>NC_056732.1:1165082607-1165410107 GCF_019279795.1 Protopterus annectens | reverse complement strand
GGTGGTAACCTCCCTAACATGGGGTGGAAACTACTAGATGTGGTCATCACCAACATGGGCAACAGGTGCACCACAGTGGAGGTTAACCGGTCACTGGTTAGATCTGACCATGAACTATTCACTGTTTCCACACCCTAGCATCTCCCCCACCCACAGATACCACAGTGTATACCTTTCCTACAGCTAAATTTACACTACTAGTGACAGGGGTGGGGGATTTCTCAGCCCCCAAGCTAAGGGGAAACACTGTTCAAGATACAGACAGATTTATCAATGAGGTCTATAAGCACCTACATGAATGTATGGATTGTGCTATCATTGGTAAACCAAGACTCACTCCTCCTAGACAAGGACACTGGTCTGGTGGAACTCTGCAATAAACAGGCTATACTACAGAAGTAGGACAGTGTTCCAGACACACAGCAAATCCCATGAAGGGCAGACATCCGTGACCACTATTAGTATGATATGTAGGTCCCTCATGACATCATCCAAGGCTAACATCAGCAGGGAAATACACAAGGATTTGAAAGATAACCACAGAGCCTTCTTTGGCTATGTCAAGGAGTTGCATGGTGACACACAGATTTGCACTGTGCCGGTGAAATATAACACAAAATATGCTGACCCTACTGACATCGCTAACATCTTTGCAGATACATTCTGTGCATACTTCACCCCCTAAAGAGCCCACAACACTACCCGAAAGGTACAGTATCCCAACCATCAGAGACTCACAGGTGGAAATGTCCCTCTCTAACAGCAGAACACAGCGTCAATGGAGGCAGATGTTGACCTAGACTGCATCTTGCAAACTGTACAACAGAACCTGCCCCCCACCTAATTAAGCATTCCTACCTCAGCCTCTACACAGGCTACATGCCCATACAATGGCATGTGGTAACAGTTATTCCACTCCATCAAGGTGAAATCACAACTGACCATGGTAACTACCACCCCATAAGCCTGGCTAGCCTGATCTGCAATGGTATGGTTCGCATCCTCATGGCACTCATTAACAATGACACTGGTAACCTTTGAGCACATGACCCAACCCAGGTAAGCTTGGTTGAGTGCAGTTCATGCCTACAGAACCTGCTTGATGTCTTACATACAGTCAACAAGACATTTGATGATGGGGGAAGTGGTTCACACATACTACCTGGACCTTACTAAGGCTTTTGACACCATGCCCCACTCTGGTATTATTGATAAGCACACCAGCCTGTACATTCACCCATACATCACAGGTTGGGTTGCCAATGGGGTTACACACAAAACCCACATGGTATGACTAGTGGTCTCCAGGTCCAACTCTTGAACAGTCATGACTGGTGTCCAACAGAACTCAGTCCTGGGAGCCCTACTGTTTGGCATATACATCTCAGATATACAGGCAAACAAAGGTGGACTATGGCAGACCATGTTTGGCAATGACTGCAAACTGGGAGCCATGATTGATAGTCCAGCTGACACGGACATCCCTCAAGGGGCCTCACAGAGAACATCACAGGGTGCCAACGACATGGCCTCCAGCCAAGTGCCACTAACTGCATGGTCATTCCTTTGTGGAATTGAGACCCACATATTAACACATGAGCGGCAGCCACTTTAATACAGATGAGGTAATGGGGTATCTGGGGACTAAGATAGATAGTGATCTCCCCTTTGACAATCATATCTCCACAGTAGTTAGGACATCCTTCTATGTAGGCCAACTCATTACTAAAGGATTCCAATCTAGACATACTGGGGTTATAGTGCCCCTTTTACTCATCACTCATCAGTCCCATCATAGGGTATAATAACCCATGTGGGATGTATGAACTGAATAAACTTGAGCAGAATGAAGAAGACACACACAGTTGAAGAATTATTGTAAAGCGCTTTTCGTTTATGACAAATCACAAACTTCATCAGACAATTCACACAATAAAACAACTCATTTAAATACTCTTAAACAACCAATCATAAAACGTATATAATTAATTAAAAAATCTCTTAAACAGGTAGTACTATTTAAGTACACTATCTAAATAATGTAAGAAATACTTTTAAATACATAAATGCCACCTTACTTTACCAGTTTAAATGAATAACCTTGTTGTTAAAATGTAATAAAACACTCAGTAAACAATACAATTAGAAACCCCACTTATATTTAAGTGTCAAAATGTTCCTCAACGTCTTAGATTTCTCAATTTTAGTACACTACTCAGCACGCATCCATCATTTAAACCTGGCAAACTATAAGCATTTAATCTAATTTGCCAGGAAAGTTCCATTTCGTCAAGTTTAAGAACATCAGAACCACCCCTACAGTCACTGTGAACCTGATCTATTACAGTAAATTTAAATTTATGATCAAGAAAAGAGCCAACATGCTTTGCCAAAGCATTTTCGGATTTATTTTTCCTAATAGCATACAGGTGTTCATAAATGCAATTTCGGAGTTTTCTTTCAGTTTTGCCAACGTAGAACGCTGGGCAATACTGGCACTTGGCAAGGTATACAACTAATTTAGAGTTGCAGTTGTTTCTCCATTTCAAATTATAATGTACATTGTTCACACTAAACCTATTAGATTCTATAATATGTGAACAATAATTGCAGCTCTGACATTTGTACATGCCAGGTGTTCTAACAGTGTTAGATTTCTTAACTTCACAATAAGTTTTAAGATTCATACCCCTCTTATAAGTTACAAGAGGGTATTCACCCACACTGTTAAAAACACTGCTATCGCTCTTAAAAATTTGCCAGTTTTTCTTCAAAATTCCAAAACAACTATTACTATCCAAGCTGTAAGTGGTAATAAAAGAAGTTGGAAATACCTTCAGCTCATCTTGTATGTCAGAAGCTTCTACCAAACTATTCATCACAACATTGTTACAGTTTAGGTCATTACTAGACTTATTTAACAATGGTGTATAAAAATGTGACTGTCGTTTCTGTGAAACTTCATTAATTAGCTCGTCAATAAGGTGTTCAGGGTAACCACGGGCTAAAAACATAGTTTTCATATACTCACATTCATCATAAAATTCAACATCGATAGTAATAATACGTGCGGCCCAGACCAGTTGGCCTTTTACTATGGCTCGTTTCTGGTGATATGGGTGACAACTTGTATAGTGGAGCATTGAATTGCAATTGCAAAGTTCGCTTGTCTTTGTTTTTCAGTTTGTGATTTCGTGACCATGTGGGATGTACCTCAGAGGACACGTACAACAGCTGGGGGGGGTCCACGAATGTACCTCACCAAGGGGAATACTGGCCTCCAACATATGGCCTATGCAGCTGGACTGAATGAACTCCTGCTTTACTCAGTGGCATCTCATTTACCCAGAGATGATCTCCACTGGCCAACACAGCCATGTTGAACTCAGGCTTGATGGATATGCTTCACCTATGGGAATCCATGTCACAGTGAGACACACACGGTAGTGAGCTGACCTTGCCACAACAATAACTGGAAGATGCTGGAGGGACAGCTTCCTGTCACAGACACTCCCCAGACTTTGGAACAACACTCTGCAAGAGAAACCTTGAAGGGTGGATGGGGAATAGTAGATGCACCCCAGGGATCCCGCCATTGGCTCTGCTCTACAGAGAGACAGTTAATGAATCAATGGGGTTGCAAATGCTGACACATTTTGGCTGGCCTTATGAATGGCCTCTGGCAGTTGGCCAAGTACCTACCTATGAATCTATACATACAGTATCTGCATATGCTGATAGCTTAATTTACTGTTCAGGTGTTGACTTAGCTTGTGCCAATGGCTGCTGTGTGTGCAATAGTTGAGGGCTGCCTATGTTGGATGTACACATTAGACTGCCTATACATGACAATTTACAGGCAGTCTTGTGTGTGTGCCATCCATTATTACTGCATGTGCAGGTGGAGAAAGGTGTTAGTCCCTAGGTGACTATGCTGTCAGTGTGTGTGTGCTATACATTCCCTCTTTGCCAAGGCATGGGCATACTGGGCATGCTTCCATCTGCCTACTGGGGCTGGCTCAGGGTGTTCATGGTCTGAGTATCTCTGTGCCTGTGGTGCCTTTGGCAATGGTGGTGGGCTGTGAGCGCCTTCACCATTCTGTCCCTGCTGCAGCTGTTTCTGCAGGACCATATTTTGTAGCATGGCACATACTATGAAGATGTGGGCACATGTGCCCTGGAGAGTACTGCAAGGCTCCACCAGATATGTCCAAGCACCGGAACCGTGATTTCAGCATCCCAAACACATGCTCTATGATGATTCTTGTTTGTGCGTGTGCCTCATTATGGCGTTCCTGCATGGGTGTGTGTGCATTTCTGATTGGTGTCATCATCCCCGGTTCCAGTGCATAACCAGCATCCCCCACCAGGTGGCCATTTGGGATGTCCCCCCTGGCAAATAACTGATACAACTGTGAGGCATGCCAGATGTGGGAGTCATGATAGCTTCCAGGGCTGCCAGCACACACATCCATGATAATGCCCTGGGCATTGCACATGACCTGGCAGTTGATGGAGGGGTATCCCTTGTGGTTTATTTAGCGCCTACCCTGCTCACTAGGTGATGATTTGATGTGCATGTGCATGCAGTCTATTGCACCCTGTACCTCCAGGTATTCTTCCACATGGTGGAAGAGATGCATATTGCTGGCCAACTCCTCCTGCATTCAGGGGAAGTATATGTGCTCATTGGCATGTGGCAACATGGCATCCAGAAACTGTTGTAGTAGTCTAGATGCTGATGCCTGTGAGATACCCATGAAATCCCCAGCTGGTCTTTGAAAGGTACCTGTAGCTAGTATTCTCAGGCTTACACATACCTTCATATCCACTGGGATGGGTTCCCCTCTGTTTGTTCTGGCTCTGAGGCATTGCCGGCACAGCTCCACAAGTTGCTGTAGGATGTCTCTGTCCACCCTGTAACGCTCTACTATCTCCAGATCATGTAGCCCCTGGTAGGTTACCCTGGGTCTGAACACTCTCCTCCTCCTCTGGTGCCTGTGGTGATCATGTGCATCATCCACCACACCACCTTCAGTCTCCAACACATGCTGGTGGATCAAAGCTATGGCAGCCCCTAACATGTACATAATAAAAGTTCCCCGTCTGTATACACCACTGGTGCAGCATGTATAGGAATACACAAATGTGTGTGAGGTGCTTTCACACTTTATAGTATTGTGCTATGGATGCTGCTGATGTAAGTGGGTGTGTATGAGCTATTTCAGCTGCTGCGTGTCTTAATTATGGGTTTTGCAATGAGTACTGCAAGTGTGGGGCCTTTACTGTGGAGATCTACTTGCCTGCCTTGATTAATCTGTTTCCCTTTAATTCACTTTTAGATCTGGATCCCCTCCCATTATCAGGCATGCATCCACCTGCCATCTTTCTTGTTTTGTACTTTCCCCTACCCAGTCATTGCGAAATGTGCCTTGTAGCTGATATACTGCATATCGCCATTGTTCTGCTTTGACACTTTGCTGTTTTCTTTGCAGTACAGCCCCTCCTCTTCCCTGTTCTGCAGGTAGCTGCTTGCAGCCTTGTTAGCTGTTGTCAATGGCCAACTATAGGCTCCTAGGTGTTAATTAGTCATTTGTACTCCAATTTCACTGCTGCAGCATTTCCTTATTTCTTTCCTATACCCTTCCTGTTTCAGCTGCAGTGCGCACCGCGCATACTCATTTACTGGGTTTACACTCATTTTCATTTCCATTCACATGCATACTTGGTTACCTTGTGTGCTCTCAGCTAAGCATAGCTATGGGCAATTTTACACACCCCTATCCTGCAGCTTTGCCGAGCTAGGGGCAAACCGGTTTAGCAATGTTCCATAGTGCTTACAGCAATCGTGACACACCCCTCTCTTGATGTCATTTTTATCTCAAGGGCTCACCTTTGTGCTATAACACTATGCTGTAAGGTGTATTCTTATACCAGCGGGAAATTTGCGATTCACTATTACTCCTCTCATTTGCATGGCATTGCCTACTAATTCCTAGCTACTGTGCATAACACTGTCACTGCCCCTTAGCAACCCTTGCGCCATGAGTATGGTGTAGCATGCCTGCCACTGACTTTTATGGGGAAATCGTGATATGTGTTTCATTGCGGTTTTATTTTATATTTTTATATATTCCTTGCGATCCCTTTTGCACACCACTGCCCTGCGCTTCCACGTCACAATAGTGTGACTATATATATTAAATGTTAATTTTATATTCTGTACATTTTTTTTATGCCAATGGCTATATATTTAGCCATTGGCATATATTAACAACATAATACATGTGTTTGGTTGGCTGTCATGGCTCCGATTTTATGTTTGCAAAAATGTAAACTGTTTTCTACTGTTTACATTTCTGCATGCTTACACTATGCCTACACCACTTCCTGAATCACTACATACCTTCATTTGCATGCTACACTGCTGTACATGGGGTAATTAGCATACAAGGCTCAGGAGTTGTATGGGCATAGCGTACGTAGGTAGTGCACGTGGAAACAGCTCGTACCTGAATCGCTCAGTGGCCATCTTTGGTGTTAGAATGCTGACGCTACGCCTGGTGCAAGCTTCATGAATCCCAGGGATAGTTTATACAGTGTGGTAACCTTTATGAAGCCTGACATCAGTAAATAACTATTATAACCAACATGAAACCACAGCTCAAAAGCATACAAGAATCAACAATAAATCCAGAAAAAAATGCTCAGAGTTCCCTCAGCAAACCTTCATCAAGTACTTTCATCTCAAATATCACAAGACTTCAACAAATATGTTAACAGTCAGGTTTAAATACCTCTAATCCAAATGACATGCATAGAATTCACAAATAAATTTAAACCTTCCCTTCTTGATACAAACTGATATTATAGCATGGTATAAAACATTGGATGTCTTATATCATTTATTAAAGGAGGGAAGTTTTAAATTTATGTGTTGAATTTCATGCATGTCATATGGAGAAAGGCATTTAAACTTGACTGTTAATAGGTTTTACCATTCTGATGGAATCTTGCAATATTTCAGACTAGAGCACTTAAAGAAATAAACATGTTTGCTGAAAGAGCTTTGAGCATTTTTTCTGGCTTTATTGAATAACAATTCCACCGTATTTGTGTTTTCTTAAGCTGCACTTTTTTTACAAAATAACCAAAAAATAAGTAGACATTTAGATCACTTGTATATGTTAATTTTGAAGTCAGGTAGGCAAATGTTCTACTCTGTATCTTAACAGGGAAAACTAAAGACGATGTTAGCTTCATTGTATGCACCTGATGTTTTAAGAAGAGGGCCATCCCTGACATATAAGACACATGTATTAGGCAATAAGACCCCTCAGACAATAAATCTTTGCCAGGTTGCTAGTAACGGCACCATCAGCACAATTTGGCATATGTCCTTCATTCTCCAGTTTTGTTTGTCATGCAAAACCATTAGTTTATACAGAATACAATACAAGGCTAACTTATTTAAGCAGTGATTTCTGGAAGGGTGTACACACACACACACACACACACACACACACACACACACAAATATATATATATATATATATATATATATATATATATATATATATATATATATATATATATATATACTTTTTCTACTGTAATATAGTCCTATTTCTCATGAGTTTCCTTATATTCTTACTTCTTTTCTCAGGTATAAACTTTGTGCCTTTAGTCCTTCACTACTATGCCTAGGACCACAATATTTTCCTGCAATACCCATGTTCTTTTTTAAGATGTTTGACTGTATAATGACTTTCTCTCCTGCTGATGGACATATCAGGAAATTTTTATTATGTGAGGACTAAAACCGTCACACTTAGGTTTCATTATATGAGCATAACATGCGCAAATGTAGGCACCACAATGTACTTCATGGCTATTTATTCTCAAACATTTGCTTTTTTGAGCATCAATCTTCTTTCCAGGTTCACTACACTTCTATATAGAGCTTGGTCTTTAAAACCTAAAAGACATTGATAACTTATGAACCTCGGTTTAAGAACTGTTACAAAACCTTCTTTTTCTCAAGTTTGTTATAAGTTTCTTCCTCTCCAGTAAGTGGTAGCTAGCCCTTCATTCCTAGGACAGTCATTTCCCAAAGTTTTTCAAAAGATTGTCTATTAATCATTATATGCACCTTGAAACAATAAAAACTGGCTTACTTAATGTGTTCTTAAATGGGACATTTACTATTATATGCAGACTGAAACAACAAAAACTGGTTTCATTTTTATAATAGTAAATGTGTTCTTAAATGGGACATTTACTATTAAAAATCTACTGACAAACATTTGCGGACCGGAGTTCCGCTGTGACGACCCTTAACCTGGAAAAAGCCGAAAGACAAACAACAACATCAACTATTATATACACCCTGAAACAACAAAAACTGGCTTACTTTTTATATAGGAAATGTGTTCTTAAATGGGTCATTTATTATGCTTTACTGATTTTTTTTTTGTTAGTTTATTGGTTTCCTTGATGATGTCATCCTTGTCTTATATAGCTTATTGCTTTACATAGCTGCAAATAGAAAGTTCTAATAATTGTAAAACAGTTTTGCCTAATTATGCACAAAATGTTCTGTTTTTCTTTCTGTATTATTTTTAATAACCATGTTTCCCTTTAAATTATAAATGAGTCTGAATTATTATTTAGAGTCTGTATTGAATTTGCATTCTTCAGATGATGGTGATGTCAGCACTAACTGTTCTTGTATCCCTTATGTGCAGCCTTATTTATTTATTGATTGATTGATTCAGCCAGAAGCACCCCAGCAAAGTACAAAACAATTTGCATTAGAGGAAAATACTAAACAATTTTGAGAACAGTTCTAGATAACACTACTTTTACAGTTTTTAATGCAACTGACTGGTCACCTTCCCTCAAACTAACTAATTAATTAACTAAATAAATAAATACACAAATAAATAAACTTGAGTGCATGCCCGCAAATTGGGATACCAAATGCTAATGTACTTTTATCAGCATCTTTATTCTACTGACTTGTATAATACTGTGACAAGGGGTCAGCATCACCATTTGGAAGTAATGTTAATTAATCCACCGCAAAATCAATATAATGTATGTACAATGTGAACATAAAGCAAGCCACTGACTAACCATGTAACACATGTTGAATTAATATCAACAAAAGCAGATATTACACAGTATACTTGCAAA
Organism: Protopterus annectens; assembly: GCF_019279795.1. NCBI lineage: Eukaryota > Metazoa > Chordata > Ceratodontiformes > Protopteridae > Protopterus > Protopterus annectens. Next base: position 1,165,400,909 of record NC_056732.1, on the reverse strand, counting down.
ATGTATTATTGTTCAGTAATCAGCCAAACAAATTACAACAAAACTATGCAAGTAAATAATGACCAAAATAAGCAGTTATTTGCATCTCAGTGGAAATAATGTCTACATGAAATGATCAGACTGCCTGTACTGACCTGAAGGTACAAACTACACCAGAGAAAACATCTTGCATCCAGACAAAAAGAAAGTCATTAACTGATGACAATAAAACCATGCAGTTGTTCATAAGGTATCATAAGGCGGTATAAACAAAATATATGTGTAAGCCAAAGTCTTAATGTAGGTTTGTTGTTTAGCTGTTGCTAGAATGCACCTCTCCTTAACTACTTTTGTAAGCAAAAATTAGATGTGAACAGCAACTGACATTAATCACGTGTCCAAACTTGAACCCCACACTTTTTCAGTTGGGGTGGTTATAAGTAATAAAATAAGTGCAATTTACAGATCAAAACTCAGAGTAAGAAATTTAAAAATACAAGTAGCTTACAAAAATAAACTGCTCTACCAAAATCCACATGGCCCCTAAGGGGCTAACTACATAGATAGTGAAGGTGTAATATCAAGCAAAGATGCAAGTAGCATAAGTACAGAAAACATTATGAGCATCTCCACAAAGTGCAGGCACCACAGCTTATGAATACCACCAGAAATTGCATACTCTTAAAATGTGTCTCTTAAGCATTTCCCACTCAGTCCAATAACAGAAGCATTTCCTTCTAATAAATTCAGTTATTCTATAGTCTTTGCTTCAGTCAAGCCTATTTGGAGATGAACTGCTAATGTCAATGCATCACGAGAATGAAGGAGAGGTGGTCAGATTGCAGCTCATCTGTTTACTATGAAGACAGCAAATATTTCCTAGGACACAGGGAATGGAAAAGATGGTGGACTGCTAGCACAAAAAAATTAGCTCTTTGGATTTATGAGAAACGTGACAGGAATTTTGAGTTTATCACCTATTGTTTTTGCAATCATCTAAGTAACCCATAGATCCATTTGAATAATCAAAAAATGCTGCCAGAATATACAATATAACACTGTAATCACCAGAAAAATGAGTCATGGTAAGAATTTATCACAGGCAAATGTTATAATAATAAAAAAATAACTAGAAACCTTGGTATTAAATATGCAGGAGGTCTCACAGAAAATGGATAAACTGGAGAGTAAAATGGACTACATCAATGAATATTGTAATAACATCTCAGAGACATAGGAAAACAACAGAACATTAAAATTAACAGCATCAAAAAGCCTTTAGTGAATTTGATGGAGGACTTAACAAACACCTAGTTGTTAGAGGAAAATGTTTAACCTAGAACACACACATATCTATCTATCTATCTATCTATCTATCTATCTATCTATCTATCTATCTATCTATCTATCTATATCTATATATATATCTATGGCCGGGATTCACTAATCCTCCATGTAAGACTAACTAAGTCTTACAGGGAAGCTGCAGTCTAAGAGTATGATGTCAGCACATCATGCATATTCATGAGGGCATGCTGACTCAACTCTAAGGCTAACACGGAGCGTACACGAGTGCAGGGGGTGTGTCAGACTGCCGAGCAGTCCAAATATCCATGCTCCTGCAAGTACCTAAACTGCAAATGTCAACTGAAATGAGCGAGTCCACTCAAATGTCTACATACCCAACACTACACTCCCCCACATTCTAAATCTCTGTACAAGTTTAATATGTAAAGCTTTCCTTTTTTTTATTATTCCCGATATAGCTGCCCGTATTTTCCATGTATGCGCGGGTTTGACCATTGCTTAGCTACAGTTAGCAGCGTAGACATCGAAGAAGATAATAAACTACTTATATGCAAATTAAGCCAAATAGCAGTAGTGTAGTGGTAGAGCCCTCGCACAAAGAGAAGGCATTCCTGGTTCGAGTCCCGCTACTCCCCTTCCTATTTTCTGTAGGAAATGAGTGCATAAAAAGAATTCCTAACAGTTACCTTTTAGGTTTTAGTAAAATGCATTGAAATGGCCTATGTGGTACTGAACGATATTTTATATATATATATATATATATATATATATATATATATATATATAAGAAGGTGGAATGGTCATGCATACTGATAAATGCATAACTAATGTATCTTAAACAATGTGAAGCAATGCTAAGCAAAGTTTACTAGTATTAAGCACAGTTAAATATAATCACTCATAGCTTAGCACTGCTTTAACTAGTGCAATGGCTTTGCGCGGAGCTGCGCATCGTGCCAACTAGCGCAAACAAAACATGTTCACGCAGAGCTGCGGACCGCGCTAACTAGCGCAACATTGGGCAACGTCGGGCAACGTAAATCAACATAGAGCAATGTCAAGCAACGTTGGGCAAAGTTGAGCAAAGTCGGCTAAACACAGCCACACCTCCTAACAAGTCTGGCCAGTAGTAAAATAAAAAGCAATAACAGAACTAGAACCTGGGATACTGTGCACCATAATCACAGTACTAAACCACTAAGCCATGACAGCTTTAAATATGGATGCATTTCCAAAACACTCATATATATCAATGGAAGTGTATCCATTGCTAAGCAGGTTTGCTTTTAGCTGAGATTTTTTAAAACTGGACAATCACAAATAAGTGCGGGAAATGAGGCATATTTAAGCTCCATAGGTGGGAATAATTGCCATAACTGGTTGAAGCTTCCATCTTCAGACAGTATGGCTGGTGTTGGAGAGGGCTTTCATTTTCGAGTGCAATGGTGGAGCATTGAACCAGAAAAGTGTGTAATGTAATTAATAAAGGTATAATTCCTGGAGTATGTCCATGTCACTTTCTTCGATATGTTTTTGTACCCTTGCATTATAGAAATCGTACTGTTGTATTAAGTGCAGTGAACCCACACATGGCTAGGCCCATATAAAATGGATGAAGGGAGTGCCAGTAGCTGTTAAGCATATATACAGTCCTCAACTGTCAGTTCATGGCCGGCATGTACAGGTTAATCTGGCATGAGTAGCTTGTTATTGTGTTCCCCAGAAATGTCAGTATGCTGCTAGAAATGTAGGGGGCTGTTAACATATACCTGATAATGTCACCTGAACACATCCAGATATGTAGATATAAAAATATAAATGAAATATATAAATATGTAGCAGTAACATCCACATCCAGGACAGTTTGTATGTCAGATACAGGTCAGGTATATAAAGAACTAGCAAAACCCATTACTCAATTTAACTGACATTGCCTAGTGTAATAATACATGTAGGGGATATATAACTGCAGTCAATAAGAATGTAGTGTAAACTATAAGTATATATAAGTTGTTAATGGAGGTATCTTTTTACACCCTACTGTATGTGTATAAACAATGCAATTCCACACTTCAATGGGTATGTCTTATCTCATAACATTTGTTGGGACACATGTCCTATTAGTTTATAAATATCTGCATTTACTTTGATGCATGTGCCCTGTTCACATACCGCAATCTTGGTGGCCTGTTGCCACCAATCAATCCTGCATGCTGTTGGAATGTCCACTGTTTTTCTATATATGCATGTGTTATGCTTGCTGTTCAACTGTTGGAACTCTGATGTGTTGGGTTAATGTGAATACTACTGCATGCTGTTACAACTAAATTGGAATGCTTTTGGCTATTACTAACCCATATTGTCATTAAATCCTCCTAAACATAGAACGTATTGGAAGGCCAGTTCCAGCAGAGCCACCTGTCCCACCTCAGCTGGCGATGGCACCTGGCACCAGTAGGTCTGGTGCCCAGCCCAGGACCTCCTCCTCTGTTGGTCTTGTGCCACCTTCGGGTGGAAGCGCTGCAGGGGATGGAGCTCACCCCTCCTGTGCAAGCGTGGCCAGCGGAGGGCCACCTATCACCCTCCGAATGGTCCGGGCTGTGGTGCATAGGGAGATTGAGCATTTAGTCGAGGCAAGTGTGGTGTGACTCATGGGTGAGCCTGCCCCTCCTACGCAGCCCCCAGCACAGCCACCCTCCAGGCTGTGAAGGTGCAGTGGTGACTTCCCATGGGTGGGGATCTCAGTTCCACTGTTGCCATCTGTGGGCTCATGGGATTGTGATTTCCAAACATCCTTCCCCGTCAATGGTGTTCACCCACCCCATGTGTCATATTCTGCCCCTGTATGTGTCTTGTTTGTCTTGTTTGTTTACCTCCCCAAACTACCTCCCAAAATATACCTACTTCCCCTACCCCACATTCCACTCTCACCTGAAAAATTGGGCAATCTGCTCCCACAAAAAAATTACGCCCCATACTTAGCTGCCCATTTTGCACACATGTCCGCTGGACATGTAAACTGAAATTTAATTAGCAATACAACATAGTGATGAGCAAAGCAGCACGCTTCAAAACAAAGCACAAATCCAAAAAGAAACGATGGCAGAATAGCACAAAAACGAAGTTTAATTCATGAAGTCAAGTCCACAAGATAAAATCCAATAAAACACACGAAAACACGCAGTAATTACGCTGTTATAGAACCACAAGTGAGCGCTTTCATCTCCAAAGGGAGATTTCTACAGACTAATGGTTACAACACACTGCTTCATTTAAATATTCTTAGCAATTAGTAAGCTGCTTCAATTAAGTAATCCAATTAAAAGTTATCAGTTTAAAATGTGTTTGAACTACAATATTCTTAAACTATTCTGTATACCTGAAAACTAACCTAATGTTTAAAACCTTTCCTTTTTAAATACATAATGAATTTCTCTCTATTATCTAACCCTGGCGGAAAACACGCATTTAATCTCACTTGCCAGCAGTATTCAAGCCACCCCAATTCTTCTTCAATATTTATCTTTGTAACATTGGGATGGATACAATCTACAACTAAACATTTAAAATTAGTCTTACATTTACTTTCTAAATAATGTTTTGCCAAAGCATTTTTGACATCTCCTTTGCCTATGGCATATTGATGTTCATAAATTCTTCTATACAATTCCCTTCCTGTTCTACCAACATAAAATGAGTTGCAATCTACACATATTATTAAATAGACAACATTTTTAGACTTACAAATAAATCTGCCTGGAAAATATTTTAAACTGATAACTTTTAATTGGATTGCTTAATTGAAGCAGCTTACTAATTGCTAAGAGCATTTAAATGAAGCAGTGTGTTGTAACCATTAGTCTGAAGAAATCTCCCTTTGGAGATGAAAGCGCTCACTTGTGGTTCTATAACAGCGTAATTACAGCATGTTTTTGTGTGTTTTATTGGATTTTATCTTGTGGATTTTACTTCGTGAATTAAACATCATTTTTATGCTATTCTGCCATCGTTTCTTTTTGGCAGTACAACATACTTAGTTGTCCTCACCCCTCTCTCAGGGGTGGAAGGTTTCAAAGTTCCCTCTAAATTGCTAGTATATGCACAGCTGTTGCTGTTAAAGAAATGGGCAGCTATGGACCTTCCTTACACCCTTACACATCCCGAGCTGTTTTCCCTACTGTCTTTCCCTCTTTGTGCCCTTTTTTCATCACTTCCCTATCTCCCCATATTCTTTTCTTTCAAAGAAATGAGCACGGGGGTTAGCAGGAGTAAGCACTTTTAAGCAGTAGTTAGCGGGTTTGCGCAAGTGTGCGCTTGTGTGCGCTTAGCTAAGTATTGCTAAGCGTTGCGCAAACCCGCACAAACTATCTTATAACTGCTTAAAAGTACCTTAGTCACCTTGCATGTGAGGGCCCTTGTTCTGCTCAGCAGCAAAATAAAACACCACTGTCAGTCTCGAACCCTGGACACACTAGACTGCATGAAGTACCATTAAGCCACAGTAGATATACAGCAGGTTTTTGCTGAAATATATATATCATGCATCAGAATGAGTGAATGTAAAGGAAAGATAGAAATGCCATAACACAAAACCTGTTCTCTGGAACTTTACCAGCAGTTGTTGTGGAATTGCATTACATGACTGTGATAACAGAACCAGACATTCTAGCAGTAAATAATGTTACAGCAGCACTTTACAACCCCCACACAGTATCATAGCAGGACAATCCCCACCCAAATGTACAAAATACCTGTGTATTCAAGGTCCAGCAAGTATGTAGGTAGGCATACTCAGTACTGGAATTGTCCAGTTTTCATGAGCATCCTGTGATAATATAAACAAAAGAAAAAGCACAAACTGTGCAGAAGTGAGTACATTAATTTCCACAGTATAGCAGTTCCCAAACAGTTCATGTGCCAAATGAAAACATCTCAATAACTACATATGTATGGCAGCTAATTGTATAAGTAGAAAAGAAACTACATACTCCCATGTATCTTGCGTTAGCATTTGTAGGAGTGAGGACAATTCTACACTGTCAACTGTGTACTGGAAGTGGCAACATTCAGGTCTGAGTACAGCATTCAAATCACTGGCTACACCCCTAGCATCAATTATAAGAAGTATACTAACCTTCTGACTTACACAATGGTGTCCACAGTAAACAAGCATGGTCCCCACTTTGGAAGGCTGAAAGGGCTATGCCTACCTGACTTAGCAATTTATAACATTGGGTTGCTATGACAGTGAGTACTGCAAGTACCACACAACAGGCTGCATGCAATTGCCAAATGGTGGCCACCAATTGGTGCAGAGGCCATCACATGCACATGTGCAGATACCTATAAAAGCAGGCTGTACTTGCTGTCAACACATGCAATCATTTCATTGCAGGTACGGAGGAGAGAGAGAGAGAGAGAGAGAGAGACAGACACAGACAACAGCAGCAGAAAAAAAGAAAAAAGATAAAAAAAATATATATATCAAAAGAAAAAGTAATATATTGAAAGGAAAAAATACAAAAATAAAAGAATATATTGAAAAAAAATAATATATTAAAAAAAATAAAATATATTGAAAAAATATATATTGAAAGAATATATTGAAAAATAAATAATATATTGAAAAAATGTATATTGAAAAAATATATATCTAAAAAAAAATAAGATATAAAAAAGAAATCTATTACAAAACACACGAAACCAACAAATACGAACACATACAAAAGAAAGGTATGTAACAGCTATGTATTTACTGGCATGTAGTAGATGTTTATAAAGAGTACTCTACATAGTTTGAATCATCCATATGTGGCAGCAGTACGTATCTATGCACAGATGCCCTGCATAACTACTGGCATGGAGAAATCAGTGTGTAGCTGTGTGCAATGGGATATGACTGTGACATATGTAGTTCAGCATTAAGTGTCAAACATCTGATCCTGTTATCTGTGTTCTGTACAGTAGTGTGTACAATGTCTGTTTGGGGGAGTAGCGCATATGGTTGTATAAACTTGGATGTGACAGAGTAACAAATGCATGATAGTCATATTAATGTGTAGCTTAGCATTGGCAACAGCTGTACCAGGCTAGTATGCTAATCTAGCATTTGGAGCTATATATACACCCTCTAATATTACTGTGTGCTCACACGTGACACCTGTTCATTTTGCAGGAAGGCCCAACAGGTCAGCCATGAGGTACACAAACTTACAACAGTGTGGACCTTGTGTGTGTATGGCACACACATACGGAGAGATCTGTCTGTGTCAGATATATTAACATCTGTACATGTGCATAGAGCAAGGGACATACTGCAACTGTGTGTGATGGGTGGACATATATATGTTGTTGAAGGCTGTTATGTGCATATTTCTATGTAGGTTGTAGTGTGTGGCAAATAAGACAACATACAGTGTTGGTATATGATATGTGGTGGATAAACACTGTTGGTATGATTTGTCAGGTTTGCATTGTTGCAGCCTGTGAGGCCTGCTAAAGCTACATGGGCTGAGAACACCTTCAATGCATTCCGCACAACACTGTGCAATATTATGACATAACTGTATACCTCACAACCTTGACATAATTGATACCCCCACCATGAAAGTTGGACTGCATATGTGCCTATATTTATATCTATATGTACACCAATGGATGTTTATATGTATGTGTGTGTGTGTATATATATATATATATATATATATATATATATATATATATATATATATATATATATAGAGAGAGAGAGAGAGGGACAGGGTCATATTTACTGGAACAGATGCCTGGTCACATAGTCATGGACTCAAGCTCAATGTTGACACTGCATTGGTATCCCTTCTTGCAAAAACTGTGTACCCATTAACTACCACATAGGTGGTAGTCTACTAAACACAGATGGTGTGATGAGAGACCATGGGACACAGGTGGACAGTAGTCTCCCCTTTGATAATCACAGTGACACACTAGTCATGTCATCTGTCTACGTGGCACACGTCATCACAAAAGGTGTGTCATCCAGGGAAATATAGGTCAGTGTTCCCCTCTACTCATCACACATAAAGCCCATTATAGAGTACAATGCCCCATGTGGTATGTACCTCACAAGACATCTACAGCAACTGGAAACGACACAGACATACCTCACAAAGAGTAATACCAGCCTCAAACAGATGCCCTATGCAGACCGTCTCATAAACCCACAGCTAGACTGTGTCGTATACCGCCTACACATAGGGTACCTCTGCCTAACATACTAAGCCATGTCAAACCCAGAGCTGTTGGACATGCTCCATGTAAACAGATTAGAATCACTATGAGCTACACGCTCTAGGGACCTAAACCTTGTGACCTCAATAAACAGCACATGCTGAAGGGATAGATTCCTATCTCAGAGACATCCCATACTCTGGAACAAACCACCTATCAATAGCAAACAAAGCTCCTAATTAGCAGTCATCATAAATAATCCTGATGATTGTATGGGAGATAGAAAATACACCCCAGGAATCACCTCTGTGGCTCTGCTTGTCAGGGCCATGTGAAACGTAATTACCTGTGTGTCAAAGGCCAGGGTAGCGTATGGTTAGGCTTCCATAGGTCCTAGGGTGAATAGCCTATTACTTACCTATGAAGAGATACACACCCACATGTACTTGTCGCAATAATTGCTATGTGAGGTTGACTGAGTGTGGTAGTGAATGTGTTGGTGAATGTGTCAGAGTTCTGTATATGTGTGATAGCTTAGTGGGAAACTGTTTCTGTCATGGTATTATGTGTCCTAGCTGTGATCCCAGCAAAAGATGTGTATGCAATTGCTAGGCAGAAAAAGCAGTATGCCATACAGTCTGTCTTAGTCCCTTGGTGTCAACTGGGGTGTCCCATTGTAGGCTAAAGCAGTACATGTATGCTTATTGAGTGTTACTGCTGGTGAATCCAACTCCTGTATGAACTCTAGTACTACCTGAAGCTGTATGCCTAAACAGCACAGTATGGTGTATGTCCACATTTCTTGGAACCACTGTTTTGTGTGTTCCCTGTAGTCCTCACAGATTACATATCTCAGGAATAAGGTTTTGTAACTACTGACACACAGTACTGTATGGTACACAGGTAAAGGTCATCTGGGTTGCTATTCCTTTGTGTCTGGTATGTATGTCTGATGTTTGTGTGGGTATGCCTGTACAATGGCCTCGGTCATATGTGTATTACAGGATATAGGTGCATATCTAGCAACATGTATAGTCTAGTACAGCAGTATGCCACCTATATTAACGAATGTGCACATATGTTAGGAAGGGTTTTGCCATCAACGACTAGTGTGGTATACTGGTAATACTGTAACTGAACTTTACAATCATTGCAATGGATTACATATTTCTTGATGCATTAGCTTGATATATACCTCCTGTGCTAGGTGGTGCATTGTGTCACATACAGTTTGCGATGTACTGTTGTATAGTGTTACATACTGGTTTATCTTTGTTGCTGTGCAAAACATGGTTAGATATGTAAAGTGTGCCAGGCACTGTCAGGCAGTTGTGGGCTGAGCACTGATATTTGGTATTGAAAGTGTGTATCCTCTGACAGCCAAATAGGTTGCTATATATGGCAGTTAATTGATATCTGTACTTTAGAATGTTAAGTGTGCCACATGACTTGCTCACACATATTGTTTCATTGTCTTCCAGGGTCATGGCCCACCATAGTAACCCACCTATAGCCCGGCAGAGGAGGAACAGATAATGACAAGCCTGGTGCAGCACTATTCCCTGCTATTCTCCAGAAGCAGCCAGGACCAGCATGAGCAGACTGCACTGTGGCAAGATCTTGACCATAGGGTAAATGACATAGGCATGCATAACTGGGCATATGAGCAGGTACACCATCATTGCGGTGATTTAATTAGACATGTCTGGCAGCATGCGTCTGATATCTGTAGACAACAGCTTGCCACAGGTGGTGGGGTAGCCATCCATCCCCCCTTCACCAGAGTGGAGGAGCTTCTCCTGAGCCAGGCGGCTCCTGGTAAACATCAACAACAACAAGTAACATGTATTATCATGGAGGCCAGAGCCACCCAGCAAGTTGACACAGAACGTGCAGGTAAAATGGCATAGCTGTAGACTACTGTTACCTCTATTGCTAGAGCATGCTTATGTGAGATGTGTACTGTGTAGTTAGAAGATGTGTTGCCTAGTGTTGTGCAATACTAATAATTAGGAATATAATCTGTAGGCCTGTGACTGTCAACCATTGTACTACTGTAACATTGCAAACACACAGTAGCAATGCCACAGTTGTTGCCACTGACAGACTGTCTCATATCCTTGTAGGTCCCTCTGGTGTGACAGCAAGGCAGCAGACCCATGCTGGTAAGTGTGTTCTACATTTAATATTGCTAATTATATGTGCATGTCATAGGTGAGGTGTAGGCCATGTACACGTATCACACCTACACATAATGCATGCTGTGCATGTTTGCTGTGAGACTATGCACATCCCAGTAATGTGGGTAGTTGCCTAAAACACATACAATACACAGAGCATCCCACACAATTGTGGCAACACTGTAGTGGACATTGGATAGGCAGAGTCAATACACATGCACACAACATACACAACTTTGTCATATGCAGTACACGTTAACATGCTACACATGGTGTATTCAGACACCCGCTGTAAGGTCACACTGCAGTATCCCAAATGTCATCCACACAGCACACATAATATACCTGAGGAGTGGATGCCTCTCATGTGGCTGTGCGACTCAACACATAACACATTCATGTTAGGCAATGTCCCCTATTGGGCACCATACAAACCCATGTAACAACTGGCTGTGAAATGGCGAATGTAGCCATGGTACTGCAGTTCCGGTACAGCATGGTATGTGCCGGTCTGGCACACATTAGTAACCTTGAGTGACCACATGATGCTGCATGATGATGGCTCATGGTACTACACCCCATCCAGTTACAGTGACCACAGTACCACACATAGCATTAACTGCTATGCACCTCAATGTTGTGTGTGTGCAAACATATGCACAGATACACAATATTCATAGCAATCACCATTTGTACAAAGTGACACATATGTCTTGTAATGCTATTGAGTGTATAGGTCACATGACACACATTGTGTATGCGTGATGTTTAATGTTGCAGTTGTGTTGTAGCATGCCATTTCATGGCTGGCACTGGCATGTCCACAATATGTCCTACACTCACCATAACCACTGTACAATGCCTATGTTGAGCAATGGTATTCCATCAGGTATACAGGCACCACACATCCTGTGTGTATACATAGCATGCATGTGCTAAACCTGTGTCCACAATTATCTGCTAAAGACACAGATGCTCTAATCAGAAATGCATATCTAGGTGACACACAGATACACATCCAGCCATGGTATGTATACCTGTGAATGATGATGCACAGGACATTGCAGAGCTTTTAATACTTGCACATCAATGTTGTGTCCATGTACACATTGCATTCCAGGGTGAGGCCAATCACTGAACAACAACACACATGCTTCAAAGCCATGCATACTGTTATTAGCAAGGGCTGTCTACACCCGCACTGCATGCTATTAAGCAACACATGCCCTGCATGCTGACACGTGCGATATAACTGTTTGCCTTGTGATACTGTACCCCGCCATCACCCGCTATTGAGTATGTACTGGATTGCTGGTGGTGTGTGTGTGTGTGTGTGTGTGTGTGTGTGTGTGTGTGTGTGTGTGTGTGTGTGTGTGTGTGTGTGTCTGTTTTAGTGAGGAGTCCATTTGTGTGCATGTGTGCATGTGTGCATGTGTTCATGTGTGCATGTGTGCATGTGTTCATGTGTGCATGTGTTCATGTGTGCATGTGTGCATGTGTTCATGTGGGCATGTGTGCATGTGTTCATGTGTTCATGTGTGCATGTGTTCCTGTGTGCATGTGTACATGTGTTCATGTGTGCCGACATCATGTACAGGTTGTAAAGTGTGTTTCCTGTCTTCCTCTCACAGGTGCTGACTTTGGGCTGGTTCACTGCAGTGGGGAAGATAATGTCACTAAGTAAAATAGTGATGATGATGATAGGTTTGTTGAGGCACAGGCATGTTTGCCAGGGTCTGTCGTTTGGCCACCAATCGACAGTACACAAGTGTCCACCCCCATCCATGCAAACAGTCATACTGCCAATACGTCCATCACCAATGCCCTTAGCTGAAGGACAGCGTACAGTCAGCATCGGCCAGGAAAGTGTGGTATCCATGACACATGCATCCCGACACAGCAGCCATACCCAGATGTCTGGAAGAGTATCACATAGGCAGATGTCCAGGGGTTCACTGCTGCTCATCATGCCACTGGCAGACGTGTCACAAGTCTTACAACCTCACGCATGTTCCAGGCTGTCATGGAGGCACAGGCACATATGGAACAGTACACCAGACAGGGACTAAGGGCACAGAGGGCACATAACACCGCCATAATTGACAGTATCCCTGATCTAGCAGGTGCCATCCGTAATTACACTGAGGTCACTGATAGACATTGGGGAGAGACATTAGATGTCCTCCGCAATGTCATGTCCATGTGTCAGGACAGTGCGGGATGGTTGAGTTGTCGACGTGAAAAAATTTGATGAACAGCTCCAAACCAGGAACCAAAGGGAAGCAAAAGAAACACGACCATCAACCACAAGTTAGCAAACACTAACAATAAGGCATCGACCAGGAATGTAGTAAATCACAGTTTAATCCAAATTTGTTCACATAGACTGATGAAGCCAGTTGACCTGGAGAAAGCGCTCAGTCTATGTGAACAAAGTTGGATTAAACTGTGTTTAAGGCATGATATGAAGACTGTCCTCAGTGTCTAGTGGTCCCCACCCTGCCAATACTGCAGTACATGCTCATTAATCAAGGAGAGAGTGGAGGTGTTACAGCCATCCCCAACACACACACACACACACACACACACACACACACACACACACACACACACACACACACGCGCGTGCACATACATGTCGATTGGATGGCTCATTGTAGGCCTCTGGCAAACCAACAACACACCCTGTGCATATGATGAAACCTGTGCCACCTCCTGTCATCTGTAACATCGATGCAGGAAGAGGCTACCATGGTGCTGATGTACAGGGTGACTTTATAGCAGTATAGCAATGTTACGATGTTGTCAGCAGTAGAGTGTAATGATATGCTTGAAGGTGTAGCTGAGCAGGCATGATGCATTAAAGCTATGTTTGCCATTGTAGTATTGTTTACACCAGTGTTAGTTAAAATAGTGCATTGTCCACCCACTTGCCACTTGGCTGATGTGTGTAGTATTGGCAGCATGTGTTAGAGAGTGGACAGTATGTGTGGGATGTGTGTAGCACAGATTTGCAGGTGTACATTTGTGAACATGGTGGAGGTGCACTGTCTGCATGTACATGCATAGTGGACACATGGGCAGGGTGACATGCCCTGTATTACACAGTAAGACTCCATAGTTTCTATTGGTGGCCAGTATGCATTGTACTACACACATTTTGGAACCTGACTACACATGTGTGTATGACATGGTTTGACACTGTGCTGTGGGTGATACTGTTACTATCTGTCATTGTTTTGCATTCAGGTAGTATACATAACTTCAACAGCCTGACCATAACCAATCGTTAGATGATGTCTTGACAACTGACACACAGATGTAGGACACACAGCAACATTTGGATCCTTCAGGTACTATACTATGCCAATAACCAGTGGTATTCACCTGCACCCATTACTGAGACCACTCCTGTTTGGCATATAGCTCTCTTAGGTACAAGAAATCACAGTAGGGATATGTCTGTCCACGTCTGGTAATGCATACTGTGGCCTATAATGCATTCTCCAGATGACACACACATCCTACACAAGGGTATCATACAGACAGATACCTGTTGTCAAACCCATGCTGTAAAGCTATAAGCCAAACTAAGCATAGTCATCCACCTTTACGGAACATAGTATCCCTACAGTACCACATAGGTATTAGCCACCAACATGATGAACAGGTACCGATGTGTACATGCAACCAAGTGTTGCATCATCTCTCCTTTGATAATCACATTTCCTAAGGTATTTTGAAATCCCTCGGTGGATCACATAAGCAATAAGGGGTCTGCATGCATATCCACAAAGGTTGTTGTACACCTATAATAAATGGTCATCATTGACAGACTTTGCTGCATTTGAACAGGTCTGACATATACCTCGGCCATAAACCCTCACTCACACAATTCAATAGAAACCATAATGAGTGTGTGTGACATTGATGACCTAGGCCAGGGATCACTGCAGTGGCTGGCCTTGTCACAAGCATACAGATGTGACCTAAGGTCTGGGAAGCAGCAGCACAGTCTGGCAAAGATGACAGCTGTGTTCTTGGAGAAAGCAGGGTTCCCACACATGCAATAATTGAGGTAACATGTATGTATATGTATTTGCCACACAGCTACCTCACATGTGCAATGCATACTGATATGTCATACAGTAGTAAAAGCAAAACCCACAACACATTGCCCAACAGTGTCACACACGTAGAGCATGCACACTCACCAAGTGCAGGATTCAAACCCCTACCTAACTACTTCATGATACTAGAGGAATACACATTAACACGAGGTGCTATACACATTACTGGGAGGTCTCTTTTCCACAGGTATATTTGTAGGATGGTGACATCATCAGACTTGACAAAGATAAGTATACCACTTGTAATGTGTTCTACTATTCTACAAAATGGTTGCGCCTCTCCAGGGCAATTACACACAAACACACACAGGTGTCAAGTGCAGGATTCAAACCCCTATCTGCCTACTTCATGATACAAGAGGAGTACGCATTAACATGACGTGCTATACACATTACTGTGGCATCTCCTTTCCACAGGTATATTTGTAGGATGGTGACATCATCAGACTTGACAAAGATAGGGCGGTGCAGTGGTGCAGCGGTTAACGTTGTCACCTCACAACAAGAGGTTCTCCGGTTCGATTCTCGGCTGGGGTGCCTTCTGTGTAGAGTTTGCATGTTCTCTCTGTGTTCTCATGGGTTTCCTCTGGGTACTCTGGTTTCCTCCCACATTCCAAAGACATGCATCTGGAGCATTTCTCCCTGGGCCTCCACTGAAAACAGGCTCTGTGGAACCTAGTCGGACTTTCCCAGTCAACAAATGTTAAATAAATAAAAAAAATAAGTATACCACTTGTAAGGTGTTCTACTACTCTACAAAAAGGTTGCTCCTTTCCAAGGTAATTACACACAAAGGTGTCAAGTGTGGAATTCAACCCCCTATCTGACTACTTCATGATACTAGAGGAGTAGGCATTAACACGACATGCTATACACATTTCTGGGATGTCTCTTTTCCACAGGTTTATTTGTAGGATGGTGACATCATCAGACTATGCAAAGTGGGTTACATTAGGTGACATTAAGTGGGCTACATAGAAGGAATGTCTGAACACTTTGGCCATGTGATCATCAAAGTGGAGTTTACTATCTACCTGTGTCCCCAGGGCCATAATGACTTTCTCCATACATACTGGATTACCACCTATGTGGTAATTTGTGTGCACTTTGTTTTACCCAACGGGGATGACTATGCATTCTTTGGCATTCAGCTAGAGGGCATTGTTTTGACACCAGGTATCAGTCTCTGTAAGACACTTCTGGTGGATGTCTGTGTCAGCCGTAGAGTCGATTATAGACCACAGTTAGCAATCATCTGCAAACTTGCAAACCTGCAAATCTGCAAACCTGTTCAGCTATGCACCTCCCATGCTTGCCTGTACCTCTGAGCAGTATCTACTGAATAGGTGGGGTCCCAGGACCAAGACCTGTGGGATGCCATTTGTGACTGGCTTGGAGTCGGACATGGCACCCGCAACTTTGAACGTTCCAATTTGGTCTTGGGAAGTGTGCAGTTTGCTTTTGGAAATGTCTTCACAGTGGTTTCATTGACTGGGTGGGGGGGGGGGTGGATGTCCAGTGTGATTACTTTATGATCTGATATTACCAGTGAGGGGTTTATCTCTGTTGTGGAAAACTGGTACTCCATGTTGGTGATGATTATGTCCAGTATGTTGTCACCTCTAGTGGGCGTGTTGACCAACTGTTCCAGGGTGTTAGAGTTTTTAAACTCTACGAAACATTGAGCAAAGGACGTTGTACATGAGTAATTCTCTCACTCAATGTTTGGGTAGTTGTAATCTCCTCATATAATGGTGTTTGATAGGACCTTTATATTTTCCATTGTTCTCAGGTATACTGAGTGAGGTTCCTGAGACAAGGTACTTGATCTGTAGCAGGCTACAATCTGATGAGCAGCTTTGCCCAATGTTAGTTGCACTTGCATGGTCTCCAAGGCCTCATGCTGTGTCACTAACCTGAAGGTGTGGGTATCCATAAGGTAAATGGGTACACCCCTTCCTTTTGTCTTTCACTCGTGGTTTTGGGTCCGAGGGTCAGAGGGATTGTGAGTGTTTTACGTGGAGCATGTCCAACAGCTCTGTGTTTGACATAGCTTTGTATGTTAGGCAGTAAACAACTCTGAGTAGGTGATATGCAAGGGAGTACGGATGGAGCATTTTGAGATGATCTGTGTATGGCATGTATTTCAGGCTGCTAATGCTATTTGTGAGGTATTGCTGCAGGCTTTCCAGTTGTTGTAGTTGTCTTGTGAGGTACATAGCAAAAGTGGCGTTGTACTCTATTATAGTTCTAGTGAGTGATGAGTAGAGGGGAACAATGTCCTCTTCTATTCTGCATGAAACACATTTTGTGATGAGGTGTGCCACATAGGAGGGTTTCCTGACTACTGTAGGAATATGATTATCACAGTTGTGTCCACTGCCCACCTGTGACTCAAGGTCTCTTGTCACAGTTTCAGTGTGAAGTATACTACCACCTATGCTGTAGTTCTTGGATACAGAGTTTTTAACAAAGGGGATGACAATGCACATTTTGGCATTGAGCTAGAGCCCATGGCTTTGACAACAGCCATCTGTCTCTGTGAGGCCCTTTTGTAGGATTCCACATCCTTAGTGTTTACAATTATGGCTCCTAGTTTGCAGTCCTCTGGAAACTTCAGTAGCCACACACCTTCCATGTTATAGTTTACTTCAAGGAAGTCGATACTACACAGCATGGGAAGTTATCTGGTCCCATGGCTGCTATGATACTGGCTTTGGAGAGTGTTTTTTACCTGTGCAGCTGTGATGACAGCAACTTTGCAGTCTTCCATTATAGAGATGTGCTCTTTCATGGGTGAGAGGGGGGTAAAGGTAACACTGATCCTATCTGCCAGGATGTTGTCAATATCAGTTGGGTCTGTATATTTAGTGCCATTGAGCTGTAACTCAGAACAGATCTGAGTGTAGCCATGACATGGACCTGTCTGTTGGGCAGAGATCTATTGAGTAGACAGTAAGCAACAGAGTACAAATTGGGTTACATTCAGTCTTGTTGCATGGGGCAACTATATGAGGCCAGTAATCCTTTTGTTAAGGTACTTCAGTGGTCTTTCTGGCTGCTGAACATGCCTAGTCAGATTCATTGCAAGTGTGTTGTGGTACTCTCTGATGGGTCTGATGACTGCTGAGTAGTTGGAACCTCCTTTGACCTACATGCACAGACCTTGGCAGTTTGTGTGCACACATAGCATGGTTTTCTCACCACTTTGTGAATGTGTTTCTGGAAGTAGAGATGACTATCCACATTTGTCCATAGATCCCTTATTATCACATCCGTATTTAGCCAAGTGTGTGAGCATGCCCAGTATGACCTTTCAGTATGTTGCTGCCTGACATTTGCTTCGTTTCTTTAAGTGTGTGAGCATGCCCATTATGACCTTTCAGTGTGATGCTTTATGAAATCCACTACATTTGTTGGAGTGTGTGAGCACGCCCGGTATAGACATTTATACTATATGTGTATGGAAAATCAAGTTGTATTTTTACAGCAGGGCTCACCTTTGTGTCATAGATGAACAGGGATCATGCTGTGCCTGCATTGCTTCCATGAGAAACTTTGCATAGACTTATCAACATTTCTACATACAGGGGGGACAGCTATTCTTTGTACATTTCTACCCAGTGGCACACCTGATTGTTACTGTGGGGGTGTACATAGGATGAGGGTTTCACCTGACACTTCTACACATTTGCTATGCCTGCACTGCTATGTACGGTACACCATTTCAGTCTTTACTGTTGCCTATCATACTGGCTTGAGGCATACTACTGTGCTACAGATCCTAGCATCCAATGTCATGTATATTAGATTGTGACTTCATAGCCTACACAACCCACATCACACTGCCTGGCCTGATGTTCTCTGTCTGCATAGGCCTGTGCGGGAGGTAACCCATATGTCTCTTTAGGGACATGATACAGCATTTCTTTGTGTTTGCATTACTGTACAATTGTCCTGCTGCGTCTGTGCCACTGAAATGCTATGATGGCTAAGTGGTTCAGTACTGTGACTATAGTGTACAGTATCCTGGGTTTGAGCCCTCTCACTGCTTTTTATTTTCATGCTGGGCAGACCAGACTGCTTAAGGAACAGTAAAGCAAATATGAGCATGTTTACCTGACTTTGCTCAACTTTGCACGACTTTTCCCGACCTTGCCCAACATTGCTCAATGTTGCCCAACATTGCGCTAGTTAGCACGGGCAATTTTGTTTACATATACTAAATATTGGTAAATGCTTCTTAGCACTGCTTTATATTGCTTAAAACATTGCAATCATGCCTCTGGTGGTGCTGCAGGGCTGTCTATGTCGGATGCACATACTACACTCCCTATACATGTTTGGAAACAGGTAGTGTTAAGTTAGGCATCCCTTTTATTTTATGTGCGAGTCAGAGAGAGGTATAATTTCCAGGGTTCCTACTGAGCCAGTGTATGTGCTATGCATTGCCTCTTTGCCAAGGCCAAGGCATACTGGGCATGCCTCCTTCTGCCTACTGGGGCAGGCTCAGGTTGTTCCTCCTTTGAGTCACACTGTGCCTGTGCAGGCCTTGGCAATGGTGGGGGGCTGTTTGGCCCTGCCCCATGCTGTTCCTACTGCAGCTGTTTTTGCAGGATCATATTGTGTAGCATGGCACATACCATGATAATTTGGGTACATGTAGTTGGTGAGTACTGCAAGGCTCCACCAGATGTGTCCAGGCACCGGAACCGTGACTTGAGCATCCCAAACACATGCTCGATTACATTTCGTGTTTGTGCGTGTGCCTCATTATGAAGTTCTTGTTCAGGTGTGTGTGCATTTCTGATGGGTGTCATCAGCCACGGCTACAGTACGTATCCAGCATCCCCCACTAGGTGTCCTTCAGGGATGTCCCCATTGGCAAATGTCTGGTACAGCTGCATCAGATGCCATATATGGGAATTGTGGTAGCTTCCAGGGCAGCCAGCACACACATTCAGTATTATGCCCTGGGCATCACACATGACATGGCAGTTGATGGAGTGGAAGCCCTTGCGGTTGATGTAGGCCCTACCCCACTCACCAGCTGGTGCTTTGATGTCTATGTGCATGCAGTCAATTGCACCCACTACCTCATGGTATTCCGCTATTTGCTGGAAGAGACGCATATTGCTGGTCAATACCTCACGGGAATTGAGGAAATATACATGATCACCGACCTGTGCTGACATGGCATTCAGGAACTGGTGCAGTACCCTGGATGCTGATGCCTGTGAAATCCCCATCATATCACCAGTTGGTCTCTGGAAGGTACCTGTTGCTAGTATCCTTAGGCCAACACATACCTTGGTTTCCACTGGGATGGGTTCCCCTCTGTTGGTACTGTGTGTGAGGCATGGCCTGCACAGCTCAACAATTTGCTGCAGGACCTCTCTGTCCACTCTATAGCTCTCCATTATCTCCAGCTCATGTAGCCCCTGGTAGGTTACCCTGGGTCTGTGCACTCTTCTCCGTCTCCTCACTGTGGGTTGCTCAGCAACATTCGCAATGGCACCACCCTCAGCATCTTGCACATGTTGCCTTATAATAGCAATGGCAGCCTCTAACATTTTTTTGTCTCAGTTAAGCTTTTTAAGTTTTCACTTCTCTTTGTATACTGCAGTGTTGCAGTGTTTCTGAGTAAAACATGGGAGAATGTTGTTTGCAGAGTTTTTAAGTGCTGGGCTGGGCTGGACTAGTGTACTGCCTGTGTAATTGGCTAATTCTGATTGATTTCACCTGGCAGCTCTGCTACTTCTCCTTGATTAACTTCCTACTACTACTTTTCCTTCCTTTTCCCTTTCTGTTTCCACAGGGGGCAGCGCCACGCAAACAAGTGCAAACACTCACACACAAGTGCACATGCATGCACACAGCCTTACACAGGCTTACACGGGCACACACACGCACACATAGGCTTAGATGGGTTTACATGCATGCACACGCGTGCGCACACAGTGTCAGCATCTTTGCAAGAAACTTTGGTGGTAGCCACTGCGTACACCTTCAGTTTCTGGGTTTCAGTTCAGACAACTGTAGACATGCCTCTACCAGTCCTGAGTAACTCACAGCAAACACATGCCACTCTGCTCCAATAAGCTTACAGTATTTGATACATACCCCCTCATGATATCACCTATCTTCTACTCTGTTACTCCCCTAATCCTACTCTTACACTCTAGGGACATGGTTCACAGGGCAGGGAAAATTTGGATTCACTATCCTTATACTCATTTGCATAGGATTACCTACTAATGCTTGGTTACATCTCTCAGACTGAGCTTCCCCCCTTAGCAACCACTACTCAGTAGCCATGTTGTGTTCAGCCTGCCATTCACTTGCATGGCAGATGGATATTTTTAATAAAATGCCTATTTTTTGCTTTTATTTTTTTTCTGGTTTTTAGAGCGCCGCACGTGTGCGCGGCGCTGCGCTACACTTAAACATCGGAGATCGGTGAAAAAAATATTTTTTATTATTTTGCAACACATATAAATGCCAATGGCTTTATATTTGGCCATTGGCATGCTTCCTCAAATGGATGCATCCTTTATTTGGAGCTGTCATTGCTCCATTTTGCTACTTGCAGAACGGTACTCAGTTACCAATGGAGTACATTTCTGCAAATAACACTACTCTTACTCGGACAGGTTAGTGTTTCCTGGATCGCATACTTACCTCATTTGCATAGCTTTCAGCAGCAAATGAGGTAATTTGCATAACCTAACACTGTCCGTGCAAGAGTCGTTTTAGGAGCTCTCATGCATGCCCCTGCCGGCTGTTTCCAGATCGCTCGGCAGACATATTGGCTGTTTGGAGTCTTACTTTACTCTTAGACTCCATGCAAGCCTTCATGAATCCGGCCCTATATCTATATATATCTAGATCTATATAAATATATATATATATATATATATATATATATATATATATATATATATATATATAAATATATATATATATATATATATATATATATATATATATATATATATATGTATATATATATACATATATTACATATATGTATCTACTTTGAAACAGCGAGTCCAATTTTACCGATTGTCATTATACCGAGATGAAAATCATGAAAACAGAAATACCAAATGTCAAAGTTTTTCTCAGGGTAGGTAAACACTTGCCCAAACTTCCACGAAACATGTACCGAGGTAAGTAAAGCCCACCAAGGTGGGCGCTACACGATCCACTCCCCCCACACCCCACCTAACTATATATACCATCTCTAGGATCTCACTACAGTGGAGAATAGGGCATGTTGGGCAAGTGGTTACTTACCCTGAGAAAAAATTTGCCATTTGGCATTTCCGTTTTCACAATTTTCATTTCTGCATTATGACATTCAGTAAACTGGGACTCCATGTTTCGAAGTAAATCCATATATATATATATATATATATATATATATATATATATATATATATATAGATATATATATATATACATGTATATATATATATATATATATATATATATATATAGATATATATATATATATATATATATATATATATATATATATATATATATATATATAGATGTATATATATATATATATATATATATATATATAGATATATATATATATATATATATATATATATATAAATATATATATATATATATATATATATATATATATATATTTATATATATATATATATATATATATAGATATATATATATATATATATATATATATATATATATATATATATATATATATCTATATATATATATATATATATATATATATATATATATATATATATATATATGGTTTACCTTGAAAAAAAATGAACACAATCGAGTCGAATGTTCAGAATAGCGAGAAATAACGTTGCGGGATGAAACATCTGCTATTCTGAATGTCGTCAGTTGACACATCAAAATCCGATGCCACCCAAACAAATACTGGACCTGCGCCCCCCTTTGGGACCCATGGTAGCACTTGTTCCTGGGTCCGGAGAGGTAGAGAATTTAGGTTCATATAGGTGCTGGTTTTGTTATGCAGGACAGTTCAACACTGTGTTCGTTGAGTTGTACATCGTTGTTGTGAGTGTGTCCTTATTTGTTTTCGCACATATGTTGTTCGCACATACATCGTGTGACTATTTATAGGTAAACCTATATATGCACACACACACACACACACACACACACACACACACACACACACACACACACACACACACACACAGAAGGAATACTATGAAAATGTATGCAGTACCAGAAAATATCAAATAAGGAAACATGATAAATATTCTTACAATATAGAGCCATAAAATCCTGAACTTACTAGAGGAATTATTACGTGGTATTGGTAGCGCCCACAGATATTTTTTTAGCCATTCAACAAGAAAGGAGCTCCTTCTAGATCCATAACTGCCAAATGCAGCTCCAATACCAACAAAGACTTAATATTTAAAACTACAAGGAGAAATCCACCACCAAAAAATTTTAGATAACACAGTCAGATGTGATAATGACTTCTCCAGCAAGGTTATCCTGGATCCTGGGTTTTCTGCCGTGCATTCAGCACATCTGGCAGCGAGCACCCTTCAGCACTCTTTGTTTCCATAGGAGGTATAGGTTTTATGGGATAAGGTTGTTATCCTAAGATCCAACCCTACTCAGACAGCGCACCACACACTCACACCTAGGACAAATTTAGAGGGCCCAATCCACCTACTGCATGTCTTTGAATGTGGGAGGAAACTGGAGAATCATGTAGATATCTTGACATATGCAAAGAGGAAGTGCAGACTCCACACAGAAGGCATCCCACCTGACAATCGAACTGGCGAATCTCTTACTGTGAGGCAATAACACTAACTGCCACACCACTGTGCCATCCCCAGCAAAGTAATGGAGAAAAGAAAATTGTGCCTTGCTTTATAAAGTAATTAAAAAAAAATAATCTCAAAGTGCGTGTACCCATCAACTCTTACACCTGTTATTCCGGGTTCCTGTTGTGTTTTCCATTTTCTGCTGCAAGGTTTTTTAGATACTAACCAAAATAATGATATCAGCTCCTTTTTATACATGATACTCTGTTAATTCACTATAAGTAGAGTTCAGAAATGTTGATATTTTATTTATTTATTTAGTTTACATTTGTTGACCGGGCTAGTCTAATTGGATATATGTCCATTTTCAGTAGAGGCCCGGGGAGAAAAGCTCCAAGCATGAACAGTGACAAAGTTAACAATATATAAAAAGACATGTAAAATCACAATACAGAGGCAGCATTGGTCAAAAGAGAAATTATAATAATAAAATTATAAACTATAACAAATATACTAAAAAGTATACTAAAAAATTATACTAAACACAATAGTGGGTATGAGAAAAACCCAATCAAGAGAGAAAAGCCCTTATATTTTATCCTCTTACTATGAATAAAAGAGTAGTAACTAGATTTGGAGGCATAGGTTAGGGGAGTACGGAAAGGGGTAAGAGCAGGAAGGGGAACATATATCAGTCTGGATTAGCACATGGACAAAGCTATGAGTTTTAAGATGTTCTTTAAGATGTTTTTTTACTAGAGAAGTAGAATCAAGGGTTGATAATTCAGAAGGAAGCTGATTCCAGTTTTTACCTGCTGTGTTTGAGAAAAGTGAGTCACTAGCTTTGTTGTTAGATTTAATCGAGGAAACTAGGAGCTTATTAGCAGAGCAATGTGTAGCTAGATTTTTATACGGTGAAATCACATTAGTGAGGCTAGGGGTGTTGTTGGGGTGGTGTAGGATCTTTTGAGTGATAAGTAATTGTTGACATAGTATATGGTTCTGCAGTTCTAGCCATCCAGGTTGTTTGAGGTTGAGGCAGTGGTGAGTTTTAAAGGGGGAGCATGTGATGAATCTAGCTATGCTATTATAACAGGTGGAAAGTTTGGAGAGGTTGTTTTTAGATAGGTTAGTATATATAGCAGAGGCATAGACAAGGATAGAAATGAGGTGGGTCTGGGCAATAGTTTTCCTGGCAGAATGGGTAAGGAAGGGTTTAATTCTATAGAGAGTACCAAGTTTTTTGTTAATAGACTTTATGGTGGAGTTAATGTGGTCATCGTAGTTGAGATGATTATCAATTGTTACACCTAGTAGGTGGGTTATAATATCTGGGGTTATGTTGGTAGCATTGTTAGAGGTTACAGAGAAGAATGGATTAGGTGATTTACAGGATGGAGTAAAAAGCAGTAGTTTTGTTTTTTTGGGATTTAGGAGGAGGCAGTGGTGCATAAACCAGTTTTCAATATTATGAAAAACAGTTTGGGTGAGGGACTAGAGAGATGCTATGTTCTTAGCTGTACAGATTAAGGTGGAGTCATCTGCATATTGAATGCAGGTGGCTTAATTTATGTTCATATGTAGAACGTTAATAAATAAGGAAAAAAGAAGGGGACCTTAGATAGAGCCTTGCAGTACTCCAATATTTACTGGAAGTAATGAAAGACAGATTGTTATCCCCAAGTACTGCTTGCTGTCTATTTTCCAGATAAGACCTAAATCATTGCAATGCTTGTGGATCAAGAGAATGGGCCTTTAGTTTGTCTAGAAGTAAGTTATGGTTAACCATATCAAAGGCTTTTGACAGGTCAATAAATAGTGCAGAGAAAAAAGAGTTATTGTTACGATTTTTATTTATAGAGTCGGTGAAGGATAGTAGGGCAGTCGTGCTATGGAATGGTCTGAAGCCATGTTGCAGTTTACTAGTAGGTTATTTTGTAGTAGGTGGTTAAGTAGTTGTTTGTGAATACATTTTTCCATTATCTTAGCTAATGGGGAGAGTAAGGCAATAGGTCGAAAGTTAGAAAGCTCAATAGAAGACCCACCTTCATGTAGAGGAATGACGTGGGATACTTTCCATATGGTAGGGATTTTGCCTTCTGAGATAGTTCTGTTAATAAGGATAGAAATTGGGTAGTCTATGGCTTTTGTGGCAATTTGTAGGTGGGAGACGGTCAGCAGAAGGGGTGGACGGTTTCAGTTTTTGAAGTAGCTTACAGATGAGAGATGTAGGTGAAGGTTGTATATGAAAGGTAGGAGATGAAGTCTTGGAGGTATTTAGTGGGGAAGCAGTAAAAGGAGGTATAGAATTGGATAGGGTTTGAATGGCTTCTGAAAAGTAGTTATTAAAGGTATCAGGGATCTGGTTGGAGGTATTATGGTTGAAACCTGCTGGGGCAGGGGTAGTAGAGTGACCTGGCTGAAGAAGTATGTTTATCCCTGACCAAAATTTTTGTGGAGTTTGTTGACTGGTTTGTTGGAGGTGAAGGTAGAAGAAGTCTTTTTTGTCTCTAAGAATATCGTTCTTGGTGGCATTTTTTAACTGTTTAAAGTTGAGGTGATCTGATGGACATTTGGTAGCTCTCCATTTACCCCAGATTTTATTTCTGAGGAGCATCTTTTGCCTAGTTTGTTTTGTGAGCCATGGGGCAGATTTGGTTCTTATTTTAGTAGAGCGATAAGGTGCATGGCAATCTAGGATTTGAAGAAAGTTAGTGTTAAAGCAGGTCACAGCCTCATCAAGTTCACGATGGGTGAGTGGTGACCAGTCACATGCTTGCAGTTCGTTTAGGAAGCTGTCTGGATTAAAGAATTTTTTTGACCGGGAGGTTTTGATATTATGAGTAGTTGGGATATGGACTTTTTGTCTAGTAATGTAGGTCAGCATATGGTCTCTGATATCGTCGGGAAGGGTTCCTGGAGTAAAAGTTTCAGGGTGGCTATTAATAAGGATCCAGTCAAGAGTAGTTTCCTTACTGCTAGGTTTGTGGATTCTAGTAGGAGTGGTTATTAATTGTGAGAATCCAAAGAGATTTTTGTGGTTAGTAGGGTTAGAGGAACTGCAGGTGAACCAGTCGATGTTAAAGTCACCCAGTACAATGGTCTCCTGGGGTAGTTGGGTGGAGAGGTAACTAAGTAAGTTTTCAAGAGTATTGGTATTGTTACCAGGGGGGAGATACATGCAAATTAGTTAGATATGGAGTTGTTGATTTGGAGTTTGGTAGTCAGGATTTCAGATTCGGTGTCTAATGATGGAAGCACATTAAAGGGGGAAATTTGGAGATTAGATTTATAGAGAATGGCTATACCTCCACCTTTTTTGGTTTTACGGTCACATCTAAGGATATTATAGCCAGGAGGGCTAATTTCCTGGTCTAGAGTACATGGTTTTAGCCAAGTCTCTATAAGACATAGAATATCAAATGAGTGCACATTAATGAGTGCATGCAGGTGGGAGATTTTATTGTTAATACTTCTAATGTTAAGGTGAGCTATCAGGACGGAGTTAGGTGGTTAGTTAATGTAGAAATCACAGGCAATGTTAAATTGTCAAGGTTACTGGTATAGTCAGTATTGGGGCCAGGGTTTGGATGAATATCACCATCTAGGGTGGTGTTGCTGGGGATATTGTAGAAATTTAAGGATTTTGTAGAAATTATTAAAATTATTTTTGGTAGTGAAGTAAGTAACATGGGTTGCTCTGTGATATTTTGGTAGTATATAGTTAGAGGTACAGGTTATGTTACTGTGGTTAAGGGAGTAGATGAAAGAAGATGGTAAAATGTGTTGGAAGTGATGGTTTTGTTCAGGTAGAGCAAGATTTTCAAAAAAAGGTGAGTGAGTAAGGTATGGTAAGGGGGGCTATTGTGGTTGTTAAGAGTAGTATGTTTGTGAAAATAGTTTTGTGTGTTGGGGCCATAGTAAAAAGTAGATATAAGTTGAGAGTAGTTTGCGTGAGAAGGTGAAGTATAAAATAGGAGACAGTGTTTCAAGAGATTGAGCAGGGTTTAAATTATGCAAATAAGAAATTAGTGGAGGTTGTATAGGAGGTAGATTTGGGAAGTAGTTAGTGAAGTGAATGGTTAGGAAGGTGAGGGAGTAGTTCAAAAGAGAGTTAATTAGTTCTAATTAGGAAAGAAAGAGATAGGGGAGTGGCCTAGTAATGAGAAGGTTTGTGATAGGATGAGAAAAATGGGGGGAGTGGTTAGTTAAGTATAAGTTTAGGACCACTGGGGGTGGGTGTGCATTTGGGGTAGGGTAGGGGAGTGGAGTGAGCCCACAGGGCGAACGGAGCAGGGCAGACCCAAGGAAAGTAAAAGCAGTGAGAAAAACAATCAGTAAGGTAGAAGGTAAGAACAGGAGAAGGTAAGTAAAAAGGCAGAGGTTGTGAGTGTAAAGAAGGGGGAAAGAAAATGAGAGGAAACCAGGGGGTGACAGGGTTAATATAGGAGTAGGGGTGGGAGAGAGGAGGGCTAATTAAAGGGTTTAAATAGACTATGGAAGAGGATAGTAAAGGAGAAAAGTGCAACAAGAGTATAAAGTTTAAAGTAAGTGGTAAGAAGAGAAATTAAGTGAAATTAGAGGTGGGTAAAGACTGCAATCTAGTGGCCCAAGCATGTAAGTACACTGTGAGGAGATCACAAAAGCTGGTTGTAAGTAAAAAATAAAAGTAATGGAGAAGGGAGAGGTTTAAGGGGGTTACAGAATACAAGGTGGGACATTGAGCTCACCGAAAGCTTGGTTTTGTACTACGCTTACGCTATTGTTGGTGAATAAATCGACCTTGGGAGAGTTCAGCTGCTTGGTTTTTGTTCGTTTCTCTAGTTTGTGAATCACTGGCACGTTTGTAACAGGGTGGGGGCTGCAATATCTTAGAGACAGGAACAGTGGAGCACAACAGGAGTAGGCAGGGGGGTATGGCTGCTGGCAGATATGGCAGTTTAACTAGTACACCTAGCAGGTATAATGGACTAGCATATACATATAGTAGATGAAAAATAATTTGTGATATACAATCTTAGTTAATTTGGCTTTCAATCCAAGGGTATTTTGATTACCCAGGTGAGGAAATACACAGGCAGGTTTAGTTAGGTGAATATAGCTGGTCTTTGGAGTCCAGTAGGGCACAGCCGGGAGTGGAAAAAGTAAGTGTAAGAAGTTTGCACAGCTGGAGAGAAATAAAAATAAAATGAGAAGAAGGTTATAATTAACACTAGGTAAAGCAAGAGAGGCGTTACTTTAGTAGTACAAAATTAACAGAAACTAAAATACTTGTTCAAATAGTAAACATCAGCACCAGGTGTAGAAAACATCAGATACTAGGTCAAAAGCACAGGAGCAATCACCTAATTGCATAATAATTCAAATATCTGGATCACAGCAGCTGTAATTAGATATTGAAATAGGACAAAACAATGTAAAGGATGAAATATAAGCTAGAAACAAAACCTTTTAACTAAAAGTGGAACCATTGCAGTTAAAACATGGTAGCCAGAATTAAATGAACAGTAAAAATAATCAGCTATGTTTCAGCAGATATGGACAACTCATTTGTAGTAGAGTTAAGTGAACAGTAAAGAACACTTATTAGCTCTATTACAGCATTACTTATTGGACAAGCCTGCTTAAACACTTGATATTAATGCCACTTAAAAATACCAAACACGCTGCTACTATTAAAATCCCAGGGTATCAGTAAGGCTTCAGATGAGGCCAATGGTAATTAATTTGACTTTCTTATTATTAGAGCCAGAACCCGCGACAAAATCTGATAATGTAAGCTACACAGGCATACCAAACATGCCACAGCTGTTTGTAGTCACAGGGTACCTAAGAAATCAAACTCTATAACAACTAGGTAATTTAGTTATACTTTAGTTATATTTTCATTAATTCGGGCAGAAAACATGCGAGTATACCTGATATTAAAGCCTACTAGGGAGTTCCATATACGCCGCTGTGATCGGCGAAGTCATATAAAAATGTTTTGTAGTGGAACACAAATCCTGCAACTAAATTGTTTGAAAGAAGTGCTCCTGTGTATTCCAGGTCCCTAATGTCACATGAAGCAGAAAGGTACCTGTACAATCACAGTGGATGCAGATTTTTCTAGTTTCAAAGTCGTTTTGTCTATCTTTAAAGTTAAGATTAGCAGCAACACCGAAGTGATAGCACACTCACTATCTAGTTTCCAGTACGTAAGCAGCAGAGTCCAAACATAAATTTAGGACTAACAGCTGCATCTGAGTGATGGCACAGTCGCTAACAGCACAAAACACGATCAAGTTTGTAAAAATATAAAGCAACGGAGTCTAAGCTTAAATTAAGGACTAACAACTGCACCAGAGTGGTAGCAACCAGCGCTACAGCCATTAACAGCTCAGGGGTTACCAAAAGACTCTGGCAGGGATTTTGCAAGGCAAAGACTTTAAAGGCTAACGGCTGCACTGGAGTAAGTAGCACAATCACTGCAGCACAAGTGTTATCAAGTTTTTAGTTTAATAAAGCAGTAGAGTCCATCTTAAAATGTAGGACTATCATCTGTACTTGTGTGGTAGCATTAAGCGCTACAGGCGTTTAAGAGCACAGAGGTCACCAAAGACTCCAGCAGGGCTTGGATGGAGGCTACTGTGAGTGTAGCTGGCTGAATAAACTCCGGTCTAAAGTAATGGGCACTTTGTGAAAGGTAAGGTAGTGCGGAGGAGCAAGAGTAGTTGTCTGCCGACTATGGGCATGCACTCTAAGAAGCTAGATGATAAGCAAATTATAGGCACTTAAAGCTTTAAATGGAAGCAAATATTAGACTGATCTAGTTAAAAACTGTTTAAGCGAGTCAGTAAAAACAGAGGGTTAACTAGGGTACAGCAACCCAAATCAAACAAGTGGAAGCACTATACAGGTTCCTGGCTTAGCGCTGAAGCAGTTAAAGAGCCATGGAAAAGGCAGCAGGTAGGTGAGTTACCCAGAGCATAAATAGCAGAAAACTACATAAAATTACTGTATTATAACACAGAAAAAGCAAGTGGCAAAAGCACATTAATGGAAATAATACAAACAATGTTTTAAGGACACAGATAAACATGTAGCAATAGCACACTTACATTGATAAACAGATTTAGATGCCAGGGATCGCTCAGCAGCCACGTGCAGAGAGGGAGATTAAAAATGGTGCCTCTAGGGAGCTAGTCCCATATAATAGGTCTGGCACGGATGTAGTAAGGTTGGGGGAGTAAAGTATGTAAAAGCAGAATGGAGACCGGAAAACTAGGGTAAGGTGGAGGTGCAGGATAGTAAGAGAGTACAAGGCTAGAATAGGTGGGAGAAAAGGAGGTAGAGGGGAGGAGGGAGGGAGATACACAGGGGAAAGTCTTTAAAAGTTGTGAAACTTAAAAAGGTTGAGAGGAGGAGGACAGAATACCTTAAAGAGTTGCGGGGAGGGAGATAGAGAAGAATAAATTAAGTAAGAGATGAAGGGGAGATCGATGTGAACAGGTACAGGGACAGGGACTAATACTCTGAGAATTGGAGAGGGAGAGAAAAATAGAAGGGTGTATATAAGAAGAAAGGAGGGAATAAGATAGTGAGAGGGAGCTAGGTAGAGAATAGACTTTGTAGAGAATCAGGGTGAGACCCATGGAAGGTAAAAGCAGTGAGAAAAACAATTAGTAAGGTAGAAGTTAAGAACAGGAGAAGTTAAGTAAAAAGGCAGAGGTTGTGAGTGTAAAGAAGGGGGAAAGAAAATGACAGGAAACCAGGGAGAGAAAGGGTTAATATAGGAGAAGGGGTGGGAGAGAGGAGGGCTAGTTAAAGGGTTTAAATAGACTATGGAATAGGATAGTAAAGGAGAAAAGTGCAACAAGAGTATAAAGTTTAAAGTAAGTGGTTGTTGTTGTATCTTTTGGCTTTTCCCAGTTAGGGGTCATCACAGTGGAACTCCTGTCCGCTAATGATTGGCAGTAGATTTTTATGTACCGAGTTGCTAGCCCTGATGCACAACCTTCAACGAAGGTACGCCCATTCACGCATGTCTCCACACAGAAGACACTTTAGCTGAGAATTGAACAGGACAACTTCTTACTGTGAGGCGACAACGCTACCGCAGCACCACCACCGCAGTAAGAAGAGAAATTAAGTGAAATTAGAGGTGGGTAAAGACTGCCATCTAGTGGCTAAAACCTGTAAGTACACAGTGAGGAGATCGCAAAAGCTGGTTGTAAGTAAAAAAATAAAAGTAATGGAGAAGGGAGAGGTTTAAGGGGGTTTCAGAATACAGGGTGGGGGGTGCAATATCTTAGAGACAGGAACAGTGGAGTACAACAGGAGTAGGCAGAGGGGCATGGCTGCTGGCAGATATGGCAGTTTAACTAGTACACCTAGCAGGTGTAATGGACTAGTATATACATATAGTAGATGAAAAATAATTTGTGACATACAATCTTAGTTAATTTGGATTTCAATCCAAGGGTATTTTGATTACCCAGGTGAGGAAATACACAGGCAGGTTTAGGTAGGTGAATATAGCTGGTCTTTGGAGTTCAGTAGGGCACAGCCAGGAGTGGAAAAAGTAAGTGTAAGAAGTTTGCACAGAATCTTAGTTAATTTGGCTTTCAATCCAAGGGTATTTTGATTACCCAGGTGAGGAAATACACAGGCAGGTTTAGGTAGGTGAATACAGCTGGTCTTTGGAGTCCAGTAGGGCACAGCCGGGAGTGGAAAAAGTAAGTATAACAAGTTTGCACAGATTGATAAACAGATTTAGATGCCAGGGATCGCTCAGCAGCCACGCACAGAGAGGGAGATTAAAGATATGTTTATGAATTAAATGAATTTCATTTAGGATACTCAGCAGCCACGCGCAGAGAGGGAATTAAAGATGTGTTTATGAATTGAATGCATTTCATTTAGGATACATTCTAGTTTAAAGAAGTATGTTGCCTTATGTAACAGTTCCATTTTAACTCATATTTTTGATATACATGTTTTTCTGCATATAAGAGTAACTGAGAGTGGGCATATTTAGAACTTTAGGCTGTTTCCTGTATTTATGTTAGTTAATAGTAGATCAAGAGGAAAAAAAAGAGGAAAAAAAAACTGTGAAAATGAATGACCGACGACCGTATAAAAGGGAGAAATAAAAATGGCAATTGGGTCAAAAACAACAAGAGATAAAAGTGAAAAAGTAAAACAAGGGTTCTAATCCAACAGCTTGTTAATTATTCATAAAACAGGTTACTTTTTTAAGACATAGGGCAAATGTCACATATTTATGTCTTTTTAAGAAGGATCATAACTTTTCATTCACAATGCAACTATGTTTTCATTAGTTCAGGTAAATGTAATTTTAGTACAAAGCTTTATAAAAAAATGTTGTGGCACTATATATAATAAACTAAAATTGAGTAGGAAAAATATAATTCTTGGAAATAGCCAAAAAAAGGGCATTTATGAATATGAATTGTAAATAGTGCTAAGGCAACTAGGCAATATTAAACAAGTTTTAGTCCTTACATTTATGTTATGTTCTAATATTGAATTATTAAGGTAAAGATTGCAATGAGGTAATACCAGCCAGACCTCATGCAGATTTATTTAAAATCTGTAAGACTATGAGCCAGATTCAATAAAGCTCACAGAAGCACAGCACAGCATGTTAAAGGAAGACTTCAGCACATCTGCTGCAGATGCGATTCCAGAAGCCACACTGAAGGCAATCTGAGTACTTAAGCATTCAGCATAGGATAAATAGGGAGTTTGCACATGCCAGTGTGATTGCAAAACACATCATTTTCACATAATGCAACTGAAATGCAACAAACAGACACGCCAACTCCATTTTTGAAATTCTCAGTGCATACTTCAGTTCTCCACCTTAAGGAACTCAAGTGAATAATACAGATTATGATGAAATCCATAGTAACACAAAACAGAACAAAAAAAAAAAAGAAAATATGAAAAAATGCAACCTGCTTTTAATATATTCAAACTGGCAGCAGTGGTGCAAGCCATAAATGAAGATGTGGCTGTGCATCCTAGAAGATATTGTCTACATAGACAAATGTA
This sequence comes from Protopterus annectens, assembly GCF_019279795.1. Lineage (NCBI taxonomy): Eukaryota > Metazoa > Chordata > Ceratodontiformes > Protopteridae > Protopterus > Protopterus annectens. The sequence continues at coordinate 1,165,367,234 of NC_056732.1, read as the reverse complement.
GATAGATGTAAATGTAAATGCAGATAGACAAATGGTGGTATGTATCATGTGTGCCCCACACATGTCTGTACAGACCCTGTGAGGAAACCCCATTCCCCCTTGAAACCAAAGTTTGTCTCAGAATAGGTATACCTGTATCTGGGACATTCCAGAGACACACGTGAGATGCTGTGGGCATATCACAGACAGCTGATAGTCATATCCTAGGAAAATGTCTAGAAGCAATGTGCAGCAAGGTGCATGACTACATACACTTCAAATCCACCTCCATGGAGTGGAGAAATATACTGCACCAGTTCTTCAACATAGCAAACTTCCCTCATACTCTCAGTGCAATAGATTGCACACACATACCTATCAAGACACCAGTACATCTAGAAGCAGACCAATACATATACAGAAATGGATGGCAATCCATCAATTCCCTAGTTGTGTGCACAGCAGATGGCAGCATAAAAGACATCATGGCAATACATCCTGGAAGTGTCCATGATACTGCCATTTGGAAGGAAAGTGGACTCAAGGCTGCATTCCAACAAGCTGAAATACATGAGGGATTGTTACTGGGTAAGTACAGGAACACAGCTAGGATGCAATCTAAGTATCCTCCTACCAACAATATCCATTCTGACTAAAGGTGTTGTTATTCCCTTCAACAGGCGACTGCAAATAACCACAGTCACCTCTTATTATTCCCCACAACAGGTGACTGTGGTTATCTACTTGAGCCGTGGCTAATGACACTGTACCATGAACCATTCAACCATGCACAGGAGGCCTACAGAGGAGCTCATGCAACAACCAGAAACACCATAGAGCATGTGTTTGGTGTACTGAAAGCTAGGTTCAGATGTGTGGAAACATCCAGGGGTGCACTGCAATACACACCTGCACAGATAATAACAGTTTGTGCCATGCTACACACCATGCTAACTAGAGCACATGACAGTCTTCCAGCTGCAGGTGTTGATGAACTACCCTAAGAACTGCAAATGTCTGAACAGGACAACCTACAGTTATCAGAGGAGGAGCAAGAAGATATGAGGACAGAATTCATGGGCATAGGCAACATCGGGCATGACCTGAAGTACAGGCCCAGGCTACAGATCAGCATCTGACCCAAATATTTGAGTCATGACACACTACATGTACATGAGTACATAGACTGAACATTGATATCCAGGTGTTGCCCTGCCACAGCAACACAGATTGCATCTAATGGCAATTACCAATTAGATGTGCACACTGAGCATCACACATAAGTATAACATGCTCCAACATGAACTTCTTTCAAAAGAAAAAACAATCAAGTCAGGGCACAAATGACACAGATATACATACAAACTCAGTTTGTTGTATCACCGATGGAAAACATAAGGGACACACATCAGTACTACACTTACACATGAAAAAAGAGAAATCACACATGACATAATGACATTTTATTTCAGAAAACACATATCACAGTACAGTAGTATTGAAATAATATGAGGCAGCTTTGTGTGCTATGTTGTTGGACACACTGTAACACAGTCTTATTTGACCTCACCAATGTCTCACATTATGGCCCTCCCTGCCATGACCACATACAGACACATCCTACCCTGGTTGCTCCACAGAGGAGACAGATGGAGGTACAACACCATGTTGAGATGAAGGTGTATGACTATAAGTTGAAGGCACTGTGACTGGCAGGAACTCAGTAGATGGGCCAGCAGTTGACAAATGTGCAGGTTGGACCACAGACAGGCTTTCGATATCACCACTGGTAGTTCTGCAGCGATGTGGCCTGTGCCTCACAGGTTGCAATTAGCTGTGCATAGTCAAGGAATGCAAAATCCTGCTTGTAGTTTGACACTGCTGTAGTACTGTAGCAGCTAGGGTTTCCACTGACCATGTCACAGCTAGCAGTCTCTCATTCTGAACTGCCAATGCAGCCATAATCATGCTGTGCTCTTGTTCTTCATGCATGACATGCAGTTGGTGTGCCACACAATATGTGGTATGGGCAAGTGCATGGACAATCTGAATGATGTCATTGTTGTGACCGTTCATTTGCCTTCAGCAGGAGATGGACATGCTCTGACACCTGGCCATGTACAACATCTGCTTGCCTACTTTTACCATGAAACCCTGTGTCTGGTTGTTGTGTGGATCTGCCAGCAGCAGTGCGTCAACTGTAGTGTGTTGATCAATGGCCTCTCCCTGTTCAGCATCCACTGTGCCATCATCCTCTGAATGTGTCGATAAGAGTATGTTCACAACTGAGGATGCATCTTATGCAACATCAGTGTCAACCTCATAGACGGGCTCTCTAAATAAATCAAGGTCCTCTGTGCCATACTACAATGCTGAGACATATCATGAATGCCATCATGATTACCAGATGGGTTGCTCGATAATAAAGACAGCTGATGTGCTACAAGACACAAAGACTCAGATCAGGACAATATGCCTACAGCACATGATAAATATCAAAGACACTTGGCATATATATTTCACTGCAATGTTACAAATTCTAATAACTTCATTTGTATTCTACTGTATTTATGTTTCATGGAATATACATACCATAACTGTATAATCTATTTACATGGCCAAAGTACATGACATATGTGATGCATAAATAAATAAAAACACCTGGCAAACACTCATGGAATTATATTGTTGTTTCACTTGGGTGAACTTCAATTTTTGTGGCAAAAAAACATTACATATTGCATCATTTACAACATTAACCAGGTGAACAGAGTTAAAAAATACAGACTGTCTGAAATACACATACCACATGTATATGCACTTGAGGAGTCCTGCTGTGTAGAGGTTGTGGGTTGCAATGTGTATCCTACAGTTTGAAAGTAAAGAGAAAGACAGCACAGTCATGTAGATAGCAAAACAGTTACTGGCAACATCACACATACAACACAGTAATATTGGTTGCAAATATTGACATGCTAGACATTGCAACTGTACACTAGAAAGGCCTGCATTGACAAATATTGACAAACATGTCAGACATCATGTGTGCTATACATTGTTGAAAGCTATGATAATGCTACTGTAACATGTCTGGTATTTCTGCACTTGATATCGCATGTCTTGACCCTCCACAGGATGTAGCTGTAGTGTTCAATTTTAGGGAAAAAACAATATAACAGTAAACAGCAGTGCCATTGAATAAGGTGGGGCACAAACAAGGTAGTATGCACAACAACAACATAGAAACACTCACCTGCTGCTCTCTGGTATAGGCTCAAAGTAGATGGATCTGTGAATATTATTGCAATAACCATTACAAATGTTGTTGTGCCTGTAACTCAGATGTACCAATACATGTAATTATACTTGTGTACATCATCCTCACTCTGTGTGTGTGTTCACAGCTCAATTCTGCTGCTGTAAAATAAATGGCAATACATGAATATGCATGCTTAAGCAATATGATGTGAGTGCCACAATACTCACCCCCATAATGGACATAAATACATATGTGTCCGTCCTGGAACTCCAGCTTCAGTCCCACCACCAGAGATTCATCACTCCCTTCTTGCTGTATGCAATGAGGCCAAACATTGAGATGTCATCAAGGGGATCAGTGGTGGTCCACCACTGGTTGTATCCCTCAATGTCTCACAACATGTCACTCTGTTGGCTGCATGAAGAATCATATCTGAGAAGGGTCATCTGCAGGCTTCACAGAGCAGTTGTGGTCTCCATCTGCACTGATCATGTTGGTAAGGTCCATCCAGATTTCATTTCTCCAAATAGTATCACCTAAATGGCCTTGGAGTCTCCTTCCATGTTGGCAGAGAGCATCAATTATGATTTTGCAATGTAAAGATCTGTATAACACTGTATGTGATAAATATTAACATTACATGAAGAATTCCTTCATACAACATCTGTAAAATCAACATAACTCGTGAGATCTGCACAGTTTGTGACTGGGATTATAACCCCTGAAACTACATAAATACTGAAGAGAGAGAGAGAGAGAGAGAGAGAGAGAAAGACAACAGCATCAAGCCAACAGAGTTTGCTTGCAGTTTACATTAAAATAATCCCTCAATTAAAACTTAAACAACTTATGTAAAGCATCAGAATGCCTCAGGATCCGTGGCAGTACAGATCCACAGTATAATGAAGCAGTAATGATAACACCTTTGTTAAGAAATATCACTGAAGATATATCCATAACAGCACCAGCACATATTTTAACACTGTTTTAGGAAACATGGTTTAAAAATATCTGTAATATCAACATCACTAAATTGATACAGATACAATCGTAATCTGTAGGTTTATGTGGTTAGATTACAGAGTGCAAGACATTACCTGTTAGAATTGTGGATAATTCATAAATTCTTCTCCATATACTAATATTATTTGAAGTAGAAGTCTGTTTATACAACTGTATATGGGAATGAACCAAAATATTTAGAAGAACAATACCTGTATGCATACATTTCCAGACAATTTGACTCCAGGAAATTATAACAACTTCTATTGAACTTAACATTTTGAGTAAATATGATTTTAAACATGAAACATTTGAAATTATCTTTTACAGATTTACTAATTACCTCTACAGAAATTATAGCAGTTGTAACTCTCACTCAGACTCATAGAATCAAAGTGTACCTAGTGTGTACCCAGCTTTATGCACCATTTGCACCATACATAATTAATGAGGTTCATTAAAAATTCAGGTCTTTGGAATCCCATTTATGCCTATCTGCATAAATTGCTGTTATGCACTGATACAGCCAGGTGTACCAAGTAAACACTCAGTAGGTATCGATACATTTTACAATATGTGGCACTTGTCCATTATATTCCAATAATTTTAGAACATGACATCAATGCCACTTTCAAGTACTGATTATGATACATTTACTGATCAGACCATTGCTAACTGTGAACTGACTAGTACCTCCGTGAGCATTTCTGTGTCTTTGTATTTTTCAGCTTTCTTCTACTTGAGGATCATGCTGGCTGCTACAAGGATGCTGAGACATATCTGTGCAGTGACTGGGCCAATGAGGAGTTGACCCAGATGTTGATGGTGTATGCCAGATTGAAGCACAGGATGAGAGCTAGGCCCAGGAATTTCACTATGATCAACATGTAGAACCAAATTGTGAGGGAGCATCGATGGAGGATGGGGATCTACCACACTGGAGTGCAGGTTTGTCACCGCTATGATGACCTACATGGGAGGGACGCAGCAGAGATTTGAAGGAGGGTTGATGAGATGTGGAGGCAGCTCGTAGATTCCTACAGTAAGTAAGATTATTCAGCATATACCTTAGCATTGCTATGGATTTTACAGATACTTCTTTGAACCATATATATATATATATATATTATATAGCTGTTTTTATAACCATGCATTTGCTGCTGCTGTGCAAATTAGCTTATGGAGTTAATTCAGTGGAATTTGTAAATGCTGCCCTCCTATCTATGGGTTTGATACCAATGCTGTTATTTTATGCAATAATCAAATAATATCCATAATTCTGTCCTTTGTCGATGTTTTGCAACATCTTAGTACAAAATTTCACATAGCTTCTGTTCTCATGCATCACAGACGCCTACAGCACCTGGGCTGTGGATGACTGCACATTTCATAGTTTTCCATTATAGTCCCAATGTATCACCTATTGGACCAAGTTAGAACACAAACACATATATAACTTATTCATATCAGTCTTCCTAAACAGGTACACAGACACATTTATTTAATGTAAACATTATGCCTGTACCATTGCTTAAACATATATTTTTAGTTTTGTGTTGATAGCTGTTATGTCTTCACTATGAGTATGCACTTTCTGTGTTCTTCCATTTATCTCAGGATTTCTAATAAACACCTACAATGCCTGTTTTCCACAATGAAAGTCTTATTGAATGTTAACTCAGCCTGTAAAACAACTGGCCAGCATGTCAGTTTTGGCATGTTGTAAGTTCCATACCACATAGAGGAACCTATTACCTTGGTTAACTTCACCAATACCATTTTTAAAAAAAAACATATTGCAATACCTTTCAGTGCCCATAATGTACAGCAACAGGTATGGTTCAGTTCACAGAAGCTGGATGTTGTATGACGCTGATGCACTGTCTGATGAATGGATGCCCTCCATTACTGTTAATGTTTCTGAGCACAGTGCTGACATGAATGCAATTTTCAAACAGTGTAGCTACATGAGCAGCATATGTTCTTATTTTGCCATCCTAATCCAAGATCCTTATTAACAGACCACCCCACATCAAGATCAAGATAACAATAACTCTTTTCACAGCCTGAAAAACAAGCCTTTACAGTTCACCTGTGTTATATATTCAGGTAGCTCTGAAGGTTAGTGTCCAGATGTAGATTACACTTGCAGGTTTGATTATCATCTCTTTCAAGTTTGTACTCAAAGATGTATTTTTTTAGGTGATGAGGACATCAGTCAGAACAGCAGTCAGAATGAGTGATGTGCATTGAGTGGATGCACAGGCTTGAAGAGCAGCAGAGTGAGAGAAGTATGTTGATTATTTTACGTGTATTATCAACTGAAATGCATATTCCACAGTTTTCAGGCCTGAAATTTTCAAATTAATGTGTTTATTGTTTAGAATTCAGGAGTACCCATCACGTATCAGTAAGGTAAGTAAAATACACACGTGGTAGTTATCATTACAGCTGTGAAAAAACTTATAGTATTGATGTATTTTGTATTTTGGATCCATTTTTCAGCACACATTTCTTAACAAGACATCCACAACCTACACAATAGTTTGCTGTGTGTATCTGTCAGACACGTTTTAAGGTGATTGTTTTACATAGAGATGTAAATGCTTTGATTATTGCATATGATGCTTGGTTTGGCACAATATGTCTGGCTTGTTTTTCTGATGATTGATTGGGTCTGCATAGCCAGCCTATTCGCAGAATGAATGGGAGTTGTCATGTCAGTGATAGCACTGCAGTTTGCCAATTGTGTGGCATGGCCTTCAGTTCATTACTGGTATTGCAGATGCCTTAGACGCTGTGGATGTATTTACAAAAACACTGCTGCAGCCTATTTTGACTAGCGCTTGAGCCAGTACACATTTCATAACAGAATTTCATAGTCAGACCCTGAGGGTCAACATTGGTATTGTTTGTTTCCAAACTCTCAGTTGTTTTTTTTTTAAAACAATGCTATAATCTAGGTCCACTGACACATGAGCAGGTACCCAATTGATTGTGGCAATGCATTATCAGCACACTCTGCAGGTCAACCTCTGTATTGTTTCTGCCTCCAACCATTTGGTGTTTTTTATAAAAACGCTGTCATAGCCTAGGTTGACTTTCATTTGAGTAGGTACCCATTTGATAGCAGCAGTTCATTATTAGCAGACATATTCACAAAGTCTTTTTTTCAGGCTACTGATTCCTGTTTGTTTATGAAGATAAGGGACACAGTTGTACACATGCAATATTGTTATTAACAGATATATCAGATTCTGATATGTCTAAAGGGGTTCCCTTCAGAAGCTCAGGTTTTCAGAAACTCAAAATTCATATTGTCAAGACAATATGACTGAGTTTCTGAAAACTCAAAGCTTTTGAATCGAGATTGTGATACAGTGAGAATCAGGGAATTGACCCTTTCCCCACTGTAATGTTATCTCAGAGTTGGTGTATATAATATGCAGGGGTTGTGAGGGTCACAACCCTCCACATGGGGGGATTGCAGGGGGACCTGCCCCCTACAAAAAATGTAGAAAAAGGTAGATTTTTCTTGGTTTTTTTTCGTGTTTTCAGAAACTTGATCATATCATCGCAACAGTATTGTCTAATACATTTTTCCTCATTTTTACAATGGCATGTTGTGGTTCATATAAATCATTGAATGGTGACAGTAAAATATGTTTTTTAAACATTCATATATTTTTACAAAACTAATGATCCATGTATGTTTTTCTAAGCACATAGAATTTCTCAAGAAAGAATACTGTTGCCCTTTTCAGGAGTATGACATAGGTAATTCTGTCCATAACAGATGTGTCTCACTCCCTGTGTAAATTGTCATCATAATGATATTGTGTTGTGCTATGATTTTCATCGGATTTTTCTGCATTACAGACATTTTTTTTCTTTTCTGTGTTTTGCGTTTAATCTTTACAGAGCATGGTACCAGAGGAAGTTCACTAATCCAAAAATGACACTGACACAAATGGGACAGAGACGATTTATAGGAGGAGTTCTGAGAAGTCATGACTGAGGTGTACCAAACACAGATGAGTGACATAATGGTGGTGTCCTTTGATGAGATGGTATGGGCTATGTGGAATTCATTCAGGATGATAGCTCATGAGATCATTTAGGATTCTGATCTCCATCAGCTTGGTTCCCTCCAGTTGGTAGGTATTGTCTGTGTACTCCACTTGTGTTATGTTGCTAACATGGTGATTGCCATTTAAGTGATTGGACTGTGTATGCACTCTTGTGCATGCATACCATGTGCCTGTCACACTTGCATGTTATTATTGTGTGACATTTGCTTTGGTTTCAATGTATGCATGACACAAATTAACACATCACACTGTCCATGCACATTCAACTGTCCATGCATTGTGGCAGTTAACCTGTTTATACTGCTGCAACAGGCAGCCTGTAGACATATGTCTTACTGGGATGACTGACAGATAATATATGTTGCCCATAGTCTGTCAATAACAGCATCACATGTCATGAATTTCTGCTTTATCATATCAGGAAAGTGCAACATACAGATATTTCATTCCACATGTTTTTGGATGACATTTGTCATGATGTCCCACTGTCATGGAGTGAAGTTGTGTGATGATTTAGCAATACTGATGCCATGTGGGATCATATGCAGGTATATCTTATCTGTGTGGATTCCTCCTTTTTTTAATGCATTGAACAGCAAGGTAAGGAACATATGAACACAATGTTACAGTTTCCACATTCTTTCACAGTACATTACACCATGTTTGCTGTTTGCAGCATTTCCACACCCATAATGTAGTGGCATTGGTGTACAGCTTCCATAAATAATTGTACAGCTTATGAATGTACATGTGTATGCACATAGTCAGATACATACCAACACAGAAATGTACCCTTTGCAAGTGAGCATTCAGTGATTTACTGCTGATGTGCTGTAACGATGCTCCCAGGAGTTCCCTCTATTCCATAATGAGCAGGGTGGTTGACATACACCTGCATTTCCTTATTTGACATTGGCATGACAGTATATGTGTATGTGATTGCAAATTTTGTAACTTACTTACTCATGCATGTTTATATGACATGATTTCACATTGCTGTATATGGGTGTTTTATACATGTCCAGTTTTGTGGATATCAAAAATCCATCTTGCCATTTGACACACATTTTCTATTTGCTTAAATATATGTCTGCATGGCTTCTACAGCAGCCTGTATGCTTTACACATGCACTAACATTGTGTCAACTTACTGTCTCCTGCTTTACCCTGATGTGGTGCCAGGTTGTCCATGTGATGACCTCTCTTTACCCTGGGCCAGTAATCAAGGACGCCCAACCCTCACTATTGCCAATGGTGAGAGGCAGGCACTGAAATCAGGAATAGATTTACACAGTATTTCAAATGCAGCTCTCTACATCAAATACATTTTCCCCCAGGAGCAAACAATGAACACTCTCCATTGGGAATGGACTCTCTATCTCTCCAGATCCCAAACAAGAGTCACTTTGGAGCACTGTGTCCCAGTTCCAAATATCTGACAATACACACTTGAATATCTAATTTTACACACACACACACACACACACACACACACACACACACACACACACACACACACACCTGGGAAAGTCTGGCACAGATTAACCAGCTGTGTTCCCTCTCTCCAGACTATAAGGTAGATTGCTACCACCAGCCAAATACTCTAAGGCTCTTACCAAGGGTAACCAATTATACTGTGTCAAATTAATACTGATATAAATGGTAGAGTAGCCACAGTGTCACTAAACTAAACACAAGTGCTCTCAAGATGTTAAAATATTTTTTAAAAGACCAGTCACAAAGAAAAGGTATAAAATATTTAATAATGGGTAATAAAATAGAGAACAGAAAATACTTAATATTTAATTACAGTAAACAACAGGGTTTTCAGTCACAAGCAATATAAAAATAACACAGCTGGATACAGATGCAGACAAAGAAATAATACTAAGCTAATTTCAGTGTACTTTTCCCAACTGAACTAAAGAGAAACTGTCCCTAGTTTATTCACTTAGTATCGCAAGGCAAGATGTTCTGCTGAGATGTTCACTTCCACAAGGCAAGATGAGATACTACACACTGACTGAACTGTACAACTAACAACTACTGTGATAATTGACCTAAAGCTTTTATATCAGGTTCCAAAAAAAAAAAAAAAAAAAACTGCTGCTGCTGCCAGAGTTCCATCCTTCAGCTGGTTATAGAAGGACAGCACATCTAGTCACCTGACTCTGGCACAAAAAACATTCAGAATTCTGTTTTTTTTTTTGCAGCACCTTTTAACATAAGCAAATTTTACAAATACATTTTTAATACAAGCATCTGTACAAATCAATGTTGTTGTTGTGTGTCTTTCGGCTTTTCCCAGTTAGGGGTCACCACAGCAGAACTCTGATCCACTAATAACTGGCAGTTGTTTTTTTTTTTTATGGTGTCGAGTTGCCAGACCGACGCCCAACCTTCATCGAAGGCACACCCATTCAACGCATGTCTTTCGAATGCCCACTCGACCACAGGGAGGACATGCAGACTCCGCACAGAAGGCACTCCCAACCCAAGCCGAGAATTGAATGGGAGAACCTCTTGCTGTGAGACAACAATGCTACAGCTGCACCACCGTACAAATCAATGTGACAGTCAAATGACATAAGGTTATTTACAAGACTTCAGCCAGTCATGTATCCCCTGGTACAGCTGTCAATACCTCACAGCATCATAGTCCACCTCCTTCTCACCTTAATATTTCCTTAGTATTTTTGCATGTATGTTTGCCTTTGTTAAAACTGCTGTCCACTGCCATGTGCCCATTGTACAATGCAGGACATGTGGACACAAGTTGCTGACTAATTCTTGAAAAACACCCTTGTTCTCATTATACTTGTGTGTTACCAAATGTATTTTTTTCACATCCGTGTTCACAACCTGCTATATTCATTATTCTGTACTGTTACATTTTTAACATATTACTACATGTCATAATTGTATGCAAGTGTACTGACCTTGATTTCATGTGCATTCCATCTCTGCCAGTGACACACATCACATACATACACATGTACACCTGTGTGTAGCCTTTGACATGGCATACGTGTGAACATGCACACATATTCTATTACACGTTTGTTTTGTTTGTGCAATCCTAATGGTTTAGGTAGTAGCCCTTGTTGCTTTTCTGCAGTACTTTTGTTTGGCAATGTGCTTGGTTGTTTGCTTTTCCTCTGTCTGTCTTATGTTGTGCTATTTCTTCAGCTGGTATAAATGCTGAGATTACTTTCACCTCTTTTATCCTTATGTTTACTTTTCCTTACATTAAAAAAAAAAAAAAAGAAAAATGGGGCATATTCCCTCCCAAAAAAAAAAAAGAAATTGCCCATGCCTCTCTGACTTTACCCGAGATTTTCCTATTCCAATATCCCTCTTATTTGTCACTCTTCTTCACCCATACTCCACATCTTCTTTTCTATTTTCCACTTTCTTTAGGTTTGTGCATTACTTTTATTCCTCACACAAGTTCCAAACCCATTGTTAGTGACTATTAGCCATGAGAATGTGGCTCTGATTTTCCTTCACCTTTATTTATTTATTTTTTATTAGGAAATTTAAAAAACAGCTAGCAATGCCAAACAGTCCGTTTATTAATGAGCACATTCGATGGAATCAGTGCCCCAACTTCATCAGACATCACATCTGAAGAAGTTGGGGTACTGACTCCTTCAAAAGCGTTCATTAATAAATGGACTGTTTGGCATTGCTGGCTGTTTTTTTGTTTTAACTAGTTTGTATTGTTTCTCGTAGTTTTTGTTAGGAAATTTAGGGATTCCATCAGAATCTGGAAGTCTGAGCCAATATTTTTTAATGATACTTGTATTATGTAGATATTCATAGTTATCTCTGAGTTTAAAGAAATGAGAGATGTGAAGATATATTTATTACAAATAACTTTACAGCTTGGAAACACATATTATAAGTTAGTGGACAGTATATGGAAATATCCATGCTTATCCGAGGCATTTCTATGTGTAGTCTTGCAAATTAATGTTACGAATGCCATGTGGCTTACTTTGGGATACTTGGCATTTTTAATGTATTTTTTTTTTTAAATCAGGATAGCATCAGTTACATTCCATAGTTGTTCATACCTTTATGCACAGATTTTGTAATATCAGGATACTTGAATTGTATCATCTTTCCATTTGTTTGGTAATGTACAACAGTACTGGACGCAAAATGAGAAACATTGCCAAAGAAGGCAAACCACTGGAACAAAAACCAGAGAGCAATTGTAGTAAAAATAGTTCCAAGCAGCCCACAGCGGATGTATAAAAAAACTTGTTTAATAGCACATATGGAGAAGAACAAAGATAAGTGCTTTCTCAATCAGCTTCATCAGATCTAAAATACAGCTGAAACACATCCCTATAAATTGCAAAACATAACTCAAAACTTCCAATCAATTAAAAGTGTATTCAAAATTACTGAAGTGCCATAATAAAAATGTAAAGGTATACCAACTACCCAATAGGAACAAATGTAACAAAATACATTATACAAATAAAAAGATGGTACAACAAACAAGCTTCATTTTTTCTTCAAAGATCTGGCTGATTATGGCAACTCAATAATTTTGAATGCACTTTTAATGGATTGGAAGTTTTGAGTTATGTTTTGCAATTTATAGGGATGAGTTTGAGCTGTATTTTAGATCTGATGAAGCTGATTGTGAAAGCGCTTATCTTTGTTCTTCTCCATATGTGCTATTAAACAAGCTTTGTATACATCCGCTGTGGGCTGCTTGGAACTATTTTTACAACAGTACTAGACAATCATTTTTTATAATTGCAGATTACTTGTGCATTTCTATAGTGCACCATTGGAACTGTGATACTCCATTGTGTACTGAGATATTCTGAGTTTCTTGTCATACATTAGCATATTGCAATGTTATCTGCAAGTATCACAAAGATGTTGGTGTAATTCAGATCCAGATTCCACAAGCTTTAAAGAGTCTGGCCTTATATAATACACATTTTATATCCCTCATATTTTGATAGTTATACATGATATTTTTTAGTGAGATAAACTGGCATTATAATTGTTATAAGTTTAGACATGCTGCTGTATTCTTACTGTAAAGATCACTAAAAGGTACACAACAGTTTTACCCAAAACTATGTATTTACACAAAATAATGTTTGCAAAGCTGACTCATATTTTTTTATATTCTTCAAACTGCACCAGTGATGGTTTGAGTATTATCCATATTGCATAAGCCATTGCTTTTCATATGCATAAAAGCATGCTAGAGATAAACCACTCTCTTATACTAATAAAGTTTATTAAGTTGCAGTTCCAGTTAATGTTCACATAATAGCTAAAACTTCAGTAGTTCCCTTTAGTAATCAGTTCTTTCTTTCTTTCTCTCTCTATCTCTCATATTATTATATTTTATGTCAGCAAATGTTAAACTGGACATTTATTTTATTATTATTAGTTTCCATTCTCTAAAGGACATTTTTTTTTCACTAAACATTAAATATAATACATATTATAGAAATGCATTTGATATGAATCGTTCTATACTGTGGCATATTGATTAAACCTGTTTTTACCTTATTACATTGGTGTAGGGGTATGAAACAAGTTTTGACAGAATTTAGTAACTGTTGTTGATAATATTACATATATCATATATCAGTAGCATAGCACTCCATACATTATATACTTTAAAGTCATTAGAATGATTCCACAAGATTTTTTTATTACATGTTGTAACTGCTAAATATTTCAAAACTATTCCTTATTTTATTTAGATAACATGTAAAGAAGTAACTGATTGTGCATTACAGTGTTAGCTGTAACGTGCAGTTGTACTTATGCAATTTGTCAATAATACATATTGTAACTGTATGACTGCGTTCATGAATAAAAATGAAACCATTTACAAGAAACTCACTTATTAGAAAACTATACTCATTAATTAAGTAATATACATTGGCAATTATTAGCAGCTGCTTCCTTTTGAGAAAATAGAAGAGAGTTAGCAATTCTATGGGAGAAAAAATAAGTTATGCCAAAAGTATTGTTTGTATTCTCCGAGAGGATGCTATCATTAGTGGTTTTAGCATATAATGAAATGTTTGTTAAAATAAATATGTATTGGTTCACAGGAAATGGAGCAAGAATAGTGAGACTATATTTTGCAACTGTATTAAGCAAAATGAAAGGTAATATAAAACTGTGTGGGGATTTCAACTGTGTATCGTACAAAAAATATATTCAGAGCACAAAAAGTCCCCAAAATTTTTGCTTCAGATGTAGTACTTAAAAACAGACAGAAAATCTAAACTTTAACAACATAATGATATATTTTGGAGAAAGATTGTTTTTGTTTTTAACACATTATTCGTTTGCGTGTTGAATCAACACTAGAATATATAATGTATATGTGTTGACTGATCTACAAACTAACTTCAATAGAGTCATACCTTGCCCTCTATCAGATTATAGCTGTTTTATTATACTATGCATACAAATACTCTTTGCAGTCCTCATGCATAGTACGTTTCATGTTTCATTGTTGACTGGTTCTTTTGCAATAAACAGTCCATTCTTCCATCTTTCTACTGTTAATGTTAATACAGAGAGCCAACCTAAACTCAATTATTGTCAATAGGCATTTCAAGCTGCTATTCTTTTCTAAATATCTTTTACAATTACAGACTTGTGGTCTTGTCCTTTATGCGTCCATGAACCTACAACTCTATTTTTTTGGCTTCTCATATATTGTCATTCTATTGTTTTGCTAATTTATTGTTTTTTTAAGTCCATTAATCACCTAATCCCCTATACTCCATTTCCTTCTTTTTATGGAATCTGACTCTATTTTCTTTGATTAATATGCTTCCTAGTCCATCACATTGTTCTTTAATTCTAGTATTTTATATATGGTGGTTACCTGTTGGGTTTCCATTTCATGGTGATTTCTTTTAGAGACTAAGCAAAGTAATAATAGCAGCTCCTTTTTATGCATGCTACTCTGTGGGTTCATCAATAAATTTGAATTGTACTCTTCCAGAGCTTTGTGTGTTAATCTTACAGAAAAATCTAGGAATGTTCCCATCCTTCCAAGAATTTCAACTTATTTAACTAACCAGTCAGATTTTAGTGAATGCTTATGTAAACAAATGGAGAATACACATAATAAATTACATAAAGACTATGTTCTTCATCTGTAAATATGTTGTAAGTAATTGCTATGTTAAATTGTTAATCGCTATGTAATCCAATGTAACTACTGTCTGTTTATTTTAACTGTGGAGCTTTTCTCCCTGAGCCTCCACTGAAAATGGACCTACGTCCAGTTGGACACTCCCGGTCAACAAATTTAAATAAAGAAATAAAGAAATAAAGAAATAAAATAAATTAATTAATTAACTAGAATGTAATGAATGAAATTATATTCTGGGATTACTTTAAAGTTTACATATTTTTACAAATCAAACTCTGCTATAAAAAAGAGAATTAAGAAACAGGAGGATAAAATAAGTAATCCACAATAAATCTTTATTCTGAAAAACTGAAAGTACAAAAAGGCAATAAAAATTGTTAAGATTTTTAAGTAATTGACAAAAATAGAAAAAGATTTTAATGTACTAAACACAGCTGGCCTTAGAAAACATTAAACAACATCAATATGTCTCAACTCCAAAATGTTTAAATCGGGAATAATATTAGGAAAAAGACAACTTTAGACCAAAATATATATCAAATAAGAGAAATAACAATAAGTGAAATTAAACATCTGCTAAAGAAGCTTAAGAATAATAAAGGTCCAGGTTTTTGACTATATTATTCCTGAGATATATAAGTAATTACCCAAGTATATCATTCAGTTATTTAAAAGGATAATTTTGTAGATACAAGCAAGTATAGTTATTCTTCCATCTCGGAAATGCTCCTTAATAGACCTTATATGGAAATAAGGGGAACATTCTAAACACTGTTCTTCATATGGACCTATCTCATTTTTTAATAAAGGTTATAAAATATTACATTTGCAATCACAAACATGTTAAAATAATTAACTAATCAAATGATATACACAAAAACCATCCATAATTAACAAGAGATATACAAACTCGGGATAATATTAAAGTAATTATAACAATTATAAATTATGCAAATATAAATGTCACTAAATTAGCATGTACAGGCTTACACTTAGAAAATGGATTTAACTACGTTAACTGGACACAGTTTTTACACAATAGAATTTATATGGATTTTCAGAAGAATGTATTACTTTATTAAGAAACATATATACAGAATCTAAAGGATGTATTAAAATTGGATCCATGCTCTCATGTGAATTTAAAATTAACAGAGGTACAAAACATGGTTGTCCACTCTCCCCACTGATTTTTAACATTATAACTGTGCCGTTTGCAAACTACATTAAAAAGAACAGCAGAACTGATCATTACAAAATTAATGCAGTATATAATTTCAAAATTTACTTTTGCAGATATTTTACCTACAGATGTCAATGCATACTATTCAGCTAAAAAAATATGATTCAATAATACCATCTGAAGATATTTCCAAAATACAATTTAATACTGATAAGACAGAAATGCTATTAGTGAATCAAAATATAGATGGCAAAGTATTAATTAAAACTAATCGGGGTTCACTAAAAACATGCAGTAAATATTTAGGAATATATATAATATGGAAACTCTAGATTCTATTATAAAAATGATGAAATTAAAATAGTAATTAATACATGGAATACTTTGGGCCACATTCCAAAAGAGTTGACCTCAGTGCAAGTCTGCCCAGACTCTAAAAGATTTGGCTGTGAGTATAAGTGGCTTACTTTGGTGTAAGGCCTATCTATAAACAGGCTTGCCGAAGGGGTCAGATTACAAAAGACTTGCTTTAAGAGTAAGTGGTCATTTGCACTGAGATCAAGTCTTTGAAATCAGACCCTTTATTTTTCCACCTTGAAGACAGATTAATCCTAATAAAAATTATATCATTATCAAACATAGTACATTATTCAGGCAACTGCTCTATTTCCTAGAAAGAAATAAATAATCATTAAGATTCTACTGTATTTCCTAAGACATCCATCAAGAACCAGAACAACCAATGTAAGTTATATTAGGACATGGAATTACAGAAGAAATGAATTCCCCAACATCAGCAGTTCTACACCTGTCTTGATTTTCAAAACTAGATTACATAATCATTGTGATGGTGAATGGAAATTAATTCCTAACATTATTTAAGATAACATAATAAACTCAATATTGATACAGTTTCCATTTATTTAGATGTTATAAACTATAAAGAGAAAACTGTACAGGGTTATAAAACTCATCCAATCAATTAATTCAAAAAAGTAGCTAATGAATGCAATAAAAATTATTTTAATGGAATCGTTATCATTGTCAAGCCCATTTTTTTCATTTTCTGCATGGAGATGGGGTATCATATTAACTGTTGCCATGTCTCTCTCTCTATTCAATGCTAAAGTCCTACTTTGGTCAATACTCATGTATGACTGTCACAGGTCTTCTCTTACACAGTCCATTCGGCTCTTTGCTGGACACCCTCATTTCCTCTTTTCTTCTTCCTTTCTGTCCAAATTCTTCTTCAACAGATTGTCTTCTATGCACGTGTCTGAACATCCATAACATGTTTTCTTTGACATTTTCTGGAATTGGACCTAACTTAGGTTCTGTGCTTAGGTCTTCATTTCTTCATCTGCTCCACAATGTGCCTCCTAACACCCATCTCTGGCACTTCATCTCCTTCACTTTTACCTTAATCAACTGCTCTGCCTTAAATGTCCTGGTTTCTGTATCATGCAATAGTACTGGTTACACCACTGTTTAGTACACCTTACTTTTCAGCTTTTTTGGCATTCTTCTGTCATGATACACACTTGACACTCTATGCCAGTTGGCTGCAGTCCCTCTGCATCCAGTTTTGAGCTCTTCATTCAGACTTCCCTTCTCTTCCATCACCCTTTCCAGACACTTGAAGCTGTTAACATGTTCCAACATTTTCACTTCCTTCTCATTTCTCAGCTTCATCTCATTTCCTCATTTGCTGCCATTACAGCTGTCTTATCTGCACTCATTTTTTCCCATATGTCTTCACATTTGTATTCTATTCTCCTATCATTTGCTGAAGTTCTTGCTCAGTGTCTCCCTGTAATACCACATCATCTGTATACAGCAACTTTGTTGATTTGTCCCCACCAAACTGTCTGCTAATTTAGTCCATCACAACTATGAGTAGCAGTGGGCTCAAAGCTAAACCTTGATGCACATCCACTCCCACTGACAATCATCTGTGTGACTGAATGCTGTTCATACTTGAGTAATTTAGTCTGTGTTCATAGCTTGCGTTAATTCTATCAAAGTCTCTGGGACTTTGACCCATCACAGAACTGCCCAAATTAGCATTTTTTGGATCTGTCATATGCTTTCTCCAAGTTTAGGAATGTTGAGTTAGACATTTTCCTCATCTGTAGTTTCTTCTAAAGTATCTGTCACACTGCAAACATAACGTCAGTTGCGCTGCATCCTAATCTGAATCCAAATTGCTCCCCTCCCATTGCACGTTCTACTACTCTCCGGATTCATTTATCTATCACTCTCTGCAGGACATTTGTAAAGTATGATACCTCTATACTGCACAGAGTTATGAATGCTCCCTTTGTTCTTGAACACTGACACTAGCATGCTTATTCTTCAGTCATCTGGGATATGGCTTTTACTCTACACTGCTATGAATAGCCACAGGAGCCATTCCTCCCCTTTCTCACCAGCACTGCTATGAATACCCTCAGGAGCCATTCCTCCCTTTCTCACCCAGTATCTTGATCATATCTGTTTTGACCTCATTTGAGCCTGCTGCTTTTCCTAATTTCATTTTCCTTAGTGTTGTTCTTACTTATTTACTGTTGGGCTCCCTCTCTTCTTTCATTATATGCTGTGTCTGGGGTAGTATAGTAGTATAGCACCTGTGGGATTTCCTTCATTCAGAAGCTGCTGGAAGTACTCCTTCCATCTGCTTTGATGTCTTGTGGACTGGTGAGCAGTTTGTTATTGAATCACTTTCCCGAGTAGAGTGCCACTAATGCTTTCCTATTTGCTACTGCAACTGCAATGTCTCTCTTAGCTTCTTTGTTAAACAACCTGTATTCCTCCTCAGCCTGATCCACCTTTTCTATCTCCCACCTTTTTCTGTACTCCTTTCTTTCTTTTCATGACTTCCGGACTTCTGAAGTCCACCATCAGCTTTACTTATGTACCTTATTTCCATACCTGTCTCTGGTTTATAGTCCTCACGCATGCTGTTTTGAGGCACTGCCATTCTTCTTCAACTCCACATATTTCCTTTTCTTTTTAAAGAGGTAGAAACCCTAAGTACTTCCTTGCACTGTTTGCTTTATCTCCATTCAAATTCTAGGCCTTCATCCTGGTCTCTTTTTACCTTGTGTCAGCCAGTGGTGTATGCTGTGGTCTGACTGTTTCACCGGGGTTGAGTTTGCAATCACTGCTTCTTCTCCAATACCCTTTACTTACTAGAAGGAAATCTACCTGAGTTGTATGTTATCCACATTTGTATGTGTTTTTGTGACTGAATCGTGTTTGTCACGATCAAACCATTTGCCCAACAGAAGTCTAGAATGGCTTTCTTTATTCCTATTGCCCTATCCTTGTGGATCCAGATGGCCATAGTCTGTCTAACCTGTCCTCCTCTTTAGTAGTAGGCACTGAATCTCAAGCCAAAGATCTATCCTGTCAGTGAACCTACACTGAGGGTAGCAATTCTTAGTTTATGTTTTACACCCAACTTTCACTCAACAGAGCTATATCAGGTAACAGAAGCTGATCAATTGGACACTGGCCAACCAGTAACTTATTAACCAAGGCAGCTGGGCTTTATGGCAGACACACAACTTTGACATCGATATGCTTCTTCTGCTGACAAGGCAAACACACTCCTTGAAGGAGGTTAATGAGTTATCACTTAATCAGTCTATTAATTTACATACTTTTTTCTGACTCTGACAATCTGAAAGTGAGAGGGTGCTGCATAACCTATTTGTGCATAGACAGCTCAGATTTTATTTGGATAAGACTAAAGTTATCAGAAAATCTGATCACTTGTTTGTTTCCTTTCATCTTAGGTCTTTAGGATTGGCTGTTTCCAAACAAATTATTTCTACTTGGATTTCAAAGGCTATTTCTTTTTGTTACACTTTCATGGCAAGAGCCTTCCTTCTTCTGAAAAGGCTCATTCTACTAGAGCTGTGGCTTCTTCTGGTGCTTTTTTCAAGGGCTCAGTCACTAATTCTATTCTCAAAGCAGCTACCTGGACATCTGTGCATACTTTTACCAAACACTACAAGTTGGATGGTATCTTCCGAGCTAGAGCTAGTTTTACTAATGTCATTCTTTATGGCTTCTTAGAGGGCTGTACTGCTGCTTCCTCCTCCCAAGTTTCTTCTTGAGCTTTGGCACTCTCCCATAAGTTATGAATACTGCAGCAGTGAATGTAAGGATATAGTAAATTGTGTAAAGTCTTACTATAATGGTAGATGTCCTCGCCTTCACTGTTGCAGAATTCACTCCTTCCCTCCATACCCCTAGTATTTTTTCCTTGTTGGATGTGCAGGTTCTCTTTGGTTTTCCTTGGACTGCTGTTCTTACTGGGGCAATCAGTTCTGAGTATGGTACACCTGAAGATCACATTTATGCCATATGCTACGCAAGGAGTGTTTAGGTGATGATCAGCATAGCTTAAAGCAACAGTAGGCTATGGTAGACTGACTGGACAAAGGGCTTCATGGAAAGCAATGGCTAACCCTGCCATGACAAACAGTGTGTAGTCCATGTTCTCATATTTTGTGGATACTACATACCATAGTAGATGCTAAAGTCAGTTGGTCTATATAACGTTTCCCTCTATAGGACATGATTTAGAGTCTGTGATGGTACCTACATCTCCATTCTTGGGTGAGTTTGAGATGGAAACATTCAGCATGTTTTTTTGGAGGTGGGATGAGCTCTACAGAAATACACAGAGAACATCCAAACCCCAAACAAGTGTTGGGTGGAGATCAAGATTGAGCCTTGTACCTTTTGCTTGGGAAGCAGAGACCTTAACCATTACACCAGTGGAATGTAGTCATTATGTCATGTGTACAGTGAATGTAAAAAAGCACACCGAGGTATCAAAAAATCACCAGTAAAAAGTCCAAAGTACCCAAAGAAGGGAAGTCCAGCCACAAAACAAATAAAAACAGCTTTATTCCAACAAACCAAACCACATTAATGTTTCTTAACAAACTCCACAAATACATTTTTGTTTAAAGTACTTCATCAGATGCAGACTGAAAAAAATAAAAATACACAGTTTTTATATTCTCAACGGTTAAAACAATTAATCAATTATCCAATGACTTTTAAGGAAACTTTAATCCTTTGACAATAAGCATATAGTGAGCATGTGAACTCAATAATTTAAATACCAATAAAACTTAAAAATATCCAAAAAATGGAAACTTATGGAAACTTATGTATATCTTTTAAGTCAAAACAAACTTTAAAGTAGTTAAGCATTAAAAAAATGACCTTAAAATTAAAAAAGGATATACCTAAGTTCCTGTTTTTTGGATTAATTGTTTTAACTGTTGAAAATATAAAAACTGTGTATTTTTATTTTTTTCAGTCTGCATCTGATGAAGTACTTTAAACAAAAACATATGTGTGGAGTTTATCAAGAAACATTAATGTGGTTTGGTTCATTGAAATAAAGCTGTCTTTATTCATTTTGTGGCTGGACTTCCCTTCTTTGGGTACCTCGGACATTTTATGTCTACAGTGGGCCAATAAAGCATATACAACTAACAGATAATGGTATTCCTCTGCATCTTATTAGTGTACATTTTGTGATAGTATTACAGGTTGCACTGTTGTGGCAAAAATTCTTTCGCAATTGATTACTTATAGCTCATCAGAATTGAACTCATGGCAAAACAAATAATGTGCAATTGTATTCTGTGTACTACCAAGCAATGCCACCGAGGCGCAGATAATGAAA
Source organism: Protopterus annectens (assembly GCF_019279795.1). NCBI lineage: Eukaryota > Metazoa > Chordata > Ceratodontiformes > Protopteridae > Protopterus > Protopterus annectens. The sequence continues at coordinate 1,165,344,836 of NC_056732.1, read as the reverse complement.
GTATATAAGGTAAGGGCTAGCAGTGTGTACATAACTGACATATATGTATGTAACACAGCCTACAGCTTTCTGTGCAACAGGAAATACTACATCATATATTTTAATAATTTACATGTTATCACATCTGTCACATATTCAGTTTTTTCATATTATGTCTGTGGTGCCATTCTGTAAAGCACTGCATTGACAAATGACATGCTAATAATAAAATTAAGAAGTGTTCAGTATATTACAACCCTGTACCTTTTGCACTATATATGTTACCTTCATTACATTAATAATTTGTGGCAGAAATCCTTTTAAGTGGAGTACTTTCTCCTTACATTCATTTTGTTTATATCTTGAATGCTGTGTGATCGCAAAGCTGCCAAGCTCAGGTGCTCAGCTTATAGCAATGTCACAGGACATGCAAATTATTTTTTTATTTTTTGCTAGAAGGCAAGAACTGCTATTTCTCTGAAGTCATCACACACCAGCAATTCTGCTTTGTGCCAGCTGTCACTGAAAGGTTGACCACTAAAATAGCAGTTGTAGTTTACAAGACCCTTATTGTGCATTTGTGTATTAACTGACATCATTGTTATTTCAGGGGAGGATTAGACAGGACAGTGCCATAGAGAATGCATGTAAGGAGAAGTGAAACAAAGCTTATTTAAGGTATATTTAGACATAACCATTTTGCCAGCTATGCCACTGAAGCTGTGTGAATGCATGTTTTTAAGGCTATTTGATTTGCATACTCAGGTACATTTATAGTTTACACGTATGTTTGTCATTTCTTTGCAAATTAATTTTTTATTCCACTGCACACACAGAGACATATGCTATTACTATTAGTGAGGTGACCATTCCGAGATGCATATAAGTAACATTATGAGGGGTGCTACTCATCTTAATGAATTATAATTAAAAAAATTAGTACAGTGAGTGAATGTAGGAATTGAAGGTGTATCATTTTGATGTCAGAATTCTACATTATCAAATAAAATCCCTCTGTTGCTAAATCATCAATTGTATTTTACCTGGGCACAATACGTATCTTTACTGTAACAACATGTCATTGTATTCCTAACTGTATACTCACAGGAAGTACTCATGCACCAGTCATTGTTTATAGCAAAATGTGTTTTAGTAATGGATTCTGTACTGCAAGTCAGACTTAACCTTTGAAGAGCACAATCAGCATATTGAATGTTGTATATTCTTGCAGAAATAGCAAACCACATATTTTGTTGCTGCCGTTAAGCATTTATGTGCAATCATGGCACATCACATAAGTAAAACTGCAGTAATGTGGTACATATCCATATAATGATAGCAACAGCACATGTAAGTAATCCACAACAGTGAAACGGTCACACCTTTCCTTAAATGCATTTGCTTACAAGGTGTGTATGTCATAATGTAAAACTGACATGATCATTGAAGTGATGCCACAAAATAGACTACAGCTATAGTGGATTCAAAACCTGCATCCCATATACTGCAACTGTGTGCAGACATAATTGACTCTGTGATCCTTTAAGGAAGTTACAAGGAATGCAGTTTTCTGCCTTCACTATTATCCAGTACACTATGTGATGCACACCGGTGACATTCTCGTTTGCAGACTGATGGATAAGGCTTCACATATGTGTAACTTTTTTTTTGTTTGTGCCATGGGATAAGAACTCTCATTCTCTGAAGGGCACTGATAACTATTAATAATGCATAATACCAAATGTCACACAGCATATAAAGATGACATGAATAAAACAAATCTTAGGGAGGTATCAAAATTGGGCTTTCAGCTAATACAATGAGTACACATGATCACATTCTGAGGTAAAGAACACCTTCACAGAATTTGAAAACTACAATGGGCATTGCAATGGAATATTAACATCATGAACATGTTGTGTCGCATAAACAACTAAAAAGTAGAAAGTCAATTACACATTCAATTCATAGTGCTTCTGCAATGGGCAATTAGGTTGCACTGCACTTATGCTATCTGCCTTGTGTTAGATTATGTTACACAGTACAAATGTGATACTGGAGAACAGGACAACTGTGAAGATGAATATGAAGGTGAAGGTGCAACCTCTGTCTGCATAGCAAGCTTACTCCTCACATTTATGTGATGTACTAATTGTATTACCTTTGTTCATGGAAAATCATAAACCACAGCATAAATATACTCCATTATTTTAATATTAATATATGTTTTACATTTAAACCACATTCACATTTTTGGGAATATCATGCACATAGCTCTCAACCTTCGATCTGTAAAATGAGGAACACTAGCCCTCATAATGTGGAACAAATGGGCAAAATGTGGAACACATACTAATGGCGTACTAACAACTTCAACTAGGAAGGTCATAGGATGGTTAAAATATGCTGGTTTTACTAATAAAGAAGATATGTTAATGAATTTATATGATTCATTTCTATTTACAATAGATTTCACTAAAAAAAATCCTAATACTGAATGTGTGACAGAGTTTTTCAATGTGGAACATTTGAGGAACTTGGAGGAACATGAACTTTTTAAGACCCCAAATGAGGTACGTTCCTCGTAATGAGGTTCACTTGAGAGGTATGATCGTGCACATTGTTAGGCACATTCAGCTTCATGTCTGAGTTGTGCACATAGCCACCTCAGATGCATTTTAGATGATATGGATCAAAGTTAATTCATATTTCTTAGTGAGTATAACTTAAATGTATTTGCAAGAGTTACCTGTTTGACACATCATTTCAAAGTGAGACCTTGATGAGGCCAGATCCTTAAAACATAATTGATTGACAAGTACTGCTAATGAGGCACACTTGGAAGGCATTAGCTTACCATATTCTAAATCCCTACTGCTGCTGTTCATGTGTGCGCATAGCATCATGTGAACTCAAACACAATATTTACCTCATTTGCTCATCATGAAATTTGAGTGATACAGAAAGTATCATAAGATGATGACTAATTAGTATATTCAATATACACAGGCTGGTTTTCCTTATATATGAAACATGGGATAGGGTTATTCCTTCATGCTATAAAAGATCATATGTGCTACTGGAGTACTAGGCAACCAATCAAGTGTATAAAACTGCTCTCACAGCGAGTTGTAGGTTTTGTTCCATTTCCTACATTGTTTCTATTCTTATGATGGCTGTCTGCTTGTGAGATAGTCATCCTTGTACCTGTCATTCCTTTTTGTTTGTTGTTGTTAATGCATTAGGACATTACATTGCTGTTGAATTTCTACAGTCTGCATCTATGTTAAGTGTTATGGTCAGGAAATTTCAGTGCTGCCTATACTATCATTTATATTTTTAGGGTGCAAGAATTTGTGTGTTAGACTTGGGTATGCTGTTTGCTGACTGCTTATTGATATATTATTGTTCCACGACTGTCAGTATGTGTGTATTGCAAGGGTGTTAACTTGTGCTATGATATCCATTTTTTTATTCCAGCACAGCAGGTAAATGGCTTGTAAAACTGCTATGGGCACATTCTCTTGAAAGTCACATTTTTCTAAGGCTGACAATGAGGTGATTGCACAGGCCCCCCATCTCCCTAGTGAATGGCTCCTTGATACACATCTTATAAGTAAAGGTATGCTGTCCAGATCCAAAGAAATTATATCCTTCTGTACTCAGTCCTCATTAGACCAATAATTGAGTACAAAGTACCATTTGACATGTGCTTGACTAAGCACTTAGCAGCTGGAGTGACCAAGATGCTTCTCACAAAGAAAATATAGGGTGTAAACAACATGAACTATGTGGATAGACAAAAGGTCCTATCCCTTTACTACGTCTCCTACAGACTATTAAGGGGTGGTTTATGCCTAACCTATAAGACACTCACAAATCCAGCCACTGATGGAGCTCCTACACATCCACAAGTCAAAAAGCATAAGGGTCACCTGGCCTAGGGATCTAAACTTAGTCAGCAACTCAAATAAAACCTCCTGGAGAGACAGATATGTGTCTCAGAGATTGCATCCTTTTGAATATACTTCCTACTCACGTTAAGCACACCCCTTCCCTGGCCCTATTTAAATGCAATTTGGATCAATATATGGGGAATTGCAAATCCACACCTGAGGTAGTGTAATATCCCTTATAGACAGAGGCAATCTGTAAGATAGTCAATGCACAGGCACAAGGCCATGCCATCCTCTTGCCCTTAGGGGCCATATACTGGGCAATATTGGGTTATATTGGCTAGGCTTGTAAGGGCCTTAAGCAATCTCCTATGAACCTATCAACCATTGAATATGTTTCAGACAAGTCCTTCTGTGATTGTATCTGGTGGGAGATGGTTGAGTATGTCAATGCTGATAGTGGCTATGACTGTATATATTTAATGGACCATCACAGGACAAGTTACATGATTCACATGGCCAAGCTCAGAGTAGGAGCTGTGGCACAAGAGCAGAAGGCTACTGGTGGTGGACCATATATCAAACCACTACTTACCATGATGAAAGAATTTTTGTCGTCAATCAGGGATGCAAGCAGTTCATCAGCACAAGTGTGCTGCTGAATGTAGGGGTGCACATGGAGAGACCACAGACGATTTCCACTAGTGATGCTCCAGATGTGCCATTCAAATATCTTTACATCCACCTTTGTAATCGACAATCACAAGTCTGCTCATACTATTTTTCTTAGTTATTATGTCCATGTACATCTGGCATTGAGGTGCAAATGATCACCTGCATATGGTATGGGCATATTTATGTGTGAGATATATACAACTGTATGTTTTCTGACAGCTGTTGTACAGATAGTTCAGTGACATCAGTAGCTGATGTACATGTCATGTGAATGTGAGTCAAGAAGGCAGGGGTTTGAATCGACTTAGGTATATGTTGTAGAAGTGTTTAAACCAGTTCTTGTTAGGCAATACTGACTTACTGCTGACAGATGTGCTGTGCCAAAATCTACACAGATATGTTACTTTGATTGGGAGGGGTACTCCCATAAGTGTTTTACTCACTTTTAACCATGGTCATATTCATTCACACATACCATTGATGAAACTCCATATGTATGCTTTCTGACAAAAATTGTATAACTTGTTCTGTGGTGTCATTAGATAGTATCCAACACAAGGGACTAGAAGCTGGGGAAGCAGGGTACAGATCTATGCTGGTTTCACTTGTGGAATACTGACAACTACAAGCATAATTTAGTAATAATGCCATGTAAGCATACAACATGGTATGTTAATCAGATATATTCCATGCCTCACTGAAATAACGCATTGATTTATTACTTGGGTAGTGGCTTTCACTACCAAATGTGCTCTATAATGTTTATCTGTGCAGTGTACATTCTACAGCATTATTCTTAACTTTACATGTCTATGTGTATACTTACCTCTTCAGAATACCTTTTGTTGTGGTGCATTTATGGCCATGAATTTGCATTATCAATGTCAAAAGTAATGAGTTGAAAACCAGGTAACTGCATTTTGTTTGCCTGACATCACCAACTCTATTACTCCAATATGTATTTGGCAGTCACCTGTTTTCTGAGTACTCTTTAACATTCCTTACTAATATCCTATTTAGCTGAGTCTATCATTGAACAAAGTCAGAGGTTCAAACCCAGAGGCATGCATTTTGTTGGCCTGATATCAGATAGGATATTCCCCTGAAATGTAGTTGGTAGCCATCTCCTCCTGAGTACTCTGTATCAAAATCAGGAGTTCTAACCCTGGTGGGTGTATTTCATTTACTTGATAGCATGTGTTCCATCACCTGCAAAATGTAGTAGTCTAATCACCTTATCTACAAGTGCTTTGGTAGCCAATGCCCTGCTGCATCAGTGAACTAGAGCATGTCATTGACAGCAGTAGGGGTCCAACCTCATCCTTAATTTTGTCTCATTTAGTGTTCTTATCTGTTAGCCTCCACAGAATGTTAGCTATCCTGTCATGACTGTGTGCGATATGTGGGTTACTTTGGAATTGTCTTAATAACATGTATTTATCTTGATACCTATACTTGTGTTGAGATGACCACTTGAGGGATATGTTTTGTTAATAGCTATTTATGCAATCCATGTATATCTGCAATGATGTGTAATGTGTCTTGGGAGACTCACAACACAACTACTTCACTGGCTACCATTGTTAAGGTATTTGTAGGATACATTTGCCATGTTGGACTTCTGGGTTTACTTCCTATGCGATACTTTGTTTTGTTTTACTGCAATCTACCTAAATATGTGAAACTTTCACAGTATGTGCTTTTAATACCCCTTGACCTATGACATCTGTGACAACTCACCTTAACATTACAGCATGGATACACTGGTACGTGGACTACAGTGCTGCCTTGATCCACTTTTGGAAAGATATCTTCCATTTTCAACTAACTTTCATGGAATACACTCCCATAATTGTTTTCATATATATATATATATATATATATATATATATATATATATGTCTACCTCAGAATGTCGACCATTCAGAATGCCGACTTTCATATGGCTGACACCATATGATCGACATTCCGAAAGACCGACACCCTGAAATAGCACCATTTACCTACCTGTGAACACAGTAAAACTGTGTTTTGCAGGTGGGGCAAGTACCCTGCACCCCTCACACCCCCTGCTACTTAAATATTCTCACACTGGGATTGCACTACAGTGCAGGAAAGGGGAATATGTGTGTGTGTGTGTGTGTGTGTGTGTGTGTGTGTGTGTGTGTGTGTGTGTGTGTGTGTGTGTGTGTGTGTGTTTGCATCGTATTGCTGTTTTAGTTTCATATCCCACATCACCTGTGTGTAAACTTATCTCCTGTTGTGAGTTGCACAGCTTCTCCACATTTTTAAATCATAGTTCTGTTCCTCCTAACAATTACAATTGTCTGGTATATCCTAGAGGATTGCAGTCACTAATGACAGACCCTTGAGTTTCTGATTTCATACCCTTCAGAAACTGTATGCTAATGTGACAGCAGCTATTCTATCCACTTTTCCAGTATGTGTTGGAGAAGAATGTACAAGTTATCCCTAATTTTGTGCCTTCATCCTCACATTATTTGTGTGTTTTCCCACAAGTCTTGCACTGAAAAGTTGAGCGGTGTGCCTGTACATAATTCAGATTGTCTTAAATGGCCATATTGTCCTAAACATTTTTAATGCTAAATGTTTCCAAAACTGTTTAGTTAATCAAATCACAAACGCAAGCGTTGTTCAACATCTCCAAGATTTCTGTCAGTGAACTTCACATCATACTTCAGTATCTTCTTTTTTTCTAGGCTTTTCCTTGCTCATGATTTCATACTTTGCTTACCAGATGCTGTTGATTGCATCCTCACTACAGATCTGTGCTCGCTCACTTGCTTCAGTTAATGTGGTTTGTCTTGCATACTCATTTGTTTACATCATGTACTTAGATATAGCTATGCAGTAACTTACCGCAGTATGGTCATGACCCTGCACTGTGAGTTTGAGGAGATTCTCTTTATCGTAGTATGTGCCTTGGCTGCATGCATATATGACTAGCACTTTTGCTCATTGTGCTAAGACAGTTAATTATGTTAGCTTGCATCTGCAACATTGATGAATCCCTGTTTATGTTAAGCAAAACAGGACCGAAAATGGAGTCTTGCGGTATATGTGTTGTACCCTTTTCCCAGTAGGAAAAGTGGATTATAATCGTTACTCTCTTTTTTTTTTTTTTATCGTAAAGCCATTTAGCTACCCACTCAATGATATATGTGGATTTATAGAATGCCTCTTCATGCAATCTACAATCACATAATCTGGTATGCTATTGAAGGTTTTAGAGTGATGTAAGAAAAAGACATACACTCAATCCTTGATCTAATGCCATCCTCACAGTCATAGAAGTCCACCAAACTACTAAAGGTGAATCTATTTCTAACGAAACCACGTTGTGATAAATCACTCAACAGCCTAATTTTGGCATCATCCTCCATAAGTGCAAGCAAACATCTTTCAAAGGTCTTGCTTATAAGTGATGTTTAGCTAATTTGTTTAAGATTTACTATTTTATCAATAGTCTGCAAGTTAGTCCAGAGCATTAATGCTATCACCTCTAAACATGCTGCTTCCTGTGGTGCAAGGTTTGAATCTGTCAGTCTCCATTTGCCTACTGTGTGACCATGAACAAGTCACTTAATCAGACAGTGCTTGTGGGCAACTGGGAAATTGTGCTAGGCTCATTAATGGTCTCATTAAATGCATTTTTAGTAACTGCTTATGAATTGTTTCACATTTATTGACTGACATGATGTTTGCCAACTTCCAGTACTCTGGTTCGTAGCAATCTGACAGAAGTTGGCTTAAAAAGGAAGAGAAACGTGGTAAAATTAATTGCCACACTTTCATAAAAAATAAATAAATAAATAACACACTGATATAGTGTCTGGATCTCAGTTGCTTCCTTCACTTAACCTAGATAAAGAATTTTCAGCCATGTCTTTACTAAAATAGAATTAGTCACAGATTTGACACTATCACAAATCTTTACTTCACTAAGTATTACTGATAAATGTATAGTAGAAAAAGACTCACTGAATGCATTTAAAAACGTAGAACCTTCATATTAGATATTGTTTTCATAAAATATTTGACCAATGCCTTTAAAACATCTCTTGTTTCAACAGATAACAAAAGAAAATCGATTTTTATTATTATCTGATTGACCTAACTGGGTCTCAAAACTTTCTTTTGCTGTTTTAGAGAATATTTCATTTTTTGCATGCCATGTTATGCATTCTCTTTGCAGATGACCATTTGATCAAATGGCTGAATGTTACCCCCAACTAATTATAAATGCTAACGCCAAGATCACACTACAGCATGGAAAGGGCCACTTCCAAAATCCCCACTGTACCATGATCAAACACCTCTTCCTTTCTATACATAAATATTTCTGAAATAAACTTTCAGGCTTCAACCTTTCCACTCTCAATTTTTATGTCAGTCTAGCAATTCACATGTACCCTAATTTCTCAGATAACTTCACAAAATTACTTCTCAACAACATAATCATAACTTACTCTGAACCAACTCATGATCAGAAGTTGAAATTACCTAAGACTAATAGAGTATCAAAATCCAAGCGCATAGCTAAACTGTTGATAAATTCTGTTTGTTCAAGTATTGGAAAGTTGCAGACTTGTATAAAGTGCAATAATTTTTAAACCTCGTCCACTGAAATCCCTCATTAATTCAACCATGACAACCACATTAGAAGAGACATTATTAATCTGGAAGACAAACTTTCAGAGACAAATATAAATGCTCTACCACTAAGTCTATCATATCTATCACTAGCATATTCTTGATACTTAGATAATGCTAGGACTTCTCATTGCCATAGTTCAAATATAACTGCAACAAAGTGATATAAGTTCATCAGATCTTTGAGAGATTTCCAGCATTAGCATAATATGTACTACTTTCATGGGTTACATACTTAAGCCTTCTTTTGTTTATACTTAATGGTTGAAATCTAAGATAATACCTGGACATATCAAGAAGTTTCTTACTCAAAGCTTTTCCCCATAATAGCTAGTCTGAAATCTATGACTACTATAGAAGTCATGCTAAGATCTTATCCAGCCTATTTTAAGTTCTGGCCTAAGATCAGTACTATTTCAATACTGACATCCCCAAGTGCAGAAGGTTGTCTGGATGCTAGGATTCCTCAAATTTGACATTCCTGCATTGTCATTTACCTCATATCTATGTCTACATGTTGAAACTAACAATTCACCCTTGTGTGTAATTAAAAGTTCTTGTCATGAAAAACACTAATCACTAAGTGGTATTATAGTTTAGCACTCGGCCTCCAAAATATCTAAAATAATGCAATACTAACGGCACTACAAACAATAAGGAGGCCAATTCAACCCAAATATACCTATTGGAACCACCCCAGAAGTCCCATAGTTTTAAAGACAATAGAGTGGGCTGACTGGATAGCTAAAGAGATTTTCATTCTGGCTGCTCTGTCAGAACCTATAGACACTGTCAAAAAGCTATGTACATTTTTTGGTTACATGTTTACTTAAATGAGAAATTCTATTCACCCAAGCTAGATTCCAGAGCCCTAGTCAGATGTCTCCAAAATCCCTTACACTGGCCTTAAAATTCCTCTTAATCTTTCATCAGTGGCAGAAAAAATGATTCTACAAAATATTTTGAAGTTATCAATACCCAGACAGCAGACCATCAAATCAGAGCCCCATAGTAATGCAGATCATTTGAGACTCCTTTATCCTGATCAGATCCTGGGTTGTGACTCCTCTGTATTCCTTATCCTACATCCTACTGAGAAGTCGAGAATGCACAAAGAATGTTATTATAACACACACACACACACACACACACACACATATATATATATATATATATATATATATATATAGATATGTACACATATATACTGCGGTGGTGGTGCTGCGGTAGCATTGTCGCCTCACAGTAAGATGTTGTCCTGTTTTATTCTCAGCTAAAGCGTCTTCTGTGTGGAGACATGCATGAATGGGCGTACTTTCATTGAAGGTTGTGCGTGAGAGCTGGCAACTCGGTACGTAAAAATCTACTGCCATCATTAGCAGACCGGAGCTCCACTGTGGTGACCCCTAACCGGGAAAAGCCGAAAGATACAACATATATATATATATATATATATATATATATATATATATATATATATGGAGAGAGAGAGAGAGAGAGAGGAGACAAAGCTGCATATTTTTGTCTACTATCCTACCTAAAATAATCCCACAATTCCTAGAGAACTGGATCTTGTTTTACATATGTTTCATGAAGGATGCTGGCATCTAAGCCATAGTATAAATGTGGGTGCAAAAAAATGACACATGGTGGAAGAGCTGCTCATCACATGCTCAGCACGTCGCTCACTCACCTCTGATGATGACAGCATCTAAAGGTAGTGGATTTTATCCCCACATAGGTAATTGAACTAATTTTCCAGTACTGACAATGCAGTGCAGCATAAGGTCCTACCTAATCTATTGGTATCTCAGGTAGTCATTAAAGATTCCATGTCACTTAACTAAAAAGAGTATTTTTTTTGTTTTTAGTTTTAATCCAAATCACTATTTACTATACATTTACTGTTCTACCCCTTAAAAATTGCTCCAAATCAGGGACCAATCTACTCTCATAGAAACAGTTAAAAAGCTTCAATTACATTTTCTGGACCTCAGTACAAATTTAATACTGGAATAAGTCTTTTCCAGTTTTTTGTCACATGGTATTCTCCATCTATAAACATAAGGGATTAAGAAACACTAGGAGCTTTCAAAAAATAACTTAAGCAGTCCCCGCAAAAATAATCTAATTATATCTGCTTTTGTGATGCTGGCTAATGACCACAATATAATTCTGCTTTATTAATTTACTTCTTGCAAAAGATTACATTCTATAGAGATATAAGTAAATTCAATGTTGCATATTTCCTAAAAAAACTGGATCTGTTATATATTACAACTGATGGTTGTACATCAGTACAATGTATTAATGATGTGCATTATTATTACAATATATTTATGTAATTACTTTGAAAAATATGTTTCTTTTTCTTTATGTTTATACCCAGGCCATGATTGAAAAGGGTTTATAAACCAACTTACTTTCCTTATTTTCAAATTGTAAGTAAAAATAAATAAATAAATAAAACATAAGGAAAGTGATGTATCATTCTTTATTCCCACATCCTTTATTTCATAACTAAATGCATTTTTTTCTAAGCAATTCCGTTTTGTCTAGTGTCTTAGACAAACTTCCCCATCTGTAAGAATACCAGCTTGACTCTCACTTGAAAATGAACCCATATATATAGTAGGTCTAATTCTGGTAACAAAAAGTTTAATAGGTGTCACTAATAATCAGACACAAATTATGGGACTGTCCACCATACAAAAGCTTCTGGATTTATCCTTTTTTTTATTTATTTATACTGTGCAGTCTTAGTAATTCAAATTCCTAATTCAGCCAACAGTTTGGTTACTTTATCTCATCCAAAGATGGAATGAGTGGCTAAAACAAAAACACACTAAAAGCCTGACTTGCAACCACATGGATGCCAGTAGCCTAGTACTAAAAAGCTCTGAATTATTTTATTCTAGTTATTTGTGGATGCCCTGCATTAACTTTGATTGTTAGGAGACAATTTATTCCAGTGATCTATTTTAGAATATGAAAATAGATGTGTTCATCTGTGTAAAAAGCAGTACGACTGCATTAATGACTTGCTAATGAACCATATTAAGCTATCATCGGATGTCTCTCTTCAATCTCCTTTCTTTAGGTATTTCTATTTGGTGTGAACTAGCCACAGTAGATTGTATGAATGCACATGGTAATATATATGTGTTTAAAAAGTTACATTTATATGGATGCTGTTGGCAGGTAGCTCTTTTTAGATAATACTCATATAGCAAGAGCGAAGAGTTAAATGCATTGCACGTCTTTGTTAATGTCAAATCAGTCTCTTAAGAAACTGTGCGTTCACCTCTAGCACGTTTTCTTTCTGAGTAAATTAGTGAGTACCACAAAAAGTTTATACATATTTCTACTAAGGCTGTATTCATAAAAATATCCCTACTGGAGCTATCTGGATAAGGCTACAGTGCCCAGTATCAAAGCAGGGATATAATTCAGAGCTACAAAGAGCAACATTTCATAGTGATTCAATATCATGCCTATGATTTGAACACTGATCAATTATGCAAGCTATAATGGCCAACAGGGTGTGTGTTACTGGGTAAATAACGCTGACCCAGGAGGGTTCTGAGGCCCAACACCACAGGCATTTGTCTAAATGAACTTCAATTCTCCAAGCAGTTTCTCATCTGACGTTTTATTGAAAAGACAAGCAAGGGGTACATGTCTTCATTTTAAATAGGAAAATAATAAAAAAATAAAATATAGCAATACACAAGGTCCAAACTCACAAATACAGATGGAAGCATGTCTAATAATTAAAGATTAATTTGACTATTTTCCTTTCAAAAAAACAAAAAAAGAACAAAAACACACATTTCAGTACATAAGGGTACACCCTCCTCAAGACATATAATGCAATTGCTCCTCCTGTCTCATTTCCTACCCACTATCCAATCATTTTTAAATTGGGAAATATGCAGAAGAGGCAAGAAAAGGTTGTGAGTATCTTGATTTGTCGGGTTCCTATTACCTTATCGAAGTTTTCCAACTCTGAATGTCATATGGTCGAACCCATATGTTCGAAGTTGTAAAATAAAAAAAGAGAAAAAGTTTCCTAACAGTTGTAAGCAAGGGGAGCAAGCCCCCCTGCACCTCCCATGTGTGCCCCACACACCTCCCGCTCTTTAAATATACCAATTCCGCGATCGCACTATGGTGTAGTAAAGGGAAAACTTCCCTTTCCACACTGTATTGCATTGTAGTGCAGTCTCAGAGTTGATATATTTAAAAAGCGGGGGGTGTGGGGGAGCAGGGGGGGCGTGGCCCCATGCTTACAACAGTCCAGTAAGTTTTTACTTTTTTTATTTTTTTACGTTTTTGAAGTTTTACAACTTCGAACATATGGGTTCGACCATATGACATTCGAAGTTGTAAAACTTCGACAATGTAATAGGATCCCGATTTGTCTGACCTTTTATATAATGTGACTCTGACGTCTGATATCTGTCTGTGTTTAGCCAGGGACATTTCCTGCTCAAGTTTCATTGCAACACACGTGCCTTTGTCCCTTACCTCATGCTGTTACAGCCATTTCTCATAACCAATGATGTGCCTCATATTAATGATTATATACTGTGTTCTCAAATCTATAGACAGATAATGCCATTACATATGATGGTCAGTGAAGACTGGCTGTCCTATGCAAGATATTCACCAACAATTTATTCTAAAATATTCATCAAAAATAAGCTCCTGTCTCAACCACTTCCCTATACATCGTTCCCTTGAGTAACATGTACAGGAAACAAGGACAGTAAAGTGAAAGCTAGTACTTATTTTTCTATTTTTGTTTCTTCCTTTGGAAATTAAATTTACCTTTACCATAAGATATGACAACACGTACATGGCACATATATTTTTCTAAATGCAAATGTCAAAATAGTCTCTCTAAAGCAATCTCACCTGGCTTACTAGTGTGACCATGTCTGCATTTAGACTGTTTATAGTTTATGTATATGTTTCATTGTCTTCTTATACTTGTACTATTGTGTCCAGCCACCAGACAAACCAAAACAAAACATCCTATTCTCGCAGACATGTCTAATAAAAATGGTTAATATATATATATATATATATATATATATATATATATATATAAGTATATGTATATTTACATATATATATATATATATTTACATATATATATATATATATATATATATATATATATATATATATATATATATGGGTCTACTTCATTTACCCTAACTTTCATTTGCCCGAGACCAAATGACCGAAATTTCATTTGACCGACACTTCATTTGACCGGCACTTCTTTTGACGGACAAGTATTATTAGCAAGGAAATGGGATATGCCCCCTTCCCCACTGCAGTGTGATCCTGGAGTTAGAATATATAGTTAGGGGGGGTGTGGGGGGCACAGCCCCCCACAATGGGGGGTGTGGGGGGCAAAGTCCCCCACTTACTTTTGTGTTAGTAAGCAATATTAAAGCAAAACTAAACATTATAATATGAAATTAAGTGGGGGGGCTTCGCCCCCCACACCCCCCTAAGTATATATTCTAACTCCAGGGTCACACTGCAGTGGGGAAGGGGGCATATCCCATTTTCTTGCCAATAATACTTGTCGGTCAAATGAAGTGTCGGTCAAATGACATTTCGGTCAAATGGGGTCGGGCAAATGGGTGTCGGGCAAATAAAGTAGACCCATAGATAGATAGATATATATATATATATATATATATATATATCTAGAGAGAGAGAGAGAGAGAGAGATATACATATATATATATATTTTTAAATAGATAACAGATGACTGAAATATTAAGTGATTAACAGCAGTTAACTTATTTTATACAAAGTCCTCAGTACATGTTGTTATATCAAATAGTTTTCAAAGGGTTTTAATGCCCAGTTTCCCATTTGATCTCTATTGACCCCTGGCTCTTTTGACAAATTACTTCCTACATCTTTCATGAATACTTCTTTTGCTCTATTGTAGGTTATCATTGATGTTTCTTTACCTGATAGGTCTCATGTCTTCTTGGAAGATGAGGGGAAAGTATTGTAGCTACTGATTCATAAGTGGCATGGTGTAAGGGGAGGCAGACAGATACTGGCTGGACGGAATCCCAAGCCAAAAATGTGATGTGTAATGACATATTTGCATACTGCACACACACCTGCACATCAACTTCTTCATGTCTGTCATTCATCCTTCAACAGATGGATGTCTGTGAAGTATTTTGTCTCCAACAAAGGTCAGGGAGAGGCTATATACCCTCCTTGGGATAAGTGAACTGGTAGCTGGCTGAATCATTATTTCTCTACAGCAGATGTTTTCAATACACGGGATCTGATCCTGCACCTAAGTCACTGAGTTTCCAAGCCTTGTAACTAATATTGCACAACTCTGAGAACATTCAAACCAATTGACTCTGTTGATGACATCTGCAATGTGTAATACTTCATTGGTCTGTTTCATATCCCCAAAATACTTAAATATTTGTGTCTACCCCTTGAGATATATAATACAGTTACTCTTCCTATAATATTTTTTCAAAAAACATCTATTTATAGCCTAGTCAAGGAACCATATATGCATATTAGGGTTCCTATTACGTGATCAAAAATCCCTTTAGGTGAATACGAAGACGTCGAACCATATTGCGCGAAGTATGTAAACCCCGAACGTTCAAAACCGAGAATTTCAAAATGTTGATTTGTTTTAGTTGGCCCGTCTGAGGTATAGCTCCGTAAGGAAAGTGTGGGATTGATAGGACTTTAGTGTTAGGATTTGGGTTAAGGTAAGTGCATAGATAGGTAATGTATGCAAGAGTTAGTGTAGTGTTAGGTGTAGGGTTTTTTTAAGTGTATGTATGTGTATTATTTATTTTGTTTAGTTGTATGTCTGTTGGGGATGTGTGCAGTAGTTACGGACCTTAGGGTTAGGGAGGGGTTAAGGACAGTGCATAGATAGTTGTGTTTGTGGGGTTTAGTGTAGTGTTGGAGGTAGGGTTTTGGTGGTTTAGTTTAGGTTAGAAGTAGTGTTTGGTATGTATGTGGTTTATTTATTTTGTTTGGGTAGGTAGTATGTAGCGTGTGGTGGGGTTGGCCAACTATGACAGTTCGATATTTTTTTTTTGTGGTTTAGTGCATTTGGTATTTTCGTGGTTCGCTATATAGGTCGATGTTTCGGTAATCGTGCATAGGGTTTTTTGCTGTGGTAATTAGACCCGAATATTATTATAAAAAAGAAACCAAAGAATCATTATGATCTTTACTACATTTCGGCAGTACTAATGTAAAAAAAAAATATGCCACAGCAATTTAGATTTGGACTAACCTAAGAAAGAGTGTTGTCCAAGAACATTCTAGAAGATGAGTATAAATATTTAAAATTTAACCTAGCAAAGACTTCTGTGTTTAGAGTGTAAAGCAGGGGGTCCACTGTCAAAAACAGTGCTTTGTTGCTGTTTGGGGAAAAGTAAAAAATGACTTATTTTTCTACCAAGATGGGTGCTATTCCTTCTGCTGCCTTGGGAAGGAGCTGTACACTGATTATTTTCAGCATGCACTTCATGTTCAAGGGTCAGGAAATGTGAAAGAGTATTTAGTAGACTAAAAACTCATTCACTTGTCACTGGTACTGTGCTAAAAATTAAGTGGTTTAAGTTTCCCTGTCTCTTAGACTAAAATGAATCAACCTGAGTTTCTGACTGAAGTACTGCTATAAAAATAATTTTATGTAACTCTAAAATAAACTTACAGATGTGTGTCTTACCTGCAGTTTCTGAATTTTAGAAAATCAGAAGATATTAACAACAACCTTTTCACAACACTTACAAACAGATTATGGCATGCAGAGAAGCTTAGAATTCAGCTCAGTAACAAACTTTTTCAAGTGCATGTCCCAAAAAGCTGTCTAATGTTCTGCTAAATTCCTCAGTCATATAAAAACATTTCTGCAATCTTTTAGTGACCACTGCCCCATTCCATTTCTTTTAACCCCAGGCAAACTAATACCCCAACCTAAACTAGTCACCTTTTGCCCCAAATCCCAGAACAAGTCATAATTATTAAATTCCTTCTGGGACTCCATTCTATCAGAAAAAAAAAAAAAAAAAACACAGACTGTAGCCACATGACTCAACAAAAAATTATTACCGCTCCAAGGCAAGTATTTCCCCAAAGTTATTAGGCTCCTTAAAATGTACTTCAAAGAAATGGCTGTCCCCAGAACTTAAATCTCTCTATAAACTCAGGGGAAAAGCTTGATCTTCATGTAAGCAAGATCCATACTCAGAAAACCATCACCAAGTCATGCAATTTAGATAGCAGGTAAAATGCTACTAAAAGACATAAAGCTAGCTTCTTCCAGCACAAGCAACATGCCATAAAACAAAATCCAAATTTATTACTAAAGCTAGTCAGTAGGAATACAGGATGATCACAGCAAAAACACCTCAACAAATCAAATGCTGACAGCATGTTTTTGGTCTCATTACTAGTGCATGATTTCCTAAAAAAAATCCAGAACAACCTTCACTAAGTCCCACTACCCCTCTACTCCATGTAACTCTTTTATATAAAAATATTACCACCAAGGATATTCTAAAAGTTATAGTTCAAGCATCCTTCAAATCCTTCCTGGTTCAGAAAACATGCTTTCTCAGTTCATCAATCACAGTAAAGAGCACATTACACCATCACTACTCCACCTATACAACCCATGCATCAGAAATAATACTATGCCCCCATATGGAAGAGAGCAATTTTTAAACCGCTGCCTAAAAATCCCTAATTTAAAAGACATAAAAGACGTCAGATTAAACTCAATCCTTCCAACCCTATGAACTATTTTGGAAAATGTAATCTTCACTCAACCTTTAGACATCTTCAAAAAAGGAAGCATGTTTTTCACACAAGAACAACAGCAATTTTGGTCCAGTAGAAGCACTATGATAGTTCTTTAAATATAACAAATCATACCCCAAGGAGCAAGTGCAAAGGCCACCTTTCATAGTGCAGTCTTCATAGACCTCAGCAAATCCTTTGATCTGATACACCATATATCGCTGCTTAGTTCCCTGCTTATTTAAGCATAAACACATGCTGCTTCCCATGTTTCCATTATTTTTTACAGATAAGTGCTTCAAAGTACTAATAGGGAACCCATTATCTCTCTATACTCCTGTTACAAAATGATTACCTCAAGTATCAGTTTTCTCATCCTTACTATTTTCGCTATACATTAATTCCCTCTCAACTCACTGACCTTAACTCTCCATCCTTATATATGCAATTAGCATGGTAATCTGCAGCTTCTACCTCTACCTCTACCATTGAAAACAATTGGAAAACAGCTAACTTCACTATCACCATGGATCACACACAATAACTTCATACTGAGCATCACCAAATCTAAAAACATGATCTTTGGTACATGACATGGGGGGGAATTTAATAAAGCCTACATAGCATTATTTGCCATGTAGGCATAGTGGCATGGTGCTTATACAGAAGTAAGCAGATGTTCGATCCAGTAAAGGGAGCTGAGGGGTGTGCATGAGCATGGGAACACAGAAATGTCTGTGGCATGCAAGTCACCTCATAAGTAGCTGAAATGCATGCAAAAGAGGCAGGTAGAGTGATCCAGCAAGGAGTTAGGTAGTCATGCGGACCCCGTGTTGGTGTCCATAATGTACACAGAAAAAGTCCGTGTACAGGATGTAAAAATGAAACCAGGTCCTATAAAAAGTGTACTGACAGTGGCAGAAATAGCATAGGGGAAACAGCTACGTGCAAAACTAACCACTGTATGTCCAAAACCATATGAAAAATAATGCAAAATATTTTTTTAATACCCTAGGTATGTTTGCACCACTCGTCGCTGTGTGCAAACATGCCATTATGGAAAATAAAATAAAAAGACTAATGTAAAAAACAGAATTTGTGAGTATGTAACAGTAACGTATTACAGGACCCTGTGTGGAGTACGTACAATTTAGGACTGCTGTGGTTGTTAACGTGGCATGGCCGGAAACCGTGTAGTTACCAGGTACTATGCATGGATCTTTATGCAAATGAGATGGGGTTACTATATAGCACAAATGGGTATTTGTGTTCGCAAATCCCATCTATGTAGGCACAGAACCATGTTGTTGTCCAGAGAAGAGGCAGTTGACATCAAAAGGGGGTGTGTCCACAAACATTTAAGCCCATTGGAGCTCAGTGGCACCTGTTTGGCGGGGCGCTGCTCTGCTCAACAGGGGTGTGTGTCCGGTGACTGCTAAGCTTTGTTTACCTGTGGGGCATGTGTTTCAGCATGTTTGAATGTATTTGCATGGTGCACAGCCATGTTGAGCATGACTTCATTGGAAGCATGTCTGCTCACTGCTAAGCCTTGCTTATCTATGCGGTGCGGGTTTGCACTGTGCACTGCAGTGGTCAGCAAGGAAGGTTCTTAAAAAAAATATTTGACTGAGAAAGCCAATGATGTATTAAGTACTGATGTCCCTGTTTCACTTAAACTAGGGCCATTAAATCCCTTAATGAATTACTTGGCAACTGGACTGCATCATAGCTAGCCAATCACATAGGCTACACCTACAGCAGAGCACTACAAAGTATGCATACACCATACAATCTGATTTCCCCCCATACTCTGCACCATTGAAATACAGACTTGGGGATTTTAACCTAGAGAAAGGTAGGGCCTGCTGCGGGTTTATATGTTCATAGGTTGGTAGTAGGCTATCAACCCTAGGGCCTATACAAGCCTAGCCAAAGAATTCCCCGGATATTTCTTCCCACAATATTTACTTCCCTGGACCCCTGTCTAGCAGGGTGACTGACATGATACCGGGGTGAATTTCCTATCTTCCATCCAATCATCAAGGTTCCTTTTGTAGAGGGCCAAGGAGGCACTCTGTTTGACATGTATAGGCAGAGTATGGGGAGTCTCTGGGTCAGGAACCTATCCCTCTAGCATGTTTTGTTCATTGTGATGACAAGGTTTAAATCCCTGAAGCATGTGGCTCTGAGGGATTGGGATTTCTTTAAGTGGAGGATGTCCAACAGCTCAGGGTTTGACATGGCCTTGTATGTTAAACAGAGATCTCCTCTGAGTAGACGATATGCCACAGAGTATAGTTGGAGTTTTTTAAGATGGTCAGCATAGGGCATCTGCTTTAGGCCTGTGATTCTTTTAGTGAGGTATTTCTGCGACCTTTCCAGCTGTTGCAGATGTCTTGTAAGGTACATACCAAATGGGGCATTGTACTCTATAATGGGTCTAATGATGGATGAGTACAGTGAGACAATGACCTCCTTTTTTCTGGATGAAAAGCCCTTAGTGATGAGGTGTGCCACATAGAAGGATTCCCTGACTGTTGTGGCAATGTGGTTATCGAAGGTGAAACCACTGTCCATCTGTGTCCCTAAGTCTCTCATCACACTTTCGGTGTTTAGTATACTGCAACCTATGTGGTAATTCATGGGTACATGTTTTTTCCCAAAGGGGATAACTATACATTTCTTGCCATTAAGCTAGAGCCCATGGCTCTGGCACCAAACATCTGTTTCTGTAAGGCCCTTTTGTAGAATATCCACATCATTTGGGGATTCAGTAATGGCTCCCAGTTTGCAGTCATCTGCGAACTTTGTTAGTCAGAGTCCCTTAGTGTTGGCCTGTACTTCAGAGAAGTAGATGGCAAACAAGAGCGGTCCCAGGACAGAACCCTGAGGTACTCCACTTGTCACTTGTCTGTAGCTGGATTTGGAGACCGCTACTTTTACAGTCTGGGTTCTGTCAGTAAGCAAGTTGGTAACCCATTGAGTGATGTAGGGATTTATGCCCAGCTTAGTAAGTTTATCTATGATTCCAGAGTGGGGGATGGTGTTGATGGCCTTGGCGAGGTCCAGATATCCACCTTACCCACATCCTCTCTGGAGACTGATTCAAATAAGACAATCAGGTTCAGCAGACAAGATTGGCCCTTCACAAACCCAAACTGGGTGGGGTCCAGTGTTTGAAGTTTGCCAATGTCTTTGTTTATAAGTTCCATGATAATACATTCCATGCCCTTGCAGATCAGGCTCATCAGACAGATGGGATGGTAGTTCTCGGGATCCAAGGTGGATCCCCCCTTGTGGAGTGGGATAACTGTAGCTGTGCTCCACTCAGTGAGCATGAAGACTAAGTTGAGGCTATGATTAAACATGACACTTAGGTGCGGTGTCAGTTCATTTTGTATTTCATGTAGTACACATCCCAGGATGTCATCTAGTCCCATGAATGCTGTATTCTTAGCTTTGGAGAGTGCGGTTTCTACCTATGTGGCCATGATTACCAGAATTTGGCAATATTTTGGTATTGAGATGGGCCCTTTAAGGGGTGAGAGGGGGTGAAGTTGGCACTAAATCGATCTGCCAGGATACTGGCAATATCCTTGGGATCAGTATATTTAATGCCATTCTGTTGTAGTTCAGAGCAGATCTGAGCATTGCCATTTAGATTCTTGACATAACTATAGAATGCCTTGTGGTTGTCTTTGGAATCTTTGGCAATTTTATTTTCATAACTAGCTTTGGAGGATTTTATGAGGGATCTCATCTTCTTACTGAGGCTGGTAAGGGAGTTTTTTCCATCCTGGGATATTCCTCTTTTCTGCAGCAGTTTCTTCCTTCTGTTTTATAGTTTATTTATGGCAGGGGACCACCAGATTGGCTTCCTTGTTTTGGAGGAGAGCATCTTGGTTCTATTTGGGATGGCATGATTCATGCATTAGTGAATGTGCTCATACAATGCCTTAGTGTAGGATTCAGCAGTCAAACTTTTAGCTCCCATCTGCATGGCTGCCATGAAGTTTGTCACTTCTGATTAAGTAGCATGAAGTTGGCTTTGGAGAAGTTTTTTATGGAAGTTTCCTAACTGGGGGGTGGGGGTGGGATGTGGATGTCAAGGGTGATTTGCTTATGGTCAGACCTGACCAATGAGGGTGTGACCACTGGTGTGGAGCATCTATCTCCCATGTTTGTAATGACCAGGTCTAGGATATTGGATCCCCTAGTGGGACAATGGATTAGTTGATCCAAGGCATTGGAATTTATGAATTCCAAGAACCCTTGGGAAAAGGTCTTGGTACCCGAGTAGTTTTCCCAGTTAATGGCAGGGTAGTTGAAATCACCCAGTATTAGGGTGTTTGGTTGTATCTTAATATTTTCCAGTATGTTTAGAAAGGCGTAGTGAGAATCTTGGGTATGGTGGAGGATCTGCAGTAAGCTAGCAGTCTTACCTAGTTTTAGATGCACCTGGAGAATTTCAGATGCATTGTGTTGGGCAACTAGCCTGGATGTGTGAATATCCTTGGTGAATATGGACATTTCTCCACCTTTAGTGTTTTGGTCTTGGTTTGGTAGCTGAAAAGCATTGTAAGGGTTGTAGCCTGGTATTGCAGGGGTGCTCTTTGGAGTCTTGAACCAGGTCTCAGTTACTGCACAGATATCGATGTTCTCCATTTTTAGTAGTGCCACAAGAGAGGGAATTCTGAGGTTTAGACTTCTAGTATTGAGTAACATTACCTTCAGATTTTGCATGCTTGTATCTGTTACGGTGGTGGTTTTGTACTTTGAACCTCGCCTAAAAAAGGCACTATAGGGGTGGCAAGAGCTTTTCCAAGTAACCTGAATCCCAGGGGTGACAGGTGCAGACCATCTCTGGCAAAGCATCGTGGTTTGTCGATCATGTCATCCCAGGCAGACAGATACTGGATCCCTTTTGAATGACATCAGAAGCTTAGCCAATTGTTGAAGTCAATCATTTTGTCCTTATACTGTGGTATCATTCTGGGCGAAGGCAGAATGCTACTCAGGGCTAGGGTCATACCTGCCTGGGCCACATGATCTGAGATCTCTTCCATGTTTCTTTTCATGTAGTCCAGGGAGATACGTCTCAAGTCATTCACTCCAACATGGACAATGACAGAGTCATATTTGTACTTGTTGTGGAGTGACTTGAGTGCATGCATTATGTGGTGGATCCTGGCACCTGACAGGCAGCTGACTGTAATTTTCTCCTTGCTCAGCCTGGTGAGTGGGACATCAGTGTGTCTGACTATAGAGTCACCTATGACTAAAGTGTTGGGTATGGTGTTTTGCTTTAGGGGCTGTTGTTGGATGGCACACTGGTGTTGTGAGCTATGTGTCACTTTGGTTGTGACTGGTGTTTGTTTGCATTTCAGCTTCGGAGGTCCTTGTTGCTTGGGCAGGTTAATGTTAAGGACCTCAGCATATGTGGGTTTAGTGTTGCTATGTGTGGGTGTTGATGGTGTGGGCTGTGGAGTGCTATGTGTTGCTTGAGATGTAGTGCAGGTGTTAACCTTCTCCCCTTGACTGTCTAGCACACTACTGGCTGGAGAGAGCTTTGCTTCCAGTTTGACTATGTAAGTGCATCTTTCACAGGTTGTAGTGTTGGGTGGCAGAAGGAGAGGGTTGTCTGTGTACATGAGGCAGTTGCTGCATTGCCACAGTATGCCAAGATTCACCAGGTGGACAGGAGAAATCACCAGAAACTGACCCTTGGACATGCCTGTTTAGGTGCTTTTTTTATAAAGTACAAGAGCTGTTTTCCCTTACCTTTCCAAGGTACTTTGCAATTATAGGCTGTTTAGTACCTATGATTAGTTTCTCCTTATTAACAAGTAGAGTTGAGTACTTGTATCAGTTTAAGGCATGCTGATGCTTTCCAACAGGTTCTAGAGCAAGTGCTAGTCACAGGGGTTCAGATTTTAGTGCTACTACTGAAAAAAGCAGCTAGTTCTAAGGGAAAATTTGAAGAGCAGACTTTCTGGTACCTGGAATAGTTTAACCGTAGCCCCGCAGTGCTGCACGATGTGAAAAATGTGCAAACACACACGTTTTTAAGCCAAAAAGTTGAAAGGGATAGTAATCAGCCCAAAATGGCTAATAAAAGTACAATTTCAGAGCTGGAAACCACTCCTCTAGTGTTAGATAGGCAGTACAATGCTCAACACTCCCACTGGTAAGCAGTAGGACTTCCCTGGATTCCCTGGATAGCTCTGAGCATAGAAAATAAAGTCCTGAAACCAGCAAAGCCTCGGATATGGACTATACTAGCTAAGAAAGGCGGGAAATGAGCAAACAAGATAGTTTTTTTTTTTGTTAAAACAGGCTAAACAATGCAATAATACAGTAAATAAACACAGAAAAGGCTAACACACTTGAGTCCTAAACAGTAAATGCAATTAAAACTCTACAAAATTAGCAATTTAAAACTTTTTGAATAAAGCAAGGCAAGTGCACAACTGAAAAATGATTTAAGAGACAGTAATAAAGTAGAATAAGTAGCTAGTCTACATATACAGAAAAGTCTATATATACAGAAAAGCAGCTAAAACACATTAAACAATTCAGATGCAGTGCAACATTTATTTATTTATTTATTTATTTATTTATTTATTTATTTTTGTTGACAGGGCTAGTCTAGCTGGATACATATCCATTTTCAGCAGAGGCCCGGGGAGAAAAGCTCAACATATGTATGTGCTAGATGCTGAGGTCAGTACAGCTGCTGCTGATGCTGGCCATAGGCCTAGACTGAGAGGTCAAAGACTGTTCAGGCCCAGGGTAACCAACCATGAGCTACAGGAGCTGGAGATTGTAGAGCACTACAGGGTGGACAGCGACATACTACAAGAACTCACTGAGCTCTGCCGACCTCAACTCAGACCCAGAGCCAACAGAGGGGGGCACATCCCAGTGGAAACAAAGGTATGTGTAGCCCTTAGGATAGTAGCTACAGGTACTTTCCAAAGACCAACTGGGGACATGATGGGGGTTTCTGAGTCATCTGCTTCCAGGGTACTCTACCAGTTCCTGGATGCCATGCTAACACATGTCAGTGAGCACATTTGTTTCCCCCACACCCCTGAAGTGAAGCGCAGCAGTATGTGACTCTTCTACCATGTAGCACACTCCCCTGAGGTATTGGGTGCCATAGATTTCACTCATGTACACATCAAGGCGCTACCCGGTGAAGAGAGTAGAATCTACATCAACCGCAAGGGGAACCATCCATCAACTACCCGGTCCTGTACAATGCCCAGGGCATTATCATGAATGTGTGTGCTGGCAGTCCTGGCATTTAGCACAACTCCCCTAACTGGCATGCCTCACAGCTGTACTAGATGTTTGTTTGGGGGGACATCCCATATGGCCATTTACTTGGGGATGCTGGCTATGCACTGGAACCGTGGATGATGACATCCATCAGAAATGCACACATACCCACCAAAAAATGCCATAATGAGGCACACACATAAACCAGGAACATCACAGAGTGTGTCTTTGGGCTGTTGAAGGCACAGTTGCACTGCTTTGATATATCTGGTGGAGTCTTGCAGTACTCTCCAACCTCATGTGCACAGATGTTCACAGTATGTGCCATGCTACACAATATGATCCTGCAGAAACAGCTGCAGCAGGATCAGCAAAGTGAAGGGATACACAGCCCCACACCAGTGCCTAGGTCACCACAGCTGCACCCACAGGGGGACTAGGAGGAGGAATCCCCTGTGGCTGTTCCTGTAGGCAGATGTAGGCATGCCCAGTATGCCCTAACCTTGGCCAAGAAACAATGCATAGCACATGCACTGACAATCTAAGGCCCTAGGGACTGACACCTTACTCCAACTCGCATACATATTAGTAGGGCCCTAGGCACTGACACCTTACTCTGACTCACATAAATATTAGTAAAAATGATGTCAGCCAGCCCACACAACCTGTACCTCACCATGGATTGGCTGTGGACTGCATGCATCAGATACAGTGAGCCCCAAACTATAGGTCTGTCAACTGCTGCATTCACAAGGTAAGTCACTCTCATGTACACCACTTGTAAGGGGTATTACAATATGGCAGCATATATATATATATATATATATATATACATATATATATATATATATATATATATATATATATATATATATATATATATATATATATATATATATATATATATATATATATATATATATATATATATATATATAGACCTGCCACATGCATGCAGGGGAATATAGTGGGCTATATATAGTGTGCTATTGGGCTACTTGCAGCGATCTATAATGGGCTACTGGGCTACTTGTAAAAATCTAATGGACACTTGGGAAAACAGGTACTCTGTTCAGTAGTATGTGCCCCATGATACCCGCTAGGCCACATGGCTGGAAACTCCACAATATTACTCCAGGGATATGCCAAACAGTGGGGACACAGGACAGTTGCATGACTGTCTATGCCAGCAGAGCATAAGCTGGTCATCACCCACCCCAAACACATCAGTGCTCCCATACAACTGCTATAACAGTTAAGTCTGCAATGATATATCAGCAGACCAGACAATTCCTCTGTCTTGTTGATATTGTGAAGAATGACACCTCTCTGGCAGCTGGTGTGGCTCAATGAGCCAGGGACAGTAGCATGTGTGATGGTGCTGATAGTTCGAATTTGGCAGCATCCAACATCTTTTGCATGTGAGGTACTCATTTGGTTGTAGTCCCACAGACTGTCATAATCCCTCAATCTGTGACTGCAAGAAAGCTGGGCAAAGCCAGAGTGAATAGGGGCACAAAGGGCCATACCTACAGACAGACATTATACACGCTCTGAGTAACCTAGCATGTGGCTAGTATAACAGTAGGCTGCAACAGTTCAGATTACCTGCAGGATGTATAGGCCATCACTTAAATTTGTCAGTAGGTAAAAGTCAGTGAGTGCTGTATATAATATAGCACCAGAAAACCAGAAATGTATGAGGAACAGAGCAGATATATGGGCAAAATGCTGGGCATTCTGCAAAAACATGTACAGGGAGAGGTATATAGACTGTCACCCTGTGTGCTGTGTTTCATGTTGTACTCCAGTCACATCATACCTGTCAACCTCTTAGAGCAGGAAATCTGGCCAAATAAAATAAATAAAAGTAGGACCAAGGCCCACAAAGTTGGACAGATTTTAAATATGTCCCCTACAAATGTAGACTGTTGATAGAATAACAAGTCCTGCATTAGCATCACTATCCTGATGTGCATGGAGTCTGAAACTCAAATGTCTGTCATTATTTCTTTACATCAATCTTCACTGATTTGCCACTAATTTGCCAGAAAAACACAATGTTATGTGAAACAGACCAAAAATATGAGGCAAAAGTCTGGAAAGTCTGTGAAGCTCTGTACAGTTCTGAAGTATGAGCCATATATTAAGGTCAGCAAACAGTGAGGGAATGCCTTGGATGATAGCAGGGAACTGCAGTACTGTGGTAACAGATGCAACAGCCAATGCCCTGTAGCACACGATAATCCCAGACTGGAGTACAGGTAGTTCTGCCCTGGAGTCAACTTGTAAGTATTGACAATCACACTGAGCATGCTACACTTAGCTAACTTAAGCCCAAGTCTGTTGCCTGTACTGCCCAAAGACCTGCTTTGTGGAAATATCGCCGTAAATACATACAGCTATGTATACATACCTGTCTCTCCCTATCCCCCTCATGGTTGATTTGTGTTTCTATCAGTATGTGGCACATATATATATATATATATATATATATATATATATATATATATATATATAAATATATATATATATAGGTTACCATTGCATGATCCAAATGCTGAAATGTCGACAATCATATGGCCGAGACCATATCATCGACATTCGGAATTTCGAACATTAAAAAAAAAAAAATACACACATTACAAAATAAAAACACATTGCTAGCGGGGGGGCAAGCCACCCTGCACCCCCTGTGGGGGGCTCTGCCCCAACACCCCCGTAACTTAAATATGCCAACTCCGAGATCGCACTACAGTACTGGAATGGGAATCTTTCCATTCGGCACTATAGTGAGATGCTGGTTCCACATTGTCGAAATTGCAAACATCAATCATATGGTCTCGGCCATATGAATGTTGACATTTTGCAGTTTCGACAATGTGAAGGGGACCTATATATATATATATATATATATATATATATATATATATTTATGATAAGATGTATCTATAGCTATATAAAGTAGAATGATACATAGACTCCCTGCATACGTGTACATAACACATTTGCATTACTTACACACACAACTGCATTTAAGGAGACAACTTTGTTATACACCATTGATATCGTGGGGGTGTACAAATGTTCCCACATACCCTTGAAAGTTGGGGTTATCTACACATACACATCACACCAGCTGTCTGATGGAACCAGACCAAGGCTGCAACAATACATAATCCACTCACCTACAGACCCCTGTGCCTGCAGACTGCCACCCAGTAGACAGACAAGGTACGCAGGTGGTGTAATGTACAATGGGTGCAACACATGATTTGGACAGGCCATGTTGTCCCTGTCCACATGTCTGCCTATCAAACTGCAAACAGCCACATATGGCCAGACTGGTAAGTGTACACACATAGTAGGAATATTACCAGATGTCCCATCCCTAGTACACTAGATACAATAACAGTACAAAGCAGTATCACTCTTCAGGCCACACACACATGCTGTCTAACACAAGGCCACTTTGCGTACTCCACAAGTACTTTGCCTGCAGCCATCTATACAACAAACATAGCGTGTGGTATGTGTGATAGGTACTGTGAGCTGTAGTGTGAAATACTAGATAGGTAGATAAGAATTCTGATATCACATCATTTAGCTGTGTGTGTCTATCACTATATCTCCTCACAGCACTATGGAAATGCCCATATGGTCTGTCTCTGTGTAATGGTATGCATTTTATGACCCTGTGACTGGCTGCTGGCCTCTAAATTCTATCCTCTACAAGGCTTACAGATGCCATCTACCTTAAGAGCACTGGCTAACAATCATAGGTTCATAGTTTCATAGGTAGGTACTAGGCTATCTGCCCTGGGGCCTATATTAGCCTAGCCAAAAAGGTTCTCTGGTTTTCACCACCCAAGAAAATTAAATAAGATAAACTCTGTGGTGCATGCCATAAATACTGAAAGTGATAGTGTGTGCAACTAGATAGGTAGGCATTCTCATTTCACATCATCTAACTCAGTGCGTGTCAATATATCCCCATGCAGCACTTCAGGCAAGCCCATATGGGGATATATCTTTGCAATGTTTATGCATTTTATGCCCTGTGACTAGCTGCTGGCCTCAGCATCGGCCTCCTTTAGAAAGCCTGCTGATGTCATCCACCTTAAGAGCACTGGCCGACAATGTAATACCAGATAAACAGTGTGGTGCATGCGATAAGTACTGCAACCAATAGTGTGTACTACTAGATAGGTAGCGATTCTAATCTACAGCATCCAACTTGTGTGTGTGTATAAACATTTCCCCTTGCAGCACTAGAGACTTGGTCATCTGGCCTACCTCTGTGCATTGGTTATGCATTTTATGGCCCTGTGATAACCACTGGCCCTAAATTTCTCTCATCTACATAAACATAATTGATGTCCATCACCATTTAGTTTTGTATGTGCAGCATACCCAGGTTACACATATCAAGGGTAGTAGACTTTGTCACAATCTATGAAAGCATCAAGACACTGACTGTCCCCATTATCCTTGACACACCATTCTACATATATACACCTAGGGAGTCATGCACATATATTGGCATACCTTGCTGACACCATATTTCTGCTGTGCTACCTTGCCACCTTGTGCTGCTGTCTTGCTACCATGTGTCCATAGTTGAACTACACAGATTCCTAGGATGCAGACATGCACAGATCCATGACACATCTTTCATTCTGTAACACTATTGCCAGTGTATCAACAGGCAACAAAGATACATGAAGTTTGATGTGTACTCAAGACATATGCCAGCATACAATACCTGTTGTGGCCGACATCAACTGCCATGACATAACACTACTACACGACACAAACAAATGTAAAGTCATTTAGTCACCCTGTACACCCCGGGGATCACTTCTGTGTCTCTGCTCGACAATGGCACAGGAAAATAACTTTCTTGGGTGGTGTAAGCCAGGGAACCTTGTCAGCTAGGCTTACGTAGGCCCTTGGGCCAATAGCCTAGTACCTACCTATGAACCTATGAACCTATGTACAACAGACACATTTGGATGTCCCTGCATTGATGGCATGGATGGCAGGGATGTGGCACAGGTATCATCACATGCACAGGGTGTGGTGTGGGAGTGCCAGAGGCCTAGGCTGTGCCAATCAGTTGACAGCTGAGTTTGGTTTGAGTTTGAGTTTGAGTTGACCTGTGCTTGGGTAAGTTTGGGCGTTTGACTACCCCCCCCCCCAATCAATTATGGCTATGTCTTGATTTCTTACTGTAGGGGGTTGAGAGATATGTTAAGCATAGCTCTCAATCAAACAGGGATGAATGTCCACTAAACATGGACTTAGCCAGAGTACATCAGGGACATTTAGGGACGCTTATACAATGTTAGACCTATTTATTCATGACATTGACAGACTGAGACGAGATGAATTATAGTACATCATTTGATGTTACAGGAGTGTACACCCTTACTTAGTGTCACTATGTCTTACATTTAATCCGCTATCTTTACTACAACATGCGACCGACCATTGTAGGAGGGATTGACATGGACAGAGCAGAGATGTGATTCAAAGCAGGGACAGTTGAGGGGCATGCCTGTAGGTGTTGGACAACAGAGTATTACTGACATGTTAACATTACAGACCTAATACAAACCTATTGTTTTAATCCCTATTCCCCATACCACCATCCTCCCATCTGCATCCTGTTCTATGAGGACATCTAGTACATACCTGGTAGAGTGATATATTCCTTTTTGAGGTGTTCCTCTACAAATGCAGTGGCTGTTTGGTTTCTCTACAAATGCTTTTCACATATAATGCCTGTGTGAATAAAACCACATACAGACATGTTCCCCATAAGCAGTTGCTTGCCTGTTGTAGGTAATGCTCATTAACAGTAATTGCTTATGCACCAATCTGTGGCTCAGCATTGCTAATTGCATCCAAAAAAAGTTGAATTACACTAACATTATCCAATGACATGGCACCACAATCCAATATATAAGGCCTTCATGTAGACCTTGGCCCCTTTCTTAGTTTTTGAGATGGACAATACTGAGGTGTGGAGACTACTGCATCACAGAGGGTAAGCACAAATACTGACCACTGTAGGGATGTATGAAATATTTACAATGTTGTGTCTCATCTGTTTGGTCATTATCACATGGCAGTGTGGTCATCTGGCAGTTCACTGGCCAACATTGTTGGTTGAGGTCAGCAAGGGGAGACAGACATGTGAATGTTATACTTCACACCCATAAGTATATGCATGCTAATTCAGTAACTGCTATTCTATCTACTTAATATCTTTGTAGGGTCATACTCTGAAACATGTCCCTATCTCTGTGCGTTTGCCCCCACTTTATGTATGATTGTGTCTGGATCACCTGTTATAGGAGGTTGGGAGGTATGGTCAGCCTGTAGCAGCTACCTTAACATACAGTTATGTATGCTCCAGGCTGCAGCTGCTGCTGCAGCCTAGGACACACAGGGGGGAGTGTGAATACTTTGGAGTCCAGGAAGCTGTATGTATAACTGTGGCAGCAATGTCAGCCCTGTTGTTACAGCAGAGCCTGGATGGTGGTCCTATTTACAGACCAATCGAGGCATGTGCTTAAGGTATATCTGTTTTAAAACAGTGTCAGTAGCAGAGTAGTAGGCGACATATAGGTAGGCTATACGAATGTGTGCAGTGTGTCTGTACCTGCAGGCCTTTCACTTGCAAACCTGTGTAGCAGATAATTCAGTAGCAGTAACCTATGAGGATTAAAACTGCATGACTCTCAGTCACAAATTGCTGTATTCACAACAATGTAATTGAAGTACAACACACTGGATTCAAACCGAGGACTGTGTGTGGCAAAATGTAGTGTATGCAAGACAATTAACAGACTGAGCTACTGAATCACTGCTGCAACAAGTGTATTCTCCAGATATATGTGCATACACACAGCTGTGACACACGTCTGCATCCATCAGTGTGTGTGTAGTTTTCACAGGCCGTTGTTCTGCACCAGGGTCCCAGTTGAACATATGTACTGTGCCACTGATGCCTTACCAAACGTGTTTAAAGATGTTGTAGATGAAAGGGAACATTTACCTGTTATCCCAGACTTAATGTACTGCCATTATTATTATTTATTTGGTTGTCTACTGGTGTATTTGCATCAATTTCAGTCTGTCAGTGGCAATCAGTATGGCTTCCTGTAAACTCCTGTGCTAACTAAGGTCTGCGTGGTCTAGTGGATTAGTGCAGCAGGCTCTAATGAAAAGGGGTCTGAGTTTGAATCATGGCAGGGGATGTTATTTTATACATGTGATTAACACTGTGAGAAACAAATAAGATCATTAAGGCAGTTTATAGCTCATTTAAGCAGGTTTACTCAGTGCAGTACAGTGCACCGCATCTCGGAGCTCCACTTATCTCCTCACAAAACCGCACTAAAAAATTAAAAAGAAAAGAAAAAGGGGATAATAGGACAGTGGTGAAATGGGGGCAAGCTAGGGGAAAAAACATAGTGAAAGGCAGGAAGGGATGTGCAGGATGGGTGCAGGAAAGAACCATAGCTTTCCATCTCTTGTATAGCAACTGTTGTGCATTTTGATAGATTTGGAGGATGAATTTGGTCTCTCAAATCCCAGAGAGAGGGGGTGAAGATAACATAAATGCCACAGGCCCCACCAAGTTGTCAGGTCTGCCCTCAAGCCAGCGCAGGCATTGTTCATAGCTCCTATGAACAATCCTGCGCACCATGGCTGGTAGTTGATCCTGGGTGACTACCACCCCTCTGCCACTGCTCACAGGGGGAACAGGCCCCGTCCTCTCAGGTTGTTCGACCCAAAGTGGTGCAGGGCTAGCAGAGGGGCCACCACCAGCTTGGATCCCAGACATGCTGGTACCCGGTGCCACAGCTGGCTGAGGTAGGGTAGGCCAATCAGCAGGAACTGGCCTACCCTGATGTGCTGTGATTATGGAGGTGAAGCCTCCATTTAGGTTAGTTATGAACAAAACCATTGTTAATAATAACAGAATGCCAGAACATTGGAAATAACCCCATTACATTTCAATGCATATTATCTGAAACACAAAAATGAATAACAGAATAGGCAGTATATTAACACATTGCCAGTAACAGTTATAGCATATGGCCAACAGAATAGCAAATTCAACAAGATATGTTAATATGCAACCATTGTAATATATAACAATAATAAAACATATGTCCCAAAATAAAGTTTATGGATCAATGTATGTTAATTGTAAACCATAACCAATGCATAACAATAATAAATATTTGAAGATAAGGAGTGGGGAGAGAGAAATACAGTCCATTAATACCATTATAGGCTATACAGTTACCAATAGTACTGATATCTACTCTACAGGTCTGTCCTTTCTTTATGTGTAAAAATGCCCTATAGCTGCTGTAGCACATACATACCTCTCAAGCTACCTGCATGGGACAGTATGGGCCAAGCAGTAATAACTACACAACTACACAAAACACTTGCACATCAGGTGTACCTGTATTACTACCAAGGTGCACTGTGGGCTTATGCAGTGTTACTTCACTATTTACATAATCATGTTGCTGATACATCTGTGACAGAGGGATTACACAATGGTAATTACATTCCATGACAGTGTGACACTTAAGAGACATGTATGTGTACAGTACAGATAGTAAACAGCTATCGTGCCTTGCTTGGCAGGCATGGGGATAGAACCCAAGAGCAGTGACAGCAGTGGACATCTGCATCAAATGTATTAATTGACTGCAGCAACCTTTAACACACACACCAGGCATGCAGCCATACTAGAGCTTACACATTTTATTTATTTCATTTTGTTTTATTATTATTACACTTATTGTCTGTCTTTATGCTATAATTTCACATTCCTGGTAATGATTGTAACCATTTGTGACATGTAAACACACAATAATGTACTCATAATATGGGCTACCTACACATTTACTTGTAGTTCCTGTGGAGAGAATATCTGTAAACATTGCGTGACTGATACTGTAATATTTAGATTTACATAGCACTGGATGTGAACCCTGGTCTGTGTGTAGCAAAATGCACTTCATACACAGCATTTAGCAACCTAGCTACTGAGCCACTGCTGTTTGCTGACTGACTGATATTTGCCTTGAGCTCACCTGGCTCCAGAATATAACCTGCTAATAGTGGTACAGTTTTATCCTTGATTGCAGTGACAGTTGAACACACATGCATGACATTCTAGCATGACAGAGATATTAGGTAAAGCATATATTATTACATAGAATTCAGGTAAACACATTACATTGTTAGTGTGTTGAAATATCTGTGTAGTCAACGACCAATATCTGATTATGGGCTATTATTTGCAGTCTACAACTAGTACACTGTTATACTTGACTGCAGCACTGTACCTCACAGCTTGAATGCTTGTAGCTGACATCCAATGGTGAAAACAAGGCAATCCTGCTGTACACGTTTATCTTGGTGTTATTGCTATTGCTCCATGTGTAGTTGTAGACCAGTTGTCCTAAGTGATTTCTTACAAAACAACTCTGCACCTACACTCATTGCACAACAGACTTTATTAGACACACCTTCATGCAGGTACTGATGCTGTTTCATGATTTTAATGCAGAACACTTGCAATAATTGATTTCTTGCAAAACAGACCTATTGCACAACAGAGTTTATTAGATATACCTCCATGCAGGTACAGATACTATTTTGTGTTTTATTGCAGAACATTTTTAATAATTGATTTCTTGAAAAATAGCCCTACTTCCACAGTCATTGCACAACACACTTTATTAGAGAAATCTTCAATCAGTTACTGATATAATTTAATGTTTTTATTGCATAACAGTTGTCATTATGCAGGTGTTGCAACACAGCTGTAATTCCACAGTTATTGCACTACACACTTTTATTGTATATAATAGTTTATTACAGTTAATGCTTTAGTTTTCCTGCTTATGGCACTACAGTTGGCAGTATGCACTTTTTGCAGTACAGGTGTATGTCCACATTCATTTCAATATGATATTTACTGTATATACCTAATCACAGTTATTGCTTTACTCTTTCTTGCTTATTTGACTATAGATAGCAAAATGCATCTGTACTTACCACACTCATGGCGCAACCTGGCCAAGGGCCCGATATGCACCTCAATGTTGCAATCCATCTCCTCTGCAGTTGTTGAGAGAGAAGCACACCATTATTAATACCAGTTTAGCACACATTCAATATTAGATCGTGGTGACACATAGGTAATGGTACTTGCATACATGTGGGACATTCCCAGCCTGGTATTCTTGGACCAGGTGTCCAAGAGAGCCCTCTTCCATCTTTTCTGGTCATCATGGTGGTGACAACACTGCTCACCTGTGCAGATGATACCAGTTGCACTGGTGAGGTCTCTTGCCAGATGGTCCCAGGCCTCTGCATTGCACTCTGAGTCCTGGTAACCTCCCTGCATCAGCTGTCCCTCATGTTTTTTACAAGGAGTCCAACCATGACACTGGACTCCTGAATGCCCCAACACTGCACCCAAAATCATGGATCCTCTCCAACACCTGCCATTGTATCCTTCAGAGTCAGAACTCCAAATGATTATGCTGTATTCCCACCTATTGGGCTTAATATAGCCTGGTTTCCCACCTTTACACTCCATTGGGCAATATTTAAAAATGTGACGTGTTGCTTAACACCACACAAACAAGTGCAGCTCAGCTGAGCATTGCAAAAACCTGTCTGCTTAGCACTACCATGTGATGCCAAGCAGTGCATAAACATTAGCTATTGTTATTTGTTTATGCAGCACTTTGCAGGTCTTAATGCATCTTAGCAGAGCTTAGCTGAGTGCAGCAGACTAGTATTTAAAAATAATTTGTATTTCCAACAAAAGTGCCAATTTGCTCTTCCATGTATTCAAACCCTGAACCTACTGCACATGAGGCCATAACTCGAACTACTTAGCTATGTGGATATGTGAAATGCTGCTATACCTTTAAATATACCTCTGAGATACCTTCAAGCAGTGTTGAGCACCACTCCACACTGCGCAAACCCACTTAGCTACACTTAAACTTGACCTTTACATAAATAATTAAATACATCTAGCTTCTATTTTAGATGTATGGTGTCTCAACGCTGTTTAGCACTGCTGCACTCCACGTCATGCCACGCAAACATCATTTT
The DNA here is from genome assembly GCF_019279795.1 of Protopterus annectens. Taxonomy (NCBI): domain Eukaryota; kingdom Metazoa; phylum Chordata; order Ceratodontiformes; family Protopteridae; genus Protopterus; species Protopterus annectens. The sequence continues at coordinate 1,165,308,318 of NC_056732.1, read as the reverse complement.
TATGAAAAAAAAAAATTAAATTATATTGCCATTCTCCATTTGGACAGGGCAGTGAGTGTGTTACTCATCTGCAGACAAAGTTAGCTCCACATTCCCTACACTGATTCAATAACTGTGTCCCACAGCTCTCCCTTGGCAATGCACCATGATTAATATGCATGGTGCACTGCCAATGGGGAACCATGTACACAGACATGGTAACATTCCATGTAGGCTCTACACTATGACTACATGGATTTTATTAAATCTAGTGGATAAATTCTCAGCTGTTCACCAAATTGGACATTATGGTGTAATTTCAAAGATTACTTAGAAACCATATCATACTTCAAATGTCTTGGAATATGGCTGAATAAATATCTGGACTTTCAATTTCACATCACCACTGTCAAAAAATCTAAAGGAAATATTCTACTTTTCTTGCCCACCCTTCAAAAATTACAGTTGGAAAAGGAGTTATCCTACCATACCAAAAGTACAGTCTCCCTATTATTACCAAATGCTCAAACAGAAAGGTCGCATCTCTGTAAACCCTATCTAATCAAATCTGTAGATTCATCAGATTAGCCCACTCAAACTGAATATTACTATTCATCCACAATTAAAATAAAATGGCTTCCCAGATGATAAAGATGCATAATCCTCCTGGCTTCCATTATTCACAAACTCTTATACGAAGACCCCTTTATTTTCTTCTCTGGCCAGCTCTCTCAAATAACCTCAAACAACCATGGATCACAATCTTCGTTTTTTCTCAAACGCACACACAAAACTCCACTCCACACTGATGATAGCTTTTCAGTAATACACTAGCTCAAAAAACTTTTACACAAAAGAGCTACATGTAAATGACACCCCCCATAAGGAATCACTTAAATCCTGAACTCCAATATGCTTGCTTTTTCCTACATTCCTGCACTCATTTTGTCACTGAAGGCTAAGGCACCCAAGCTAGATTAACAGTGATCTCTTTCCTTTGTCTATCCTGTTGCTACTCCATACATTTTCCCCATCCCACTGTTTACTATTTCCCCATCCTCTTATTTCCCTCCTCCCTCTAGTGTATTTCTCAAGCTGTACTACAGTACCTGTTTTCCACCATTCACTTTATTATCTCACCAGCAGAGCACTAATTAACCCACAACAGTTCTGTAAACAGCATTGTAAATACCTGGGCAATCTGTAGACGCCTACCCTGCTATACAGGCCTCTTTACATTGTTATTTTTTATAAAAAACAAACAACTTTTTACACAGGGACTAAATGTCAGCGTGAACATGTTATTTATCTTGCCAGATGTGGGTCCTGTGAAGCGTTCTACATTGGCAAGACTAACAGGAAACTTCGGGAGCTGATTAGGGAACATGTTTACCACTTACGTTTGGGCTTTGAGTTCAATGCCCTGGCTAAACACAACAGACAGCTAGGTGTGACACACACTTTTAAGTTTTCTGTCATGCAAATTATTACACCTAATTCACGGGGGGGGGGGTGATAGTGAAAATTTTACAGAGGAATGTGAGTTAAGATGGATCATCAGATGTAGAGCAGACAGAACACCAGGATTAAACAACAAAGTCCAGTTAAGACCCATCCTTCGAAATAAAAGGCTAACTAAGCCTAAATGAAGGGATGTCTATCACCAACGTTCATCATACAGTCACTCAGACTAGGTCGTCTACTTTTAGTTGGTAGGTTTTATTACCTAATGAACATGTTTTATGGTATGAGTAATGCTGTTAATTATGCCTCCTGTGTGATATTTTATCATGAAATGTTTTTTGATTGGTTTGATTTATTTATATATGTTTTTTAGTATTGTCATACACATTTTTTAGCACTGTCATGTTTTTTGTTCTTCTTTTTTACATTTTTATATATATAGATCACATATATATATAGATATAGGCTATATATGTTTTCTAAGTTAGTTTGTTAAATATATTAACATACTATCATAGTTAGCTGTAATAGTGACTATGTTTATTGTAAGCAATTGAGTGTATAGGATTATAGTGGTTAGGTACTAATAGAGTTCTGAATAGCTTACTGACTTTATATGTTTTTATTTGAATTTTGGACACATTGCTAAATGTTCAGATGATTGTATTGTACCAACTTTGTGAATGCTTTCTGACAAAAATCTGCATTTTGCATTTTGTGACTACCCAGCATTGAATGATGTCAGGGGCTGGTTTGACCAATGATTTGACATGTTACACTATTTAAACGCTTGATGATTTGTATGTTTTCTAGTCTGATGAAGCCTTTATGGTGAAAGCGCTAACTCTCCAATAAATTTAAACTGCTCGTGGAAGTCCGTGTTTTAGTATCGTTTTATATGAACTGTTCAGTGGTTATTTGGAGTTCGTGAATTTTATCTGCTGTGTTTGGTTCATGTGGATCCTTCTCGCTTTGTTGTTTTTTATATTGTTCTTGGAACTACAGGAGCTTTTACCCTTTGGTGGTGCCCTTACATTTTATTGTTACTTTTATGCTAAATACTATATTACATAGAATCCTACCATGTTGCACAAGCTAATACAATTTTATTATATTTTTGCATGTATTGCGTTGTACTCTTTATTTATATCGTAAACGTCTTTTTGTCTACTATTACTTTGCACTTGCTTTTCCATGCCTGGGCCTGAAAATGTTCCTTCTGGATCACTGCTCTCCTAGGTTAACAAATGGTATAAAATACATAAATAAAATACATCTGTTTCCTTACTTACATTATGCAAACTATTCCAAACAGGCACTATTCTATTTATGAACCATTTTATTCTTCCTTTTCAAATTCAGCTTAAATTTATTTATTTTACATTTGTTGACCGGGCTAGTTTAACTGGATATATGTCTATTTTCAGTAGAGGCCCGGGGAGATAAGCTCCAAGACGTGATAAAATACAAATACAAGTACAAACAACAAAAAGCAAAATTTGTAATAAAAAATAGCAAATATAATAAAAATATAATAAAAATAATCAAACAATGGTAACGTGTTGTAAAGCATAGAGGTTAGCACAGGGTGTGTAAAGAGGACTAGAGTCATAAACAGTGCAAACTGAAAGGTACAGGGACATCATACAGGTAAAGTCAAATAGTCGAGAAAGGAAGTTAGTTGTGTAGTGATGTTACTAAGAATTTACTTAAAAAAGGTATGTAAAGAGGAGCGAAATAGTGTAAAATAGGGAGACATGAGAAAAATGTAAAAAGAAGGAAGATGTAACAGTGGATAGTAAGCACTGGATAGGCAAGGTCAAGTTTAAAGAGATAGATGACTAGTCTGGTTTGGTACAGGGGCATATCCAGTATGATTTGAGGTAAAGTTTAAGTCTGTTTTTGAAGAGTGTTAAGGAAGTGAGTGAGGAGAGGTCATTAGGGAGAAGATTCCAGGATTTACCTACAGTATTAGAGAAGAGAGAATCCCCAGCCCTGTTATTAGATTTAGAGGTGTGTACAAGAAGTTTGTGTGATGAGTGTAAAGACTTCAGATTTTTATAGGGGGTGATAAGGCTAGATAAACTAGGAGTATTAGAAGGTTTGTAAAGAATGTTGTGGGCAATGGTTAGTTGGTGAAATTTAATCAGGTGTTGTAGTTCTAACCATCTTAGCTGATTTAGATTTATACAATGGTGGGTTCTAAATGGGTTTCCTGTTGAAAATCTTGCAATGTTATTATAGGACAATTCCAATTTGCTGAAGTTAGTATTGGATAGATTAGTAAAAATTGGAGAAGCATAAAGGAGTGTAGAGATCAAATGAGTGTGAGCTACAGTAGTTTTGACAGTAGGAGAAAGGAAGTGTTTAATCCTATAGAGAGTGACTTTTTTTTGTTGATAGTCTTTATAGTATTGTTGATATAGATGTCGAAGTTCGGATTGATATAGATGTCGAAGTTCGGATTATTGTCGATGGTGACACCTAGAAGTTTGGTGGTAGAGTCTGGAGATATTATAGTACCATTGGTGGATGTCACAGAGAAATGAAGAGGAGAGGACTTTTGAGTAGGAGTGAAGAGGAAGAGTTTGGTTTTCTTTGGGTTCAAAAGAATGCAACGCTGAGTGAACCATTGTTCAACTATGTTGAATACCTTCTGGGTGGGAGAGTGAAGGTCTTGGGAGGATGTAGCTGAGCATAGTAGTGTGGAGTCATCAGCATATTGTATGCAAGTGGCTTGGGGATAGCTAGATGAAGTTCATTTATAAATATGGAGAAGAGGAGATGTCCTAGTATGGACCCCTGCAGGACACCTAAGGTAACGGGTAGATGGGTGGATAGAGTGTTATGCCATAGTAATGCTTACTGTCATTTGTCAAGGTAGGATTGGAACCATTTTATGGAAAGTAGGTCTAATGACAGAGAGTTTAGTATGTTTATGAGAATCTGGTGAATTTTCTTAAGATGGCATGATTGTAAATCCACCTTAGTTTGTTGCTGTTGTTTACAGCAATAACATATCAATCATATTTTTTATGATTACATATAAAACAATGTTTTTTCTACATTGTTTTTTATATGCAATGCCAATGAATCCAATGAAATATCTGGTAGGTTTTATATGAAAACTTCCAATGTTATTAGTCACCCATGCTAGTACAGAGTTTGTTGCCTCCTGGTACCTCATTATCCATTTTAATTCTCATCTGTAGTACCTTATGTGTAGAATCTATCAACCTTCACTTTAACCATGTGAGTTTTAATGAAATACTTAATTTTTCTTTCACATCAGAAAGAGGTACAATAGGTGAAATGACAATCCTAAAACTTTCAATAGGTGTGAGTTCTATTACTGTGTATGTGGATATCCTGTACAGAGATGATGACCCATCCAGGATTAGTTCCACTGCCTTGTGTCCACTGACTACTGGCATAGGCTGCAGATTCTCCAAAATCATGAAATGGATTAAGGCAGGAATTAGAGAACGAATGAAATAAATCAAGTTCATTTCTGGTAATACTCTTGAAGGAGTAGCATATTACAAAATGAGTCTGGATAGCTATACCAACAAATTGTGTTCTTTGTCTTAAGGCCCTTAATATTCTGTACTTTTCTATTTTCTGCCATGCATGTTTTTACAATAAATAACTCGAAATTAAGATGAAATTGTATTGCAACTTCAAAGTCCTTATAGCACTCAACCAGTAGTAGGACTTTGGCTGCTAGGTACTACCTACAGGCATTTTTCTTTGTATGTCATAGAGTGATGCCTTTTCTTTTTAATTTGTCAGAACTAATACATCATGATACACCTCCTCAAGGCTTGTGTCTTTAGACTTACAGCTACATTATTGGCTGTCAAATCGTCAGTGCCAAACCATCCAAATCCAGCCAACACAGTCATCAAAAGCGCATCCTTAACTGATGGCATCATTGGCAGTTTTCTGTATCTTTCATTGTTCAGCAGCAGGTGGTCCTTGTTTCAAGAGGCTGACCTCTCGTTTGCACATGGTCAGGTGTTGTGATATTGCATGCATTTCTAATAAACTGATCAGTATTGCCAACTGTCAGTAGATTTACTGACACCAGTGGAAAAATGATTTAAATAATTTAAATCATGCTGTACTATAAATGTAACTATATAAAAAGGACTTTTATAGCAGTTTTAACACTTCTTGCAGTCTAATAAAGTAACCAATATTGCCAATTATAGATGGATTTAATAACACTAAAGAAAAGACTTTAAATAAAGCAAGCCATACTACAATATTGCTTTGCAAACATTTTAGCAGGATTTCTCACATGCATGTGGCTTTGTCTCCCACACTCACTTACTTAAATGTACTAATTCCATAATTGCGCAAATATGGCACAGTATATATTTCTACAATCTGTACTATATGTGAGTAGTGCAGATCTTTTTCTATGAAATTGTCCCTTAAGTTGTTCAAGAAAGAAGTGCTTCTTTGTAAGTATATTTTGAAGCTGGGAACTCAATTTAAACACCATATACATTCAGACATTTGATACTCTCACATGATCCTGTCCTTCCTTAAATACAAGTGCCCTTTAATTTAATTTGCAGTGCCTGGACTATCTTCATTCACATCATGCTGACCTGTATGGTTGGGGTGTACCTTAAGCCTATTACAATTCATCTGTTACAGCCAAACAGTTGTGTCTGGGGCAGATGATACCACCAGTTTAACTCTTTAAGTGTTCTAATAAAACAGACTCAAATATACATTTACTAATTTATTATAAAAACAATCAATGCACATTTTCCCCAAATAAGAATGGCTTTCTCAACACCTTGGGATAGCCAAATATGCATTGGTTATTTTTACAGTAAAGGAATGACCCACAGAGCAGATGCTCATATGCATGGAGCGGATTTTGCTAGTTTATTAGGCAAAATTACTATTTTTTTCTTTCTGGATCCTATTGAACTTATGCATAAATGTAGCTGGAACCAACACTACAGTCAGGTGATGTAAGGGACCAACTTATTAAATCTCCTTCTTTTGGAGCCTTGTGAACAAAAATCAAACAGGCTGGTAGACTCAGGCTGACAGGCCTCTTTTCAAAACAGTTAAATTGGTGCCTTTTGCTATACTTTCTGCTACTTTACATTTGTACTACTGAAGGACATGTTCAACATAATGATAAGTCAGACAATTTACTTTGCACAGTAATGTGAAGATACTTTTAAATGTATTATTCATCCATTAATAGCAGTGTGTTTACGCAAAGGCAATTACATTTTGCTAAGACAGCAATGCTTTTGTCTAATATGAGTTTGAAACTCACAAGCTATCAGTACATAATCTGCTACTCTGACAAACCACTGAAATAGATTATCCTATAAAACTACACTAAAAGACAGACATGTCTACTACAAGGAGTCACAAAATAATTTTTTTTCTTTGAAAAGTTGCGTACACTCTTATTATCTATCCATCTAGTTATCTATCTAGCTGTTAGATTTTTACCTTTTTATGTACATACACATTTCTATAGTTATATACAGATACAAACTATATAGATATAACTATAAATGCAGACATGTGTAGATCGATTGATATATAGATAGATGCAGAGTCAAATGGACTTTAAAATACATTGATAGACAACATTTTCAGATCACTTCAAATGCTGTATCATAATTTAAATTCACCCTATTTACTCATGTACACATGGTGATTTTTTTTTCTTACTGGATATGGGTTATTGTATTTGTCAGCTACAGTAATTTCTTCTCAAGGTCTTCATTAGTGTATGTTTTTACTTGGATTAAAATGTTGCTTATTGCACTCTGGAACCTATTACAGCCATTTATTTCTAATGATCTCATAAAGGGTCCCAATTTAAAACAAGCTCCTTGGCAGATAATGATGCCAATTATGCTAATGCCAGAGATGATTTCAAATCTAATAAGTTGAGTTGGGAGAAAGTGATGTTTATGAAATCTGTTGTGTTTCAAAACTGTGATAGAATTTAATATGACACTGTTGTTTGAAAAGCCCATGCAAATACAATAAATGCATGTCTGTAAATATACCCCAATAAACCACATAAACATGTTGGCATATTTTTAATTTCCATGACTATGATGAAAAATAGATCTTTTTACTCTAAGAGCCCTTCCCTGCAGATTGTAAAAAAAATGTGTGACTAAAATAATGCTTAATGTGATGTTACAGAAGATAAGAAGTAGTCAACTGTCCCATAGAAACAAAATCATTATTACAATAATAATGGAGCCGCTAGTATCATTTATATGTTTAAGACTCACACTTGTCCTACAGTCACATTATTGCTTAGTATAACATCTAAATAGTTTAGTGGGTAAGTAGATCTGTTCCTTGAAGCTCAATGTTTCTATTTTCAAGGCCATGACCATAGAGTGATACACACATTTCTCAGAGAGACTATAACACAAGTGAATGATCTGCTGACACTTTTGCTACCTTCAGAAATTAAAACACCTTCACAATAAGCACTAACAGAAAAATACTGTGGAATCTGCATTGTTATACTGCAGAAGTGCCTGAGTCCCAGTGTTAATGTGCAAATATCTGTATCTCTGTTTCGCTAACATAAGAATACAGAGTCCCAGGCTGTATAGGAAGAGGTCATGGGAACCAAGCTACAATTAGAATAACGGTATCGATTAGTAGCTAATTGCTTTACTCTTTTAAGTTTCATCCACTTGTAACTAGACTAAAATAACGCTATACCCTCTTTTTTTTTTTGAACATATTTATTTATTCATTTTACAGTTTTACAGTCAGGAAAATATCGCCTGGTATTTAGTTGATGTTACAGTTAATCGGTTTGCGAACACTTGGAACCCAGTGAATGTAAAGTTAAAGGAAATAAATGTTATGATTCCTTTAGAATGGTCTAAGCTAGGTTAGAGGCAATTAATGTAACTTCAAATGTCCTCTTATGGCCAGTTTATGCCAGTCATAAGACTAACTAATATTATTGTGCATAAAGGAAATAAAAGTGTTGGAAATAAAAAGAATATTGGGTAGTCATGAAATGAGAATAAAAGGGACAACACAATACACTGTCTGAAAGACCTGGGCAATGTATGGCCCCCCAAATGATATGCTACTCCATCCAGCAAAAACAGTACCATCATCAAATTTGTAGCAAATGCTACATTGATAAGTAAGTGGTGGAAAATCCAAAAAATCATTGATTTTGGGTAGCCCTTGCATGTCTGGACTGTATTATTTAAATAAAAAAGTTTTAGTTTTTCTACTGAAGCAACATTGGACCAAAAATAAAAACAACTTCTAATATGGTTGATGGTGTTTTGTGATTTCATCAACATCACCAGACTAAGCGCTGCACATCATATGACAAAGTGTATTCATACTACTGGTAACACAGCATGGCAGTCTCCATAACCATAAGCAGTTAATCTCCATAGCAGGAAAAGCACAGCCTGTATATCCAGTACAATGGTATGGTTTAATTAACATGGGTAAAAGATCTGTCATTGTCTACTAGAAAAGAGACAGACTTCCCCAAATTTTATATTTTTGGATTCTCTCAAACATTTAATGAACAGAGAGGAGAAACCTGAAGTGGAAAAAACTTAATGACTAGCTGCAGAAGAAACTTGGGAATGGTATCTGAGTACTGAGAATAGATGCTCATAAAAAGGAAGTTTAGATAGGATGGAGTAATATGAAGGGCAGGTGGGGGGGTATATCCTACCTAAAAAGCATGGATAGGACGGAGTAAAATGAAGGGCAGGAAGGGGATATGTCCTACCTGAAAAGCATGGATAGGATGGAGTAATATGAAAGGCAGGTGGGGGGGTATGTCCTACCTGAAAAGCATGGATAGGACGGAGTAAAATGAAGGGCAGGAAGGGGATATGTCCTACCTGAAAAGCATGGATAGGATGGAGTAATATGAAAGGCAGGTGGGGGGGTATGCCCTACCTGAAAAGCATGGATAGGGTGGAGTAATATGAAGGGCAGGGGGGAGTATGCCCTACCTGAAAAGCATGGAAAGGATGGAGTAATATGAAGGGCAGGTGGGGCGTGTGTCCTACCTGAAAAGCACATTTGTTTCTTGATATGAAGATATGATACAGGAGAGTGATAAAAAGTGAAACCTCCAAGCCTTTCAGAAAAACTAAATGTAAGTGGTAGGAACACAATGATGAGAAATGGATCAGATAGTGGATGCTGGTAGTAAGAAACTGGCAAATTAAAGAGAGAGACAAAATAGTCTGCATCTGCTAGTAATAAGAAGTAATAATATATTTAGTCTGTAAAATGGTGGTGTTTGTTCTTAATTTTGGACCAGAAATATAGCATTTGTTACCATATAATCACTGTTTATATTATTATCTACTTTTCTCACCTAATGGATAAGCAGTGTCCTGCCTGCCTTGTAATAAAACTCATCTTCTTTTGTCTCTTATAGTTATTACTTTAAATCTATTGCAAAAATTGTTTTAATTAACATGTTTCTCCAAAGGCAACTTGATGCCTTTGTAACTCTTTCTGTAAAATAATACATTTGTCCTCATGTAAAGTAGGAACTGTATTCCACTATTATCTAAAAGTGCTCCCGTATGTGTCATAACACCTTAACTATTCCATGTTACCTCCTTGCACTGTATTAAATACCTATGAGTATTTAGACATTTTAGGGACACCCACTGTTTTCCTTCATTCTTCACGGGTCGAAACAGTAAAGTTTCTTAACTCTTTCATATTAAGTCTTGAACTATAACAGCTCTTGAGTCATTCTTCTGCTTTTGCATTCCTCATTCTATCATTTATCCATAAGTTGGGTCATAAGAGCAATATAAAGAACTCCAGATTCCATCTTTCTATTTATTATTAGAAAGAATTAATTACTCATCATAAACAGTTCTGTTCTGTTTGCTGTGCTGAACTAAAATTAATAGCACTTTTATAAAAACAAATATTTATCAACGTTTATATGACCTCAGATAATTCTCAAAAGCAGGTTTGAAAGCATAGGCACTTTTACTTCCCCATCCTATATTTACAGGACCTAGCTAGATTCTGCAAATTGTATTCCTGTCACATATTGCTGAGACTGCATTAGAAAAATAAACAGCATGACATATTAGGTACATTTTAAGGCAGTGTGTCAAAACAGTGTTTTCAGAACGATACTCCACATGAAGGTTAAAGGAATGTCTCAGTCTAACTGGAAGGTTGATAGGCAGTGACAGCACAAAAACTTTACACTACTTAGTTGTAATATGATGAATGTCAGAATGGAATGCAGTTAAGGAAATTTAGTGCAGAGGGTTAAGCTTGTTGACTGTTAGTGAGCTTTGTTCTGTAGGCTAAGATCTGATTCCTTCCACTTCCTTGTGTCTCTGAACAAATCACTTAATCAGAATATGCTCCTAGCCCACTCCTAGAAAGATGCAATGTGTCTAGTGGGATTAACCAGTTAACACATGAATAAAATAAACATATTAAAAATGATTGTCAGTTCTGGTGTATTCTCTGATCGTATGAATAATGGGAATACTGATTAATTGTTTGTACGTGTGTGTGTGTGTGTGTGTGTGTGTGTGTGTGTGTGTGTGTGTGTGTGCGCGCGCGCGTGTGTGTGTGTGAGCCCTGCTCATAAAGCATGCTCATAATATTAGTGTTTGTGCATACAGTATGTGTGTGTGTGTGTGTGTGTGTGTGTGTGTGTGTGTGTGTGTGTGTGTGTGTGTGTGTTTGGTGTGCAGAAAATCTTTGAATCATAGTGGTGTTGATCCTGTGACTCACTATCAGTCAACCTAATGTTCTGTTTCTATAGTGGTGCAACATAACTTTCAGTCACATATGATTACAGAGATAAACAGAGATACTTGCTTTTGAGAGTACTGATATACAAGTAATGATGTAAATTCATGGGGAAAAGAGGTTTGAAATTTACATCCGTGCTTTACAAACAACATTACGAGCAACAGTCCTATTCATAAAACTTATGTATGAGACTGAAACTGAATGCAAATTTCAAATTAAATAGTGCTGTTGTGCTACATTATAATTATTTTGTTAAGAATGAACAAGTATAGATGACACCACCCAGGAAAACCCTGTTAAAACCATGAAATGTGGGCACAAATGTGTTTGTGAAATTTAATTTCATAAGGCTTCAAGCCTTAATAACAGGCATATAAACTATTTACTGAAATATAAACAAGTCTTTAAACAATGACTCATATAATTAAAGTGCTGTATAGATATGTTTTTTTTTTAAGTGAGAAAGACTCCATTAGGTATGGACACAACTTTCAGTACCATTATATGTGGTCAGAATATGATAACTTGTCAGTTTAATTTCAGTCAAACATGCAAAATAACAATTTGTGAAAATAGTATGCTATCTGGACAGAAAGCAGTAGCAATGACAAAAGTAGGAAGTTCTCCCCCTGGTACTCATTTTCAGTGATCTATAAATAAGCAGAAAGTATGAAAACATAATAAAAATGCATTCAGTGGACTACCTAGCACAGAAAAGAAATTACATATAGAAGAAAAGTCGTTGCTTTCCCAGTCTGTATACTACTGATAAGATCCTATCTAGATAGAGTTCTATATGTGTAGTTTGGAGTCTTTCCCAAGCTTGACCTTCCAGCAGGTCAACTTTTTTAAGAGCACATCCTGTCTAATGAATCTGGTTAACTTCCCTGAAAGAGTAATATAAGCTGTGCACAATGGGCATGCTGTCCATACAGCATACCTCAAGCTAGCTGAGGCTTTTAGCACCATACCAGATGGCAACATAATAAACAAATTGAATGAACTCCAAATTAACCCTAACATAGTTAGATGGATAACAAAATGAGTGAAGTGCAAAACCCATGTGGTGAGAGTGGCAGATGCATCTTCAGTAATTGTGAGAGTGACCAACAGTGATCCTCAGGGGTCTGTGTTGGACCCTTTACTATTCAGTATCTAATTCTTAGATCAACAGATTACAACCAGGGATCTTTGGCTAACCAAGTTTGAGATGACTACAAGCTCAGTGTCTTCTTCATGTCCCGCACTGACATGCAGAAGCTGTAACTGCAACTCGTGTCAATAACTAGTACGCAATAAAACAAATTAAAAATAAATGTTAAGAAGTGCAATATCAACAAATTTGGTAAAAAAAAGATCAATCTAATCTTCTTATAATATAGACAACACCCCACTTCAAAACAAAAGTGTGGTGACAGACTTGGAATGTGGGAAGATAATTCCCTTACCTTACGCCATCACATTGCAACAGAAGTTAGAGAATATTTTTATCTGATGCAACTGATTTCAAAATGTATTTCACCTTGAGCCAATTAATTTCTTACCTCTCTGTATTCTACATACATAGATCAGACCTAGTATCAGACACAATGCACCTTTTAGAATGCATTTTTCTAGTCATATCAAAGAACTGGATGGCTACAGAGGTTCTTAACAAAAATGATTAGAGGTTTAACAGACAAGAGCTACCAGCAGATGCTGGAAGTACTGTACCTTTATTTATCATCCTATATACTCCTTAGGGGTAAGGTGTGCTTTGCTTTCTGGATATTAGGGCTGCATTATTATTATGACCTCTTATATATCCACAAATCAAGCAGTCAATATCACTCTAATATCAGTAATCTAGCTTGCTTCAAGAAATAAAGAGAGACAGATTTGTCACACAATGATTACCCCTTTTCTGCAGCAAACATCTACTCCAGATTAAGCAAAGTGATACATTTTCATCCTTTAAAAAGGAGTTAGTCATCTGGATGTGTATCCACTAAAAATACACTGTTATAACTGTCCTATTCCTCCCTGAAAAGGAGGTAAGGTCTAAGGGTGGGTATTGGCAAGGAATAAATGGCCACTGTGCCCAGTTGCCTTGCATTTTCTATGAACATACGATTATGTGATTGTATAATTCTATGAGAGACCACACAGCAGCTGTACAAAGGAAAGTAATAACAAGGTGCATGCATTTCATCATAGAACATGTAAACAATGAGTGCCAGAGCTTAATCTGTTCATTCCTGGAAAAAGCAGATAGAATGGAGCTGTGAAAGAAACCTCAAGTGAATCTGAACACTCAGAATGGAAACATTCTTGAAAAAATATGTGAGAAGAATAAGGCACAATCTGAAGATTATTTGCCCTTGCGACCAAACCACACTGATCTTGAGTAAATCCTCATATATACATACATACCCATGATTCAGTTATCGCTTAAGCAATTTATGGCCTTGTGATTGCTTGTCTGGTATTGTTCGCATGTTCCTATGTTGCAAGCATAGTAGGTTGCACAGGACATGGATAAGCAATACTGACATAATCAGAATCTTTCTTTATCCTGACTCTTTTTGCAACCTTTAGGATGCAGTGGTGTCTGGCAGGTATGTTTTAGATTTTTTTTCCTGCTATCTGGCTTATAACAGTTGTAATGCTGATTGCACTAGTGAGGGAAATGATGCTGGAATGATGTGAAAATTTAGGATTTAGCTCTCCAACTCATAAGCTTTGCCATAAATAATCACAGAAGTAAAAAATAATAGTCTATCTTTTCTGAATATACACATATCATTAAAACATTTCTCACTATCTGGACCGCCCTTTCCATAAGAACATTTACTTATGGATATTTTTCTCTTATTATAATATGGGGAAATTTCCAGTTATTTGTAAAAATCCTGAAATTCCTGAACAGAATCATAAATATGTTGGGTCAAAGGGGGAAGGCCGCTTGGGGCAGAAGCTGTTAGGGGTGCGATTGTCAGGTGCTGATAGGGTATGAGTGTAGTCCTGCAATTCATTTATGAAGTTTCTAGGATATTGTGCTTCAGAAATAAATGCCAGTACTGCATTTATGGTTGCATCTAGATGCTGTCTGCTAGTAAATGAAGTAATGCACTTCCAAGCATTCTGTCATAACTAAGGCAACTCTCAACAAGGAAAAAAGCCACTTCCATCTCCCCCAAGCTTTTGGCTTAAACATTTGGATTTACTGTGTTCTCTCTCTCTCTCTCTGATAAAGTCCAGAATTATTTCTGGATGAAAGCACTTAGATTGCTTTAATAAAGTTCTTTACAGACTGCTTGAAGGTTGCAGTTTGTTTCCTATTTTGCTTTGGTAAAAAAAGTAAATTACAGAGAACTTTGATTGTGAGAATGTATTTAATTTGGGGAGAACACCGTAAATCTGAACGGTTAAGATGGAAGTAATGCACTTGTTAAACTTATAGAAAGCAGCTTGCTACAGCTACAAAAGACCTTTTTTCTGCTATCAAATTTGAGAAAACATTTTTTTGTGGGGGCCTTTAGTGTTGTGTATTGAGCGAAGAGCCAGTTTGAGGAATTTCCCAGGGTGCACGATGATCAAGCAATGGCTCTGTTCCTAACAACTACTATAGTACTGTTCATTGTTAGATACAGGTTTTTCTGGAATCCCATGTCTGGAAGCTATGAACTTCAAAACATTATTCATTGACGAACTAGTATTATCCTTCAACTGAACTACTTCAACATACTTTGATTTATAAATAACAAATCTAAGAAAATTTATGTTACTCACAGACACGTTTTTACTAAATGCATTCCCTGTCATCGGTTATTTAACAATGACATCATGACTGTTTTAATTTTTCACTGAATTCTGTAATTCATATTCAGCATCTGATTGCCATTGGACCATAACAGCCTTAATATTACTCAAATGTTTGAGCTGATGATAAGCAATGGCAAAATAGTAAGACTGATTGTTTCAAAAAACTATATAAATGAAAACAGTCAATGTTCCGTGCTGTAGCCAAAGTCAACCAGTCCAAAGTAAAACACTAAGCAAGAAAAAAGACTGGCTCGACACCGCTATGTAAATAAAAGTTTAATAAAAAGTACTCCAACAAAGTAAGCGCTTTTGGGTTCTCCAACCCTTCATCAGACAATGAAACACATAAAAATTCACATTCAAAAACAAGTATCAACCAATCAGCTGTTAATATTTAACCCGCCTATTTTGTAGTGCAGGTTTTAAAGGTATCTTTTCATTTAAACCTGGATACCTATGTGAAGTGAGTGTGATGATCCATTTAGACTCTAAAGTTTCTGTGTGCAACTTAATATCTCCCCCTCTAGCTCCCAACCTAACATTTGCAATAGCTTTAAACATAAAAGTATGTGTAAGAGTCTAAATGGATCATCACACTCACTTCACATAGGTATCCAGGTTTAAATGAAAAGATACCTTTAAAACCTGCACTACAAAATAGGCGGGTTAAATATTAACAGCTGATTGGTTGATACTTGTTTTTAAATGTGAATTGTTATGTGTTTCATTGTCTGATGAAGGGTTGGAGAACCCGAAAGCGCTTACTTGGTTGGAGTACTTTTTATTAAACTTTTATTTACATAGCGGTGTTGAGACAGTCTTTTTTCTTGTTTCAAAAAACTACCCTGCTGACCATGTCATCCATTTAAAGAAAATATATTTGCATCCTTTTTTTCAAAATATATTTTATTTTAATATAATTCTTAAACGGACAGGTAAAAAGAACAGAGATAAAAAAGCAGTTAAGTACCAACCAGTCACAGCAAGTTGAATAAAAACACTGCAAAATTCAAAGTAAAAACAATTTATACTATTTACGTAAATAGAATTCCAGAGTATAACATTTTTCAAAATAGTCTCACTCTCTTCAAGTTGGTAACTCAGTCAATAGCTGAGATATAAATAGTGCCTGGAATTCAGGTATACCTGCTTCTAAAACTGTCACAATGAGACTGTGTCTCAATTTAGGGATGTCAGTGCCCTCCTTGATCATATTTGTTGCCATGTATATATACTTTGCTGAAAAATGTGTAATTGTTACCATGTACACATACTCTACTGTATTCATTCATTGTTGAACAATGTTTATATATATTCTGTTGTACTCCATCAATAATGTTTTGGAGCTTTTCTCCCTGGGTCTCTGCTGAAAATAGGCTCCTGGCCCAGTCGGACATTACCTGGTAAATAAATGTAAAATAAATAAATAAATAATCAGCCCCCATTAGGCCAGTCATTGAATACAGTGCCCTCTTTGGCATGTATCTGTCCAGACACATGCAACAGCTGGAATGCCCACAGAGGTACCTTACTAAAAGGATATAGGACTAAACAACATGTCCTACATGGACCAAATCAGAGCCCTGCCACTATATTCGGTATCCTACAGACTGCTAAGAGGTGACCTATGTCTGGTATACAAGGCTTCCTCAGATCCAATACTGATCGATTTACTGCACATCAGGAAGTCAAATGGCATCAGAAATACTTGGATCTGAATCTCTCCTACAACATCAATGGAACCATTTGGAGGAAAGGTTTACCTCACCAAGGATACTGGTTACCCAGCACATAAAAATAAATGTTATCCCTGTCGATATTCAAGTGCAACTTGAATCTATAGATACAAAACAGAAAATGTATTCCATTACCACCCCCTGTACTACTAATGGACAGAGGTAATTCCTAAATGCCTTATTCCATGCATGGGTCCCTTTAAATTGTCTATGGTATGATCCCAGTTATTCTCATTAGGGATAATATATAATTATCAACTATGGGATGGGTAAGGCCACACTCTAACCAAGCGGGATGAGTTAATTCAAGCACAAAAAAGGGAAACTGGCTAAGCTTAAAATGGCCTGCAAGGGAAGCTAGCCCAGTACTTATTTATGGACCTATGAACCTATAAAGCAGTTGATCCAAGGTGGTTATTTTGTCTCAGAATTAAATAGAGCATATACCACAAAATTCAGAGCCCTCACAAGGTTACTATTTTCTCCAGATATTTAAAAAGAAATTTGCTTGGCAAATTAGCTTTTACGGAGTTAAAGGTATAACTCAGAATCATTTGAGGTATGGAAAAATGTGCCAGATAGGATCAATGAATCATGAAACCTACCAGTGCAGTGTAAAATAGTGTAACACAAATCAAGGAAAAACAAAGGCACAGAATCTTCATATATATATATATATATATATATATATATATATATATATATATATATAGAGTCAAAGTAACATAAACTATCTAAAGGACATTTTAAAGTTAAGTAAACAAAAAATGCAATATCTCATACCATCTTTAACAAAATGTAAAGGTGCTTTCAACAAACTTTATTCCTTCATAGTGGAAGACATTCTGGCTTCTTCTGGTTATTCTGAAATGTTTCCTACTTTGCCACTGCACATTCTGCAGAACTGCTGTTCCAGACACAACACCACCCACCCCACTTCAGAAGACATACATCTGAATAACAGGGTCATAACCTTCTCTTTTTTACCATTTTCATGGAAAAATTCTTCATAAATTGTCATTCCTGCGGATAGCATGTCCACAATACAAAAAGTACCTCTCATAATATAACAATACTATTTACACTTCTTACAATACTCTGTTTACATGTGTGCTGTCATACTATTTACATGTATATACATACGTGTGTGTGTTTGTGTGTGTGTGTGTTTGCATCAGTGTGTGTGTTAGCGTGTGGATGTAGGTTTATGTGTGCACCAGCATGAGTATGTGCACCCACATCTGTATATGTATGAATATACAGAAATACATTTGGAAGGTTTTAACTTGCTTTTTAAACATTTATGCTGAGGAATAAATAACCTATAAAACTGACATTCTGTTTGATCACTTACAATACTGCATTCGGAAATAGGGAAAACAGTTCAGAACTTTAGCAGATATATTGCACATTTTGTACATTTATGATTGTTGTTTTCACTGCAGTGGCCCATGGTTAACATGGAGAATTATTAGCAGTTTTTCACCTGCCACAAAAACTTAAATTCAGAAAGTCCAGTATTTCCAGAACTGTTCAAATAACTGCTACATCAGTTATGATATGTGAGCCTGCTTATAAATGTTTGATATAATTACTTGTGAAATTGAATGGGGCTTTGAAATGGCCTCTCTGGAGCTGGTTGTTTCAATTACATTTGGTAGATGTATTAAATTTGTCTTTTATTGTATTTCTGTTAGCTAGCCTGCAGGTCAGAAATACAGCACCCTTTACAGTAGCTTTGTATGCTGGATTCATACAAGCTGGCAATATTATTAGCTTGGACTTTGAGCAGGGAGGAACAGATGCTACACACTTAAGTAGCCTGTAGACTGGAACCTTCTACTTCTAAAATCATCTATATTTAATTTGTGCATTGTATCTTTTAAAGTACAAAAGTATTCTGTGCCAAACAGACAATTCATAATAGCTAAAGGAGCTCGCAATTCATGAGCTCCATAAATTCACATGGAAAGCAGTTTTACAAAGTTAAATTGTTGATGTATTTCAATCAAGTTGTGTACAAATTTATTCAAACTTCATTAGAATAGATGTAATTTTGATTATTCATATTACAAATGAAATGTACATTTTGACAAGTAGGGTGTGTAAGACAGTAACAGTTGATAATAATTGGATCATTTTGTCTGTCTGCTTATCAGCTTATAGTATGACTGCACATTCTGTTTAACCAATAGATTGCAAATTTCATCTCCTATTGACAGCAGCATTATGACTTTCCCTTGAGTGTTTTAATTTGTTCACTGTTTTATAGCTCATGTATTTTCAGGATGCTGTTCTAGCATCTAACACTCCTTCAGGGGAAAAAATGTCTTCCTAACGTTCAATAGTTGCACATTATTTTGATTGAAAGATAATCAGAATATCGACATATCACTTTGGTGACTATCCAAAAAAACATGAAATTAATAAAATTGAAAAAAAATAAGCAAATAAAGCTGTGTCATTTAGCATGTGCAGCACTAAGGATGAAATAACCTTGCTACAACCTTGACTCAATAGCTGTTTGTTAGCACAATGATACCTAGTACTGACTCCTTGCAGTTTAACATTTTTGGCATTATGTTACTTGTGGTCCCATTCGATCACATGATCACAACTCACTTGTTTATTTATTTGTTTCTTTTTTAATGTTTTAATTATTTATTTAATGGTCTTCCTGGGTTTTAGTCTTACTGGAGCTTAGAGAAGACTTCAGGTGAGACAGAGTTTGTTCTGCAACTACTGTACCTGATTGTAAAGTGTTTGGGCTGAGACAATGGTAAATGGCCATTTTTTTATGTTATTCATTTCATGCTTTTGGAGATCTGCCAATGTGACTTGTTGATACTCCATATATGAGTAGCTTCTGATCAAAAGTTAGGAAGCCAAAAACAACAAAACCTTTCACTGTGCCACTCAGATGCCATGCCTTTACCTTTAAATTATAACAACTTGTATTGACTGCGGTGGTGGTGCTGCGGTAGCATTGTCACCTCAAAGTAAGACGTTGTCCTGTTCAATTCTCAGCTAAAGCATCTTCTGTGTGGAGACATGCATGAATGGGCGTACCTTAGTTGAAGGTTGTGTGTCAGGGCCAGCAACTCGGTACATAAAAATCTGCTGTCAATCATTAGCGGACCTGAGTTCCGCTGTGGCGACCCCTAACCGGGAATAGCCAAAAGATACAACAACATTGATTTATATTTTCTCCCTTTTCTTTGGACATTTGACCCTGATAATTCTAATAATGTACTTCATTCAGTAAGTAGTGTCTCACGTCTCTCTCCTTTCCTTATGTTTCATAGTTTTTTTTTTATGCACACCATGAATATTTATTTATTTTATTTATTTTTTTTATTTTACATTTGTTAACCGGGCTAGTCCAACTGGATACATGTCCATTTTCAGTGGAGGCCCGAGGAGAAAAGCTCCACTAACTAATACTTAACAAGCTAAGAATATACAAGTTATACAATAAAACCATTTTCATAAACTTCTTACTGGCTATCTAAGTGTCTGAGTACAATGTGAGTCATTAGCAAGAGTCTATAATAGATGCTTTACTAGGTTATGAAAGTTTTAATATAGACATAAGTAACAAAATCTATAATTTTATATAACGAATGAGCTATAGCCAGAAACCTTTTTTTTTTTTTTTTTTTTTATTTAAGGGGAAAGTGAAATGTGCTAGAGTAAATGGAAAAGAGGAAAGGAAGATCAGGTGAGAGGAAAGGAGTGAAAGAAAGCAAGAGAGCAAGGTTACCCAGGGTTATTGCAAGAGCAAAGCCAGTGGTTAATTAGGAAGAGTTTTAGATTGGTTTTAAATAGTGAAATAGAAGTCAGGGATGTAAGGTCTGGTGGTAGTAGATTCCATATTTTGCCAATTGAGTTAGAAAATATGGAGTCACCTGCTACATTATTTGCTCTAGAGGTTTTTACAAGTGTTTTGTTAAAGGAACGTAGATTCCTCATGTTGTGGTAGGGCTTTATGAGGGTAGAGAGCATTGGTGTGTTTTCAGGGTGGTAGAGGACTTTGTGGGCAATAGTGAGTTGATAGTATTGTATGAGGTGGGGTAGTTCCAGCCACCCTAGTTTTATAAGATTCAAGCAATGGTGAGTTCTGTATGGAGAGGCAGTGGCAAATCTGGCGATGTTGTTGTATGATGTGGCTAGTTTATTGAGGTTGTACTTAGACAGATTAGTGTATATAGAAGAAGCATATAAAAGGGTTGATATTAAGTGGGTTCTAGCTATAGTAGTTCTAGCCTCAGGAGTTAGGAAAGATTTGATTCTATAGAGTGAACCGAGTTTCCTGTTAGTTGTTTTTATAGTGGAGTTGATATGACAGTCAAATTTTAGTTGGTTGTCGATAGTAATACCCAAGAGTTTAGTAGTTTGGTCAGGAGTGATAAGTGTGCCATTGTTTGATGTAAGTGTGAAATCAATGGAGGGTGATAGGTGAGTGGGTGGAAAGAGCAGAAGTTTGGTTTTCTTGGGGTTTAGTAGGAGACAGTGGTTAGAGAACCATTGCTCAATGGTGGTGAAGGTGTGTTGTGTTAGTGAGTGAAGTTCAGTCTGGGTTGTGGCAGAGCAAATGATGGTTGTGTCATCAGCATATTGAATACAAGTAGATAGAGGAGTGGCTAGATGCAGATCATTGATAAAAATGGAAAACAGAAGAGGACCTAAGATGGAGCCCTGAGGAACTCCTATAGAGGTGGGGAGAAGATTTGAGAGATGGTTGTCCCAGAGAACTGCCTGTTCGCGTTTTTCAAGATAGGACGAGAACCAGCTTAAGGCTTGATTGTCAAGAGACAGGGAACATAAGCGGTGTAGGAGAAGTTGATGATTAACCATGTCGAAGGCTTTAGACAGGTCTACAAAGAATGCAGAGGAAGTAGTGTTATTGTTGTGATTTATGTTGATAGAGTCGATGAAGGATAGTAGGGCGGTGGTAGTACTGTGGAATGGGCGAAACCCATGTTGGCAGGTAGCTAGGAGATTGTTGCTTAACAGGTGATTAAGTAACTGTTTGTGAATACATTTCTCCATAATTTTTGCAAGAGGAGATAGTAATGCTATGGGGCGGTAGTTAGAATACTCTAAAGAGTCACCGCCTTTGAAAAGAGGGATGATGTGGGAGATTTTCCAGACAGAAGGGATAGTGCATTCTTTTACAGTCCTATTAATTAGTAGAGAGATGGGGTACGCTATTGCTTTGGCACCTAGTTGGAGGTATTCTGCAGGTAATTTATCTGCTGAAGGGGTTGTTGGCTTAAGTTTTTGAAGTAAGGACAAAATGTAGGAGGTAGGTATGGGTTGGAGATGGAATGGAGGAGGGGTGGAGCTAGGCTTAGAAAGTTTGGAGATGTCAGGGCTTTGTTGATCAGCTAGCTTTAGAATGGCTGAAGTAAAGAAGGTGTTAAAGGCATTAAAGGCATTTCTTAAACTTAATATTTATTAATATTAATTATTAATAATTCTTAATATTCTTAAACCATACAGTCTGCACTATCTGTATTTTTCTTCTGACTATGGAAGTGAAGACCTATATAACTTCAATGAATTGCCATTTGGGTATAATCTGTTAATACCACATAAATATTACACCTGGAGAGGGTTAGTGAGCCCATGCAAGCTTGACCTACAGTGTCTATAATCGGGCCAACAAAAAATGTTAAAATATATACACCCAAAGCAGAAAAAGTTTTAGGAGAAAAAAGATGACTATGGAAGAAAGAATTCAAGATAGATTATGACATTTAATGTCACACCACAGGAAGGGCAGTTCTGCAGACTCTTCAGAAAGCTGACCTGTGTCAAAGATGTCAGCACAGTAAAAGACTCATTGCATCAACAACAATGAATCTGAAAGAAAGTGTTTAGGATTTGCATGAAAAGGTGATGGCACTCTGTACAGAGCTGCAAGGAAACAACATTGTAATGTAGAAAAGCTTGTGAATCTGATGCTATGGCAAAACATAAAGCCTGATAACACAGAAAACTGATCTCAATGGCTCAACTTTTGTCTTGTGTATGAGAGAAATTTTAGATACAGAACTAAGGCAGCTCTTATTAACCTTACTAAAAGAAATATTCAACTTACAAGATATCAAGGGAGCCTAAATAAAATGGATTCATAGCTTAGACTGAAGCTCAAAAAGAAAAACCACACAGATCCATGTACAAGAAAGAAATAACAATGCTTGCCTGGACATCGCATATAAATCCATTCAGGTACTTGTTCTTAAAAATAATAGAAGATTTTTCTGACAAGTTATTTCATAAAAGGAAAGCCACAGGTCACTGGATTCAAGATCGCTGTACTAATAAGAATGTATCTATTACCCTGGCATACTGATGATGCTGAAGGGGAAAGGCATAAGGTACATGGGGAATATGACAGCAGAAAAAGTGTAGCATGGATTTGTAGAAAAGGAATTTCAATGTCCATAAGTCACAACAAAGCTGCTCAAAAATCCCACTTCAGTAGCACAGGAGAAGATCAGATGTCAGAGGAAGAAATACTAGTCTTAAAGAAAGCTATGTTAATCCCAGATATACACAAGAAAAAAAAGCAGCATACTGGAAAGTGAGGCATTAGCTAGTCAAATAGAATATGTTGTACAAAGGGAGGCCTTTAAGTTCCAGGGAAGGAAAGGAAAGGGATGCCTGTGAAAGACAAATGGCATATCACACAAAAGAAATGATGACAAACAGTATACCCCACAAAGAAAAGGTTATGTGAGAAGATGGAAATTTCAAGGAAGCAAAAGACTGAGAGAAGGAGAAGCATGGGAAGAGAACAGGAAGGAAGATACACATGACTGGAAAACCTCTCACTTGGCTCCAGACAGATGGACCTGATCTGATGGAGTGCAGACAAACTTACTGAACAGGAAAAACAAAAATGCAAAGAGAGCAGAGAAACAGCAGAGTGATGAACTGGAACAAGGACTGATAAAGCAAACAGCTATACACAACCAGAAAAAGTGGATTTCCAGGGTCAGATGAAAATAAACTCTTTCAGCCTGAAAGATTGGTATATCTTTCTGTTGCCTGTCAAATATTTTTTTTTTCTTTCTTGAATTCACAGCATAATAATCCTACAACAGATAATAATCCAATTTACCAGATACTTATGTAATGGAAAAACAATCAAAATTAATTATAATCTAACGAAGTTTGACCATTAAATCAGAAATGATAAGAATAATTAATCTTAATCATCATCATCATCATCATCATCAACAACCCCCTTTATCCTATGTTCTACATTGGGTTGGGATGTCATGTCAGCTGTTGCCATTTCTGTCTACAGTGCCACTCTACCTTCTTTGACACTCATGCTGGACTGTTGCTGGTCTTCTGTCACACAATCCATTCACCTCTTTGCTGGATGCCCGCATTTCCTTTTACCTTCTTCCTGTCTGTCCCAAATCTTCTTCATCAGATTGTCTTCAGTTTTTCTGTATGTACCCAAACCACTGTAATCTGTTCTCTTTAACCTTTTCTGCAGTTGTAGTTACTTTGGCTTTTGCTGTTATTTCTCATTTCTTTGTCTGCTCCACAGTGTGCATCCTACCACCCATCTTAGGCACTTCTCCACTATGGTGGCCACTATATGAAGGTTGCTTCTGCCCCTTGGTTGACCTTATCAGTGCCATCTCATGCTCCTCCTGTGCTATCTTTCTGTTTATTACATGCATGTCACACACTGTCTCTTTGTATTGCACTTCCTTCTGCTTGTGCTACATGGTGTTTTCTATGTTATCATTTGCTCACCAATGCTTCTCTCCAAGGGTGGTTGGGTTATCACTGAAAAAAAACACCCATTTCCCACTGACCTTCCCTCTAATCTTCATTTCTCTCCTTCCATGTCTGTTATTCCTTTTTAGCCTTATCCCTCTTCTACTGTTCTATCTTCCCCATTCCTAGGGTGCATGTGCTGCACATGATCCTTACACATGCCTACTCCCCACAATAATCTTAAGCTCACTCCTTGCTTACTTACTGGTGATGTGTCAAGACATTTCCCATCATCATTTTATCTTTACTTTTTCTGCTACTTGGTTGATTTCGCAGCTTTACAATTTTCTACATACTGCAATTATGCAGCTAAGCAATATTCAGGTATGTACTCAGCAGTTTATCACATATAGTAGTGTATTACAATACATGCAGCCTTTGATGAATGCACTTACTACAGCTGTATAATAAAAACACTCAGTTCTTTAGCATGTGTCATATACCTTTAAGCTATTTTACATAAGTATGGTATCTCAAAGCTAGACTGCCACTTTTTTTTTCTTTTGTTAGTTTCTGACTACTGTGCTCATGCCTTCTATTCTTTAACAACATTAACTAAACCAGCCCTCAGATGTACCCCTATATCTTTGATGGAGTGAAGATACCTGTATGTTAATTCTATTGCTAATTTTCTGTACATGTTACATTGCTTGATGTGTGACTTCCACTATACTTGAGGCAGTCTGCATGTCTGCACCAATGTTTTGGAATCTAGCCTTACATTTCTCCTATATTTGACACCTCCAAAAAACAGATTACATCTGTAATGTTAATGTTGGGAATTGCAGTGTTAACTTTCCAGATATATTACTGTATTCTAAAGCACCAATGCTTCAAATCAATGCCAAGATTCAGAATAAGGGCCATTTATTGCAATCTTAGAGACACATTATTCAGTGTGGAAATAACTCATTATTGGCTAATTTCCACGTGTCTGAATTGCTCAGTGATTACAAGTGCAAACAAGACCTTCGCTGTGGAAATCACTGCTAGCAGCTTATACATCATACTGGCATAGGCAACCCTGTCGTGCAAACTCCTACATAATAGACATGCACACACACGCACACACACGCATGCACACGCACACACACACACACGCACACACACACACGCACGCACAAGCACACGCGCACACACACTGCCATACCTCTTATAAATCATTCCGTTTATACAATGTTCTTCACATTGCCTCTTATATTTTTTAGGCCCTTATAAACATTAACGATTACAGTAAGTCAGTAATACCAGACATTAGAGTTTCTTAGTTCATAATATGTTGTGTGCCATAAAACCCTTTATTTGTGACTGAGAGTAATACTGAAAATTCTCGAATGACTTAAGATAATATTGAAAAGTACCTAGTGACTAGTTCTGCCCATATTCCAGAACTTCTGAGACGCCCCTGACTCATTACTTTCACCTATTCTGGGACCCTAGCCATGTTTCTAATTGGCTTGTTTCACTACTATTTTCATGTACTGCCTCTTATAACCCTATAACTTCAAACCATTGCTAAACTTTTAACATATATACTTGCTGGCCCACAAGCTGGGTTCTGCTTTATTTTACCCAGGCTATTTCTCACCATATTATCTGCTCACTGGATTGTCTCTAGTCATTTACATAGCATGGGAGATAGTTTTCTCACAAATTACCACACAGAAAATCACTATATCTCCAATTTTGCTCTTTTGTAGACTTTTTTAAACCCCACCCCCACCTGCTACTCACATCTGATGCAAGGTTTTATTTTCTGTGTACATCTGCGGGTGCCATTTTTAAAGAAAAAAACTGCTACCCATCCTCTGAAGTAGCATGCTCCACGTGTAAGTCTCCAGCTAATTCTTAGCTCTGTTTTACATTAAAATGAGCTAATCTATATGCCTCTAGCTGCTTATATTGTAGGTAGGTGCCCTGTGCCTTATAGCAGTGATTTGAAGGTGTGCTATTGTACGCTTATCTGTATACTTTGAAAACAGCATTTATTCACTGTTAGCCGTATATTTTGGAAACAGTGTTTTTGCAATTGTTAGTTGCATACTTTGTATCTAAAAATATCTAGGTGTTGGAATAAGCATGGCACTGGTTGTGCAGTGAATGGTGTACTGTTTTTAGCCGATAATTAAACCACTGTCCATTGTCTTTATATGGTTAAAATGACCTTCAGTTAGTGGCCAATGTTTGTATTTCTTAGAAATATATTGGATCATATGACGCTGTAACATACTACACTTTTGTCTGCCATTTAAGAGGTGCTTTTTATTTGTTTTTACTGTCTTTTTAGTACTGCTTTTTATTGTGAAACTGTACATAAATGCTTGTTCGTTCTTGCTTATTCTTTTCTGTAGAGCACTTTGACTATCCAGAACTGCTTTTGCATTCTGAGCATTTGTTACCATAATGTATTAATGTTTCAATATGTGTCTTAACTAAATAGCTCAATACTTATTGTTACAAACCAGCAGTTAATAGCTTGTGCTTCCTTAGAGCTGACACTAGGTTACATGTACTACGTACTATTAATCCTAAGTGTGAATTAATTAGTAAGCTGGGGTTAATAATAAACTAACCTACTGTTTTTTTTTTTTGTATTGAATGCTTACCATATAATTTTTTTCTTCTCTCTTTATTTCTTTCCTCTAGTTCTTCCAAAGTAATTTTTCTAGCTGTAATCCAGTTTTCTGCACAGAATCTGTCCCTCACAAGATTGACTCCCAATCTACTCTTAAAAGAAACTCTACCCACCTTATTGTTTAAACAAAGAATGTTATTAAATTTGTAGGTTTATACACTGTTTTAACTGCTCAGCTTCTATTCCACACTGTAAGAGAGCTCACTATCAGGAACAGCAGCAGCATGTTTTTCCCCTGCCTAGCAAAGCCCTTCAGGCCCCCATTAGTTCATAGGTTCAAAGGTTGCTACTAGGCTATTGGCCCTAGGGCCTATACAAGCCTAGCCATAACAATTCCCTGGCTATTTCTTCCCACAGTATTTACTTTCCCGGACCCCTGTCTAGCAGGGCAACTGATGTGACCCCTGGGGTGAATGTCCTATCTCCCATCCAATCATCAAGGCTCCTTTTGAAGAGGGCCAAAGAGGTGCTCTGCTTGACATGTATGGGCAGTCTATTCCAGAGTCTGGTTAGTCTCTGGGTCAGGAACCTATCCCCATTGTGATGACAAGGTTTAGATCCCTGGAGCATGTGTCTCTGAGGGATTGGGATTTCTTTAAGTGTAGCATGTCCAACACCTCTGGGTTTGACATGGCCTTGTATGGTAAGCAGTAAACTTCTGAGATGCTCAGACCCATTACTTTCACCTATTCTGGGTCTCTTGCCATGTTTCTAATTAGCTTGTCTCACTGATATTTTCATGTAATGTCTTTTATAACCGTATAACTTTAAACCACTGCTAAACTTTTAACATATATACTCACTTGCCCACAATCGGGGCTCTTATAAATAAGCTTTATTTTTCACTGGCTATTTCTCAGCATATTACCTGCTCACTGGCTCCTCTTCAGCCATTTACATAGAATGGGAGATAGTGTTTCTCACAAATTAGCACACTAAAAATTGCACTAACCCGCTCTGTTCGACCTCACCTTGCTTGGGCTCACTCTGCTCCTCTACCCTACCCCTATTCCTACCCATCCCTGAATACTCTACATTTATACTTTAATCCCACTATAAGAACCCCCCTCCAATCTCCAGTTGTCCAATAATTATATTTTCCTGCACCAGACACACACACACACACACACACACACACACACACACACACACACACACACACACACACACACACACACACACAATCCTGCTCCAAACTAATCTCAACCTTTGACACATTCGCACTCCACCTATTTTTCTTTCTAGCACATTAGAGCAAATCAGTTTTCTCCTTCACCACCCTGATTATCATCACTTAGTCTTTTGCACTTTCATCTTACTAACTTTAATTTTCTCCCTCCTCTTACCTATTTTACTCCCTTTTATCCTCTTTTCACTAACACTCTTTCTCCCTCCTCATATCTACTGCACCTCCATAAACCTTCTTAACAAAATCCTCCCTACAATAAAAAACTCCATTCCCTTCATCTCTGTAATACATCCATACAAAGTATCCACTTGCTACTGTAGCTCTTCCTAACCCCCCATCCTGCTCCTCCTCTCTAGGTTAACATCGTATCACACTAACCTATCATATCCACCAACATCACCCAGTCTTACACACACTACATCAATCTGTTATACAACCCTGCACTTCCCTATCTCCCTCTCCATCTTTAATACCCCCCATCCTTCATTTCCACAAACTAAAACATCACAACCTTTCTCTCTCCTCCACCAAACTACCTTTCTTTTTTCAATAAACCTACTTTACTACTTATTACACTCTTACTTGATGGGGACATCCACCGTAATCGTGGTCCATTTACTCCCACCAACTCTACTATATCCACCACATGCATAAGGCACAAATTCCCTACCTCTCCATCCAAATACCTGTCACTTTACTCTATAAACCCACAAAGCCATCTAAACAAAATAACAGCATTTCACACTTGGCTTGCCCACCAGTCTTGCCACATCTTAACTGTCTTAGAAACTTGGCTAAAACCACATATCACAAATTCTGAAATTCTACCTTCTGGTTATAACATTTTCTGGCACAATAGAATTTCAAAAAAGGGATAAGTGCCAACATTCTGTATTCAGAACACCTTACCCTCTCCCCCCTGTCCTTACCCCTCCCTGACTTCTCCCCAGTAGAACTTATCTTTCTTAACTGTCACCTTAACCCACACACAAAAAAAAAACTGTCCATAGTATCTGTTTATATATGCCTAGGCAACAATGTTCCAGTTCTGGAATATATCTTATCTTGGATCTCACAACATATACCATATGAGACAATCATACTAGGCGACGTCAATATTGATTGAGATACATTCACCCCCAACTCTCCAGTTTTAGTATTAACCTTTTCGGCTTCAGTCAATTTACTTCTCCTCGTAGCCACATAAACAAAAACTCTAGCTCCACACTTAATTGGATCTTAACTTCCCACCCTAATCAATCCCACAATCCCACTACTTTACCAGACTTGTTAAGTGATCACCTCCCTATCTCTATACAAAGACTACCTTCTCAAACCCCTAAAACCCACCTGTATAAAAATTGTAGTAACCTGTCCAATGTCAATGCAGATACGTTCTACAATAAACTTTCCCAGGTCAGTTGGTCTCACCTATATAACCTTCCTCTAAATTATGTCATTCTTGAATTCAACAATATTTTCCTAAACATACTAAATGCCCTAGCTCCCATTAGGAGAATTAGGATCAAATCTAATTCTGCTCCCTGGCTATCTAAAGATATCCTTTCCACTGTGAAACTTGGAGATAGCACCTGGAAGCAATGGACAAAATGGTCAACATTTTCTCCTCTCCTTGTCAAATATAAAGAACTAAGAAACATCACCAAAAAATGTATTTTCAGGACAAAATAAAATTCTATAAAGAAGCCCAATTCACCCAGTTTTCTAACCCCCCACCCAAATTTGTCAGACTATGAACAATATACATCCAGGTAAAACATCTACCTCTAACCCCTTCCCTAACAATACACCTCTTGAAACCGCCACTCTTATAAACAACTACTTCATACACTTTATCAGAAAATTAACTCCCCCTGATAACAACCAAAAATAACCCCCAACCCCCTCTTTCCCTGAAACCTGTTTCCACTGCCTATATTAAATCCATTTTGCTAAAACTTAAAACATGCTCACCCTCTTTGGCAATCTACATCCCCAATTTCTCAGACTAGCTGCCAGTTTTATAGTGTATCCCATCTCAATCCTTATCAATCATTCCATTAAAGAATCCACAGTCCCCAAAATCTGTAGCCATCCTCTCCCCATTCTCAAAAATTCTTGAAAAATGCAGCCAAAGACAACTTCTTACCTACCTACTTGAGGAGAACCTCCATACCCACTCCTAGCATGAATTTAGACCTCACCGCAGCACATCCACAGCCCTTCTATCTTTCACCCAGACAGCAGCAAAAGCAATAGATAACAATAAACTGGTATCATGTTTATTCCTTGACCTCTACAAAGCTTTTGACACCATCTCCCACCCTGAACTCCTCTCTAATCTAACTGAACTAAACCTCTCTACTTCCACCATTCTCTGTCTCACTAGCTACCTCAACAATAGACAACAATCTGTTAGATAGCAGGCTTCCTACTTACCATTCTTAACTATCCATACAGGTGTTCCCAAGGATCCATCCTCGGCCTCCTTCTCTTTAATATCTTTACTAACATTCTTCACTTGGCCTGCAGTTCCTCATCACTAATCCAATATGCTGATGATTCTGCCATTATCACCCTCTCCAATAACCCCCACTGACCTCCAACCCCCAACACAGACTTCATTCAATACCATTGAATACTGGATAATTGAAAACCAACTCATCCTTAACCCAAAGAAAACTAAACTTCTTCTTTTCCTCCCAAAATCTAGATCCTTCTTTCAGTCTCTCTTCCCTAGACAACACCATTATTTATGATGGCTCTTGTAATAAACTTCTAGGAATTACCGTTGACGACAACTGAAATTTGACCATCATATCCAACAATCCATCAGAAAGACCAATCAAAAACTAGGTCTACTGTATAGACACAAAAAATTCTTATCCAGCACTTCTAGGACCACACTCACCCAAGCCTGTCTCCTCCTCTCCCCACTCTATGCTTCCTCTGTTTTTGCACATATCCAAGCAAATCTTTTGATGAAACTGGAACACACCTACAACCAGATAGCCCAATTTGTCTATAATCTCGTTTACAAATTCCATCACTGCCTTGCCCTTAAACAACTTCAATGGCTCATATTCCCTCAACTACTCTAACTTTCACAGCTCCAAATGGCACACTCTCTACTTTACAAACCTGCAGAGTATCCCTCCCTGTCTACCTTACTATCCCTTTAGAAACCTGCATGATCTCTCCGTAGCACTAACCAAGTACTGCTTAACACCTACAGGCCTAATAAAACTATAGGCAGATTAATATATAAATGCTCTATATCTCAAACCTGGAACAAACTCCCAACTAACATATGATCTATCCAATCTTCTTTACTTTCCAATAAAGAATTGAAAAACTACCTTGCCAATTCTCCCTCCTACACCTGTAATCACCTTCCCTAATTTCTGCTTCCCATACAGTCAGACCACAACTTATTTCCCTCCTTACATTTTTTTGTAACTTTACAGTCACTAGTCCTATTAAACCTGAGCAACACCACTGAGCTCCGTTAATACTTAACATTTTCTTTCACCTTCATCCCCCACTCCCCTATCCCCTCCTCCCTTTATTAACTTTTCTATTATACCATGACCCCCCCATTAATATTCCAAAACGTGCATGCTGATTGGCCAGCGTGCACGTTGTAAATCGACTTATACTAATGGAAAAAGGTCCGGTCGCCCGGACTTTTTCCTTTAGTATAAGTCTATTTTAAAACACTGTCTCGCTATGTTAAAAGAGTTTAACATAGCGAGACAGCATTAAAATAAGCAACGGAGATCTCTGTTGCTTATTTTAAAGCTGTCTCGCTATGTTAAACCCATTTAACATAGCGAGACAGGTTTAAAAAAAAAAAAAAGCAACGGAGAAAGCAAAATCTCCATTGCCTTTTACTGTTTCGCTATGTTAAATGGGTTTAACATAGCGAGACAGCTTTAAAATAAGCAACGGACATCTCCGTTGCTTATTTTAAAGCTGTCTCACTATGTTAAACCCATTTAACATAGCAAAACAGTAAAAATCAATGGAGATCTTGCTTTCTCCATTGCTTTTGGCCACAGCTCTGATGTACTGCGTAGGCATGCGCAGTACATCAGAACTGCCGCGGATACCAGACAGCTGCGGAAGGGCAGCAAAGAGGCATTATACAATGCCATTATTTAAGAAAAGTAATTATTTTTTTCTTAAATAATGTCATAGTATAATAGCAATAACCCATTCTGGGTGTGGGTAATGCGGGATTTACCCACGGTTGTCTTTGTTTGGAACCACGCCAACCGTGGGTAAATCCCGCATTACCCACACCCAGGCGTGGGTTATTGCTATATTAATTACTTCTCCTTTCCACTCTATGTACTTAGACTAGATATAAATATTACTCTTAGGTCTTATGTGTTATTCAGTTACTTTTTTTTTCTTCCCCTTTCTTTAGCACCACTTGTAATATTCTCTGGTATCAGTCCGTTGCTCTACTTTTGCTGAATGTTACGCTTTTAGTAATTTTCCACTAAGGCATCAATGTTTTTTCATATGTATTCTCATATTTTGGGGCTTGTCATGAAACTTGTTATTGTCATTGACACTGTTATTGCTATTGTTATCATTTTGTTTTGGAACCTTTCTCCTCGGGTCTCCAGTGAAAATTGGCCCCCAGCCCAGTGGACCAACCGGGTTAACATAGGATAAATAAATAAATAAATAAATAAATAACACATTTGCTTGTAGAGTTTAGCGGTATGTCAGCTTCCCTCTGCCTCCAAACACAGATTCACACATTTATGCAAACACACACACACACACACACACACACACACACACACACACACACACACACACACACACACACACACACACACGCACACACACACAATTGCATCTACCCTACCAATTCCCTAACTAAATAGCATACTGTGGCCAACAAAGCAGATACCCCACCTCCCACACACACACATTTGGCTGTGTTAAAATGCATCTGACATTAGTGATTTATGTAAATGAGTGATTTTATGAATCATGCAGCTGCATAATTCATTTACTACAGGCATTTCTGAGTGAGACGATACAACTCATTACCACATCCCTCTCCTCCACATTGCCTCATTAACATTTGTAAGAGGTCAGAGAGATAGACCACTGTGGTGCTGTACCCCTTCAAGGTAAATTACTGATTCAGGCCTCTCTCTGAATCAGAAACAGCTACCATCAGCAGTAAAGAGGGCTTGCCACTGATAACATTTCTGAATGTTAGGGCAAGTTTTTTCCTTTGACTCAACATACTTAGAGATTTAATCTGTCATCACCAGCTTTGAGTCTTTGATATTTGTTTTTAATCTGTTGTATAGCACAGCTGGTATAATTTGATCCCTAAAAAACAAAACTAAGGGTCTGATATTTAGGTCAGATTTCCTTGTCCACAATATTCCTTTTTTTGTAAGTTAACAGTTGAAGGATAAATTCAAGGTTACAGATGAAAAACTAGTCACTCAATCATCAAATAATGCAATATATTTAATCTGACGTACACATAATTATTGAACTACACAGGAAAAATTTGCAGGTGTACTTACTAGAATTATTAATGAAAATTCAAGAAGGCCAGCTCAGTTCCAGAAATTCCTCTCCATAACATGTGAACCTATCTGCATTCGTAACAGTATACCTACTAATAAGTAGCAGAAACACATGACTGATCAGTTTGACTCACTGGTTTCATGTTTCTATGCTTGGATGACAAAGAGATGGCAGTAACACTAATAACTACAATAACTCACATAACCACACACACTAATATCAATAAATGCCTTGACTCCTGTCAGCAGTACAATGCATATCTGCAATATACTTATTAGGTTTATCTGTATGTACTAGGTTAACTGCCCCTGTGGGACATTTTAAGCCTATCCAATTTTCCTCAGAGGTGAGAGTCAAACCATGTACTTTATGTCTGTGGGGTTAAGAGCTTAACCATTATAACTAGCCCTCATATAGTAGCACACACTGAACATTACTTCTGTCATAGGAAGGAAGAAATGCTTTAGCTTTAATTTATTAGACTTCCTCCATTTTCTGTGAATATTTATTTTTATTTTTTCAACCTGTAAATGTATTGGTTTCAGCTGCGGGAAAGTTTTTTCTTCTGTAAATCCAGTTGTTTGACTGGAGTCTTTTTTCTTACTAAGCAACATCTCTGAACAGCTGGGGTACCAAGAGGCAAACTTGACAATTCATCTGAGATAGGCTGCATTATTTTTGGAGATGGAGGTTCTAAAGCAAGGGGTTTCAATGGCAGATGAGCCTGAAAGCACAGACGCATCATTTAGTTCAAGCTGGAATAAATAAGTATAGTCTATTCCTGTCCATCAGGTATCTATCTGATCAACATGGCATCTCCATTTGCAGACTCCTACATTCACAGTGTGATTTAAAGTTATGTGCTATGACCTTGTATATGTACTTTTAACATCTGCTCTTCAAAATGCATATGATGGCAAATACCTTTACGTATCATTTGTTTGTTGTCTTTTAATACCATACTGCAAATATGTATGATACTTGTCTGTCTTATGATTGCAACTGTTTTTAATTTATTTTTTAAATGCACTTCCTAAAACTTATATAGTGGGGAAGGTTGAGATGGATCTACTGTACCAGACACGCAAGATCAAGTAAATTACAAAATAAATAAATGAATTAATTAAAACAAAGTATTATAATAATAATAAGAAGAATGGGAAAAAAGAAAAGAATGCCCTACTAATATATCAGTTACAATTGCTATCATACAGTGTTTCATTTTTCAGTTTATTTCTAGCTAGGATACCTTCGCCTATATGTGTTTTCATCATATGCTTTGGTTTCCTCCCAAATCCAAATGACATCCTCCAAATTACATGTACGTGTGTGTGTGTGTGTGTGTGTGTGTGTGTGTGTGTGTGTGTGTGTGTGTGTGTGTGTGTGTGTGTGTGTGTGTGTGTGTGTGTGTGTGTGTGTGTGTGTGTGTGTGTACGTGTGTGTTTGTTTGTGCATGCCTATGAATATGTGTATACTTCAATGGACTGGCATCCTTCTTTGGCTTACATGTTTTTGCATTGCTCTCACTGCATGCCAGGATTGACTACAACTCTCTAGCAATGCAGACATTGATAAAACAGATATCAAATAACAAAGAAAGAAGAAAAAAAGTAAAGAAACCATAATTTGGAGAGGACTTTATCCCATATCCGTTTGTGTTTAGATTAAGGAATGGTGTATTTTCTGAAATGTCCTAAAGCAGTCTTTTGAGTTATATGAGTTGGTTTATTTAACACACGAGACTGTCCTTTGCCACACATCTTCAAATAATGTCTTTCATTCTTTTTTGCCCTCTGTTTCTCATGTCAAGAGATAATAATCTGAGTTTAAGTGATATGTGTACATTTTTATATCATAAAGGAAATCCATAGGTATGCAACAGAAAAGTTAGGGTATGTGTAAACCTTACCAATTAACCCATGTCTGCCTTGCATGGCTGCATGGTATTTTGCACACCCCATTTTCTGCTTCATTCATAGATAAGCTGCAAGGATATTCATAAATAAATGCTAGCCAAAACTTATTAATTTTTTATGTGTGTATACAGCATAGATAGCAGTTGTGGAGTCATGGCAATGGTTTAGTGACAAATCATACAGGATACTTTGTTTTTAAGGGCAGATATATATTTTGCATTGAATTCTCCTTCCCATAGGAATGTCAATGTCCTGTTTAATATCTATGTGGAAATGGAATAGCCACATGTAAATGGAGAAGTATTTTCTCAGAAAGCAAGACAGCTATGTAAAATGGAACAAACAGACAATAAAGAAGCCGGAACCTACTTTGCTTAGCAATTACCGGAGTGTGGGACATGGAGGATGTGATAGCATGATTTTGTTTTCTCATGTAGTGTTTGTTTCAGTTCTTTTTACACAGAAGACAACAATGTATATCCAATGATAGTACAGAGCATTTTCTCTAACTTTCTATTTGATGAGGTGCCTCATATCTTTAGAATTGTGTTAGCAAATCTTTTATATACAATAGATAAAGAAAGCAGTTAACCAAAAGCCATGCAAAAACATTTATCAGTTGAGTAATTTTTGAGCTTCTCAACTTCCCTATGCATCAACAATGTTTAATTCAATGAGGACTCATCTCACTGAGTCAAACTGATTGTGATTCAACCCATCAACCAAAAACTCAAAGTAAGTATTTTTTGCAGACCCTTTGTACCTTCATTTGGGAGATCATGTTCGCACTGGCCCAAACATGTAAACGCCAATTCCATGGTCACTGAAAAATAAGGAGAAATGTTCTAAAAGAAAAGAATCAGTGCTGGAATGGACATAGAAAGAGTCAAAGCAGGGATTTCCTCTTCTAGAAAACATGAGTGAATTCAACAATGGATATGTGAATTCACTGAGTGGAGTCTTCACAGAGATGGCACTCATGGAAGTGAAGGGAAGCCAGTTTCTAATCTACACCACGTGAAAAAGATTCAGCAATGCATGAAACGATAGTATAACTGTTAATTAATATACATGTAAAATGCCCCATATTCAGAAGTATAATATGAAACTTAAATCAAATTTTATTGACATTTGTTGACCTGGATAGTCCGACTGGGTCACCAAAAGCATTTTCAGCGGAGGCCCAGGGAAAAACATTTACATGTTTTTGACAGTACACCACAGATCCAAAAATCAGAAGAAAAACTTATACAATGTTTAGTGAGTTAACATAGTTAATATAGTAACGTACTTCACAAATATATTAAAAACTTAAAAAGGTAATGTGCAGTTGCTTGGAATTTTACATTGGGCTCGGAACATCAATATGTATATCAATTGATTTTAAGTAAAGTTAACAAATAATGTACATGTAATCGTATGAACACTATAATTAGTATGAATGTAGTAGTATTACTGAGAGTTGGAGATTAGAGATACTGAAAAGGATTTTTTGATCAGCAGCTCAGATGGAATGGGGTTATTATAGAGTTGTCATATATAGAGTTAAGACATCACATTCTGCTGGAAATATGAGCAGGATCAATGTAAATCATACCAGATAGCTAGCTCTCTCTCTCTCTCTCTATATATATATATATATATATATATATATATATATATATATATATATATATATATATATATATATATATATAGATAGATTCACTTTATATCCTTGAAATATTGAAATATCGAAATTCAGTATTTCAAAGCTATAAAGTCGAAAAGTTAAAACCATGAAAACTCAAAACAGTAAAATTCACAATCTCACACACCGGAGATTTTGAATTTCGTGCTTCTACTCCACAATAATACTCACCTTCCTCCACACACACAAACACAAGCTCTCTACTACATAAAAGCATGGGGGAAAGCCCCCCTGCACACACCCCCTACTTAAATATTCTCACTCTGAAGTCGCACTACATACAAACACATGCAAAACACCACCACCACACAAGCTACATTCTTCTCACACACACACATCACAGCAATAAAACACATTGACACACACCACAACCCCTACCCAAAACCCTTAACACACACACACTTACCTGAATCCATAACCACAGCAAAACCTCAGAACCACGAAATTCAAAACCTCCGGTATTTCAGGTTTTGAATTTTGCACTTTTGAGCTTTCGCTCTTCTCAGGATTCCACTTTATGGGCTCGAAATGCTGAATTTCGATATTCAATATATATATATATATATATATATATATATATATATATATATATATTTGAAAGGGGAAGGGGTAGTAGCAAATCAAAATTTGACAAAAAAATGGCTTATAACAAAATGAATGTATGGTTCAAAATAGTAAACAATGTATAATTTAAACAACTTGCAGTAATTTCTAAATACTTAATTTAAAAAAAAAACAAACAAATAAATAATGGAAACAAAAGAGGAAAAACATAAAAAGCAACCTTATTTAAGGATAGATTTTTATCAGTTCCATGAAGAATATACAAGTGAAACAGATCTTTAAACAGAAACCAGAGCTATATAATGACATGGCTTCATTCTCAATAGACTGCAAATTTTCTTGCTAGTAAACGCTGTATCCTGGGATTTAGAAACATTTTACACACTGCAGTAATGATTTTGCTAGAAGAGCAACCATGAGCAGAATTGGGTAATTCAGTGACACACTAAGTATGGAAATCTGAAGAGCCCCATGCCCTGCACAGTGTACAGGTGGTTGTGTAATGAAATGATAATGAGCTACGTTATTAAAACGAGGGCACTTGCAAATGCAAATGAGGATAAATTACATATCAGGGTAATATATACACTGCATAGACAGACAGTAATTCCAGAGTAAACATCTTTCTCTTAAATAACAGCAAAGGAAAGTTAGATAATTTAGTTTTATATTTCTCTACCGATCACACAGGAAAGTATTGTAAATCAATAATATTTGTAATACTTGCATGATTAAATTGTTGTCTTTTAATCAGAAGCTCAACTATTAAACTAATAATTAAAGAGAAATTCTGCATTAAGTGTATTCCCATATTGGGTTATATTTCAAAGGATTGCAGAAGTTGGCACAATGCATTGAGTTCTGCACACATATTGCAGGAAATCAGGTATTATGCTAATGCATAATAATTCAGGAATAGACCCACAGAATATTGCAACAAGGAAAGTAGTTTGATGCGCAGCTATGCTTGATTAGAAACTGATTGCCTAACAAGCAATGTCCTTAAATAAATGTGATCCTAATCACAAGACAGGTGTATGAGGTGTATGCAGAATTGTCCATAATTGTCTGCTAACATGCAGCAATGTATTGACCTCAACAAATATGAGTTACAACCATGTATATTACATACAACTGCAATATATTGCAGATTCGTTGGTAAACCACAAAAAAAATAAATAAATAAAGGAAATATTTATTATGTAGATGAGCAGAATCTATCAGTATAAAAAAAAATCAAAAATGTTAGTTAGGTCAAAGTGACATGCATGGTTAAATCGCCAGCACATACTGTAGTTAACAGAAAGGTATGGACACATGTGGGGGACACATATAATGCACAAATCACAGGAAATAGGGTGAGAGGAAAGCAGATGGAGGGTGAGGGTACAGTACAGGGGCACACAAGAGGAAGGATTGAATAGGAGGGTCAAAAGGGAATGGGCAATATTTTTTGGAAGGAATAGCCAATTTATTTTCATTTTTGGTGAAGCAAAGATTAATAAAATCTTGGCAAATAGAATAGAAGAAAAGGGGGGGATAAGAAAGATATAGCAAATACCATACCACAGGACACATAAAGGAAAGTAACATGCTAAAAGGCAGGTTATTGCACACAAACAACACACATATGAACTGTACAACATGGGTCAAGGGAAGTGAACAAACAGGGTAGGGATGAAAAACAAGCATGGTTCACCACTCTGAAATACATATGCAGAAATGTACAGATCAGTGCTTGATGCAGACAACTTTGTGACAATTATGCAAAGGCAGTTAGGAATGATGTTAGGCATATAATAGGGAGCAATATCTGAGAAAATGGCCAATGTGGCATACTACAGCCTCCACATGACGCCACTAATTAGGCTTTCAGCAGTTTGGGCATTACTGTTTGCATCTGTCTCTCAAAGACATGAGAGCCAGACTCGAGGTGAAATCATGATTTCCCATCCATTGGTCAAGGTTATGCTTAGGATGGGGATGCACATTGCTTCACATGGATGGCTAGCCTCTTCTAGAGCATAGGAATCCTCTGAGACATATCTGTCTTATCAGCAAGTCTTATTTATGAAACAAGGAAAATAAAAATCCTTGGATCTAGTGGTTCTGATGATGTTTGTTTTGCAGATGTGCAAAAGGTTCATCAGAGCTGGATCTGGGGATGCCTTATATGCTGGGCATAGATCATCTCTCTGTAACCTGTAGGAGAAAGCATATAGAGATGGTGCTTTGCAGTGATCTGTGTTGGACAATATGCTTATACTCCAAGTTCTTCTGGTAAAAAAACCTTTGCAGGTGTTACAACTGTCGCATGTGTTTGGTCAGGTACATGCCAAACAGGGAAATATACTTAATGATGGGTTTAACAAGGACCAAATAAAGTAGCACTGTTACTTCCTTGGACCCGAATGTCATGCCCTTACTTATAAATTGGCCTGCATAGGATGATTTTCTTACTACCTTGGCCACATGTTGGCCAAAGGGTAGATCAATGTCAGCATATGTTCCCAGATCCCTGACAACTGGGTTAGCTCTTAGAGGTGTCTTATCACTGGATACGTTTAGCTTACATAGCAGTTTTCCTGAGAGGCACTATAATGCATTTATTGGGATTCAATTTTAGTCCATGATTTTGGCACCAGTCATTTGTCTGTGATAAACCTTCTAGTAAGAGGTTTGTGTCATGGAGGGAATCTATGATAGCTCCAATTGGTAGTCATCAAACTTGTTCAGTCAAAAGTCCTTGACATTAGCCTTTACTGCTGAGAAGTAGATGCCAAATAGAAGTGCTCCCAGCAATGAGCCCTGAGCTACCCCATCGGTGACCAGTCTCTTAGTGGAGGTGGTGTCACCAGTCCTGACTTTCTGGGTCCTATCTATGAGCCAGCTGGCAATCCAATGAGTTATGTAGAGATCTATGCACAGTTTAGTGAGTTTTTCAACTATATCCAAGGGTGGTATTGTATTGAATGCCTTCTCTAGGTCCAGGTGGGTGATATGCACTCTTTTCCCCCAGCCACTGTCTTGGTGACCTTCTAAAAGAAGTCCACCATATTTAATAGGCGTGATCTTCCCTTGACAAAGCCAAACTGGGTTGGAGTCTAGTATCTGAAGTTTGCATATGTCTTTGTTGATCATTTCCATTATAATTCATTCCTTGGCTTTGCATATTAGACTAGTCAGACTAATAAATCTATAGTTTCCAGGTTTGGTTCAAGGTCCAAGCAGGATAATCATTGCAGCCCTCTATTCTCATGGTAAAAAGGCTTGAGGCCAGAGTTGAAAAGTGGCTCAATATGTCCTGATGTTTCCAGCTATTTAGGAGGCATTCCAGGATATTGTCAGGGCCCATGCATGCTGTGCTTTTGGCTTTAGTGAGCACTACCAGGACCTGTTCCTTGTTAATAGTTGAGGAAGTTATGCTTGTAGATATTTCATGTAGGGAGATGGGGGTAAGTGAGGGGTAAAGTCTGAGCTGAATTTGTCAGTCAGTAAATTCACTGTTACTGCTCAGTGAAGATCTCACCACTGACCCCCAAGTCAGCAAACTGATTTGTGCTGCCTTTGAGGTTTTGGACATAACTGTAGAAGGCCTTGTGGTTCTTGTTAGCCTCTGAGACTATCTTGACCTCATAATTGGCCTTGTTGGACTTAATTAGTCCTCCTATTTAATTTAATTGGAAAGCTCCTATCATTATGAGAGCTGTTCTTCCCGATTTTAGCTATGACTTTTTCCTTTTGTTATATACTATATATATATATATATATATATATATATATAGATTCACTTTATAGAATCAAAATACTGAATTATTGAAATTCAGTATCACAAAACTATAAAGTCAAATCCCTTAAATGCCGTACATACACAAACGTGAAACACAAAACCGCAAATCTACAAACTTCCATCAAACACACATCACACACAACAAAACACATACATGCACCACAGTACATACCTCCCGACACTTCCTTACAATAGATATAACACAAATGCACACAACCAAACACATACACACACCTACCCTTAGTATATGCAGGGGGCAAGCCCCCCCTGCACCCCCCACACCCCCCTACTTATATATACTAACTCCGAGGTCGCACAACAGTCCAAAACACACAACCCAGCATCACACATTCCACAGCCCCCCCGCACAAACACACATCACATACACACAAACACCAGCACTCCCAACATTAACACATTCACGATGCATAACACCTACC
Source organism: Protopterus annectens (assembly GCF_019279795.1). Taxonomy (NCBI): domain Eukaryota; kingdom Metazoa; phylum Chordata; order Ceratodontiformes; family Protopteridae; genus Protopterus; species Protopterus annectens. The sequence goes on along the minus strand of NC_056732.1, from coordinate 1,165,265,915 downwards.
CTCACCCACACCTCAAATACCCCAACACATTCAAACACACACAAACCCTCCCCAAAACCTCAAAAACAGTACACTTACCTAATGTGCTATCCATACTGCGGGTTCGACATAATCCATTCGATATTTCCGGGTTCGTTGTTTCCGTCTATTCGACTTTATAGGTTCAAAATTCTATAAAGCAACAAATTAGAAATTCTAAAATTCGGATATTTTGGCATTTCACACATGTAAAGTGAATATATATATATATGTATATATATATATATATATATATATATATATATATATATATATATATATTGGATTTGGATTCCACCTGTGAGGTTTGTTTTTTGTTGGGGGGGGGCTTACCTGTAGTAGGTACAGCAGCCTCTACAGAACCATTGTACAGGTTCTCATGGACAATTCCACATAGGTTGTTGTGAACTCTGGGTTGGGAAGGGTATTGCATTTGATAAACTATCACTTAGCAGGCTGTAGTTTGCTTTGGAATAGTTCCTAACTGTTACAGTGTTTGCTAAGGTTACCAAGTTGATTTTTATTTCAAAGAAGACAGCTTTTGGTCCATCCTCACCAGAGACGATGTGATGCGCAAAGGGGGAGGGGCAGTGCTCTTCCATAATTGTGAGTACCAGGTCCAGTATGTTTGAACCTCTAGTAGGTGTAGGTACTATCTAGTCAAGAGTATTTGTGTTAATGAAGTATAGAAATCATTGTGCCTGAGAGTATGAGGCAGTGTATGTTACCCAGTCTATAGATGGGTAGGTAAAGTCTGACAATAATAAGGTATTTGTTTTAATTGTGTGTGTCTCCAGTAGGCCTAGGTATGAGTTATGGGATTCTATGGACAAACAGGGTGACCCACAGCTTGCTAGGATATAGTATGGGAATTGGTCTATGGTGATTTGCAAGTGGATAAATTCATGGACATCATCTTGTTTAACCAATGTAGAGTTATGCTTGTTGCTAATATAGATTGAAAATCCTCTATCTTTTATCCCTGTCTGTACAGCTGATGGTTTACATATGTGGAAGACACTGAATCCTTATTATGACAGAGTATTTTCTGCAGATTTAAACCATGTGTTGGTAATGGCAGAGATGCGTTTATTATCCAGAGTGAGGAGAGCTTGCACGGTGTGCAATTTCTTTTTAGGTTCTTAAGATTGAGCAATAAAACCTTTATGTTTCTTTGAGTTTCATTTAGAATGTCAGTAGGTTTGTCAATTTGGCACTGCCTTAAAAGGCTCTAAGGGGGTGGATAAAAAAGGTTTAGCCTATATTCAGAAGCCCAGAGGAAACAAGTTCAGTGCAGACCATCATTGCAAAAGCAATGTGGTCTTTTAACCATGTCCTCCCATACTGCCAAATATTAAACCCCCTGGAAAGACACCAGAAACTAAGCCAATTAATGAAGTATTCCATCTTTTCCTCGTACTGTGGCATCATCCTTGGTGAAGGTAGAATGCTGCTAAATGTGAGATGCATACCTGCCTGAGATACATATTCAGAGATATCAATGATGTCTCCCTTCATACAGTCCAGAAAAGTACATCTCAAGTCATTAACAACCACATGGACTTTAATAGAATCATACTGGTCTCTCTGGGTTAGTGACTTGAGTGCGTGTGTAACTTGCTGGTTCCTGGCACCAGCTAACTTTTATCTTTCCCTTGTTCAGTATTGTGAGTGAGGCATCTGTGTTTTGTACAGTTGGTCCCCTATGACAAGAGTCCTGGGAATTGAGTATGAGTCTTGCCTTACTGGCTTTGCTCATGGGATGTCACTGAGTGTAGAAGTATGTGTGCACTTTGGTGCTGCTTTTGGTGAGTGCTTTATAAATTGCTGAGGACAAGCATTACCATTTATAGACTTAGGAGGTCTTTGAGGTTTGGGAAGATTGATTTTTAGTGTCTCAGCATAAGATGCTCTGTGTGTGTGGTGAACACTGGTGGATGTAGTGTGTGTGTTCTTGACAACCTTATTTGTATGCAAGGTTTTTGCCTCCAGTGAACTTGTGTATATGCATCACTCGCACACTGTTTTTTCTTTTTAAGGATTAAATGGTTGTCTGCTGACATGAGACAAATGCTGTGTTGTCTCAGGATGCCAATATCTACCAAGCTGGCTATGGAAAGATGCAGAAATTGCATCTCCATGTTGTCCACACCTGTATTTGGGTGGGCTAGTGTAGGTCTTGGACTGGGTTATACAGAAGTCGCCTTGGGTGGTTTCTGGGGTTTTGCACTAAACTATAACTATGGTAAGATATGATAGTAGTGCTGTTTAAAGTGCAAACTAGCTGCTATAAACTTGTCTCCACATAATGGTTTTGTTTTATCCTCACTAAGTTATGAGTTTCAGTCCTAAAGGAAGTTTTATCGATATAATTTACTTTCTGGGAGTTTCAGTTTGTACAGATCATTGCAAACCTCCTAATGTCATAATACCAAGAATGATTGCTTGCAAGAGTAATGCTGCAAAAAAAAAACTTAATCTACCTTGACAAGTCAATTTCAAGTGTTAGGGGCCTTTAGGATAATTTCAAGGCAAAATCAACAAAGCAACGATAAAGCAGTAGCACTGTAATCAATTAAATGAAGTGCAAAACAATAAAAAAAAAGTTTCACCTGCCAAGCATAGAGGAGGGTTAACTAAGGGTTCCCTCAGAGTGTGGTTAGGGTGCCAAGTATATGGGAGTTCTGGGGAAATGAGCAGGAGACAATTTGTAGTAAGGGAGATTTACTCAATTGCAATACTGGTTTGCTGGGTAGGTACTTAACATTATGGGCATATGGAAAATAAGTTCCATAACAGAAAATGGCAATGAAAGAAAGGAGTGGGTGACTTTGGATGCCAGATTACCATGAGGGGTGACAGCCAGAGACACAGCCTTTAGGAACCACAATAACTGAAGAGTTGGATGGTTGGGGAGAACTTCAAAGTGGAGATCAAATTCTGAGGTTAGAATTTCAGAAACTTTTAGCTTAATGCCTCAGTGGATGATGTGGTAGACTAAAAGAATGGGAAAATACAGTAGCAAGGTAAACAGGAAAGTACTATAATGCAACTTTTATGAAGACACATAAAGCTATGTAAAGTACTGAAGCACAAATCCTGCTGTAGATTTCAAAATACTGCCACTAATGTAGTAATTCCACAGATTATGGTACCAGAGTAATGGAATACAATTGTAATCAGGTATATACAGCTGCAAAAGTACTACAGCTCAAATCCTGGACCAGAGCTCACAGTACTGCCACTGCTGCAATCCTTTCACAGAATAACGCCCCCCCCCCCAGGTCATTCAGAAATTTACCAATAATACTGTAATAAATTATCAGATGAGTCTGAAATCTCCAGCAGATCACAGTCCTACCACAGCTGTGAAAGAAACTGAAGATGGTCCAGATGTGGGTTTCAAAATACAAAAAAGTGACCTTTTGCATGCAGTTCTACTTATGGAAATAGAAGTGCAGTATGCTGTATAAACAAATGCCAAAAATTTACAGTTATACACAATCTTCACAAAACTACAAATGAAGCTACAAGATTAAAGTCACAGCACAAAACAAGAAATGCAAATAGCTGAATGTTCCAAAACAAACTAAAACATGCAAAGAGATAAATGGACAAAAAGCAGAGAAGTACAAATAAGTATCACCGCACAGGCACTACAAGAACAACTTAAAATATTAAAACAGAATTTTAATAAAAAACATTTTTTTTCCATTTTGATGAATAACTTGTATCTCACACTTCTCAGATTCTTAAACAAAAGTCCTAGGATGAATGTAGCTCTGTGCTAAATATAACAGACTTGCTAAAGAGAACTGGAACTCAAGTCCTGTGATTAGAATTTCTGAAACTTTTAGCTTAATGACTCAATAAGGGCTGGGGCAGACTCAAAGAAAAGGAGGGAAAAAACAGTAGCGAAGTAAACAAAAAGACATTGCTGATGAAAAGCTTGCATCACACACTTCTGAGAGTTAAAAAAAGACCTCTGGTTGATGTATCTCTGTGCTAAATATAGAAGAGTTGTTAGTGAGAGAGACAATCAGTTAAAGCCAGTACTGGGGCTCAAGTCATGTGGTTAGAATTTCAGTAACTTTTAGTTTAATGCTTCATTGAGGTGTGGGAGACTCATAGAACAAGGGGAACAGTCACATGGTAAATAGAAAGACACAGTAATGCAACTTTAAGCAGATAGACACAGCTGTAAAGATTACTGAAGCACAAATCATGGAACAGAATTTGCAATACTGCCACTGCTGCAGTCCTGCCTCAGACTACAGCACCGGTTTACTGGAATATAACTTTAAGCAGGTATATACAGCTATAGAAAGTACTGAAACACACAGCCTGGAGAAGTATTTACAATGCTGCCACTACTGCCATCATACCAAAGGCAAACCCCAGTCCATGCAGAAATTTACCAGTAACACTGTAATAAATGAGTACATAAGGTTCAAGTCTGGTAGCAGATCACAGTGCACCCACAACTGTTAAAGATGTTGCAAAGTTGTGCAGACTGGGATCAAAATACAAAAAGCTGACTTTTCCATGTAATTTCACTTATGGAAGTAGAAGAGCAGTACACTGTATAAACAATGCCCAAGACTTACAGTACTAGACAACCTTCATACAACTACAAATGAAGCTACAAGCCTAAGATCCCAGCACAAACTAAAAAAAATGCAAGCAGATAAATGTCACAGAACAAACTAACAACATGCAGACAAATGACACAAATCAGAACAGTACAAAAAAGTATCACCACACAGGTCACTATTAGTGCAACTAAAACATTTAAGCAGAATTTAAAAGAAAAGCTTTTTTTGCTTCCCTTTTTATGATTACTTGTATCTCACACTTATCAGAATCTTGGCCCAAGACTTTGGGTGGAAGTGGTTCTATGCTAAATACAGTAGACTTGCTAGACAGGGATTCAGTCAGTTAAAACCAACATAGGACCTAAAGTCCTGGGGTTAGAATTGTAGAAACTAACTTAATGCCTCAGTGTGGGTTTGCAAACTAAAAAAACTGGAAAACAATAGCAAAAGAAACAGAAATGCGCTGTAGTATAACTTTTAAGAAGGTATATACAGATATAAAAAGTACTGAAAAAATCCTTTAGAAGAATTCACAATAAATGACTAAATGAGGCTCAGATCCAGCAACAGATAACAGTCCTGACCCAACTGTGAAAGCAACTACAAGATTGCCCAAACTGGGTTCAAAATACAAAAAAAAAAATCTTTCTTTTACATTTAATTCTACTCATGAAAACAACAGTGCAGTTTCCTTTAAAACAATACCAAAATCTTACAGTTATGCACAATCTTCAGACAGCTATAAATGAAGCTACAACAATAAGGCCCCAGCACTAACTAAAAAATGCTAACAGATAAATGCCCCAGAATAAAATAAACAAATGTAAACTGATAAATGGACAAAAAACAGAGATATATAAACAAAGCATCACCACACAGGTCACAATAAGTGCAACTAAAAATATTTAAGCAAAATTTAAACAAAAATCATTGTTTTCTTCCCCTTGATTTTACGCTTGTATCTAACTTCTCTCAGAGTCCTGAACACAAAACCATGCGTAGAAGTAGCCCTATGCTAAATATAGCAGACTTGCAAGAGATACATCCAATTAATTAAACCTTTACTGGAGCTCATGTCCTGTGGTTAGAATTTCAGAAAGTTTTAGATTAATGCCTCAGCAAGTAGTGGGCAGACTCAAAGAATGGTGGGGGGGGGGGGGTAGCACACAAATGCACTGTAATGCAAATTTTAAGCAGGCTTATGCAGCCCAAAACGTACTGTATCAAAAATCCTGTAACAGAATTTACAATACTTTCGCAACTGAATACCACCACAGACTATGGCACCAGATTGCTGGAATACAACTTTAAGCAGGCATATACATCTATGAACAGTACTGATACACAAATTATGGTGCAGAATTCACAACACTTTCACTACTGCAATCCTACCACAGAGTAAGGCCCCAATCCATGAAGAAATTTTACAATAACATTGTACTAAATGACTAAATGAGGCTCAAATATGGCAGTAGATCATAATACTGCCACAACTGTAAAAAGAAGCTACACGATTGCCCAGACTAGGTTCAAAATACAAAAAAAATATATTTTACATGTAAGTCTACTTATGAAAATAGAAATGAGGTATAGTGTATAAACCATGACGAAATCTTACAGTAATACAAAATATTTACACAACCACAAATGAAGATACAAGACTAAGGTCCCAGCACAAACTAAAAATGGGAAACATAAATGCTCCAGAAAAAAAGCTTAAAAAAGCAAAAAAAATTGGACAAAAAACAGAGAAGTAAAAAAAAAGTATCTCTACATAGATCACTATAATTCCAACTTAAAATAATTAAGCAGAATTTAAATAAAAAGCTTTTTTTCCCTTTTGATGAAAAGCTTACATGTCTCACCTCTGAGAGTCTTGAACAAAGTATCTTGGGTAGATGACATTCTGTACTAAATATGACAGACTTTCAAGAGAGAGATCCAATCAATTAAAGCCAATACTGGAGCTCAAGTCGTGTGGTTGGAATTTCAGAATTCTTTAATGCCTCATTAGGGCTTGTTCAGTCTTAAAGAACAGGGACAAAACATTAGCAAGGTAAACAGAAAGGCACTGGAATGTAACTTTTAAGCAGGTATATATATATATATAGCTGTAAAAGTACTGAAGCACAAATTCTGGAGCAGAATTCTAATACTGCCACTACTGAAATTCCACTATAGACTAACCCCTCAGAACATGCAGACATTTACCAGTAATGCTGTAATAAATGACTAAGCGAGGCTAAAATCTGGCAGCAGATCACAGTCCAACCACAAGTGTGAAAGAAGCTACACAATTGTCCAGACTGGGTTAAAAAAACAGCTACCTTTTACATATAATTCTACTTATGGAACTAAAAATACAGTATACTGTATAAACAATGCTAAAATGTTACAGTCATACACAATGTTCACACAAGTTCAAATGAAGCTACCTAAGGTCCCAGCACAAATTGAAAAAAAATACAAACTGATAAATGTAGCAGAACAAATTAAAAAATGCAAACAGATAAATGAACAAAACACAGAGAAGTACACACAAGTATCATCACACAGGTCACTATAAGTGCAAGTTAAAATATTTTAGCAGAATTTAAATTAAAAAAATGTTTTATTCCCTTTTGACGAAAAGCTTGTATGTCATATTTTTCAGAATCTTGAATAAAATACGGTAATAAGTAAGTATAGAAACTAGTTACCCTACATTACAATGAAAATTTGAGGATTGTCAATAATGTAAACAGTTATGAAAGGTCATGCATGCCACATTACCTCACCAGGGCATGTTGATATGTGAACACTTTGTCAATATGTCAATAGTGTTCTCTAAATAATGTGCAATGTGTAGTGCTCTTACATGTAGCACACAAGGTTGCACAGACACATCAATGTAAAAAAGATGGGGCTAAACTAAGCATATAAGGCAAGACACATGCAGAGTTTAAAACAAACTGAGCTGTCTACCTATAACACTCCTACTGGTGATGACAACAGTACATGTCTCTGTGACCAGATTCATTGTATGCTGTTGCCATGAAGGACAATATATTGGTAGTGACACAACAGACAAGGCCACGTAAGACCAACAATGTTAAGTGTGCATTACAAAATACATAGGGAAAGCATGGCCATAATATGGGTAAAGGTGCACAGATATGTGCATATAAATTAAAACACCACAAAGTGAGGATAAACCTTGCTGGCAGTGTAAGTAGAACACACAGACAATAATTATGGTCTGGCTGCATCACATTTGTCAGGTCAAATATAACATATGAGCTGTCATCTTATCTCCCAAAAGAAGTTGTGCATTGCCCATGTAATGTCCTTGAAGGAGTTGTCCATAATACTGCATGGGCATTTGGAACACATCTATAATAGCATCATGGATCTGGTCCCTCAGGTCATCATCTGGAGGTCTTGGAGGTCATCTTTGTTGCTCCACTGGGGTGATCACCCCAGATGGTCTAGGCCTGTTGTCATCATCGTATTGCCTTCCTCTTCTGTTGTCAGAGTTGGAATCTGGTGACAGTGGTCATGCTTGGTATCATCCATATCTGTGGATGGGTGGACTCTCTTGAGTTCTGAACTCTCAGGCATGACAGTATAACAAATTGCTCATAGTGTCATAGCATGCTGTCACAGTGCCAGCACAAAATATAATCTATACTATTTATGTATTTATTTTTTATGTATGTATATATATATATATATATATATATATATATATATATATATATATATATATATATATATATGTATATATATATGTATGTGTGTATATATATATATATATATATATATATATATATATATATATATATATATATATATATAATGTGTTAACTGGGATAGAGCACTTATCCAATTAGACCAGTCTCAGTATCAGACCAGAATGCTAACATACATCAAGTGAGAAAAATAAAAGGAAGTATATACAATAAAAGATTACACTAAAAACAATTGGATAGTTAATAAACAATAGAAAAATTATTTGAGAATGTAGTCAGCAGAAACCACTGTGTACAATAGTTACGTCAGTTAGAGTATCAGTGTGTTAGGACTTAGATAACAGATGTTGTAGAAAAAATGATAGTATGTCAGAGATTAGGGAGACTAAGTTATGTGATCTGAAGCAGAGCATTTACAAGCAGCTTATGCTCCGAATTGTTCTTTAAGTTGCACCTGAAAGGAGTTGTTGGATAGGTCTTTATGCTTTTAGGGAATTTCTCTAAATATCTCCATTCCAAGGGTAGAAAGGGAGTGGAAAGAGCAGTTAAGTCTGGTTTTAGGTGCATTCAAGAGAGGGACTGAGTGGCTATGAGATCTAGGTTATAAAACAGAGAATAAGTAATCTAGAGGAAAGAGAGAGGCTGAAGTTTTTTTTTTCAGGAGCTAGAAATAATGGAAGCCAAGGAGTAGATTGGCTCATTGCTAAGCTAGCAGCCAATCGGCTTTGTCTAGTGTAAGACAGTGATGTTCATACTTTGGGGTAAGGGTAATGAATTGGCAGATAAAGTTGAAGATTGCCTGGATTGTGTTAGAATTTGTTCGGAGGCAGATGCTACAAGAGGTAGGCAGTATTCAAGGTGGGCTAGAAGAATCCTTTTGACAACATCATTTCTTGTAGGATGGGAAAAGAAAGAGGAAATTTTGTCGGCCCAGAAGAGTAAGGAGTTTAACTTTTTCCGGGTGTTTTTGAGATGATGGTAGTAGTAAAGTGAGGAATCTAGCCAGACTCTTAGTTATCTGAAGGTGTTAACCTGCTTAATGGTTTTGTTATGTAGTCAAGATTAAGAAGTGAGTTATAGGAGGTTCCAAAGAGCATATTTTTAGTTTTTGAGGAGTTAAGTAATAGTTTCTTGGTAATGAACCAGTTTATGAGGGAGAGGAATTTTTTTTGCAGATCATGTTGAACTGAGTGGGTTGTGGAGCTGGAGCAGAAGATAACCATAGTATTAGCATATAGTAAGACTGGACATTGGGGAAGGTCAAGTGTAAGCTTACTTATAAAAATAGGGAAAAGAAGATGGGCCAGTATATCACCTTGAGGGACTCCTGTAAGTAAGGGAATGGAGGCCGATGTGCTTTGTTAAAATATATGGAGAAATGCCATTTGGATAGGCAATTTTGGAACCAGGTAATAGCATCAAGGATAAAGCCAATGTCATTCAGGTGGTTAAACAGGATTGAGTGGTCAACCAGGTCAAAGGATCTGGTAAGGTATATAAATATGGCTCCAGTAAGAAGGCCTTTGACCATAGCTTATAGTTAAAATGGTGTGATCACTGAAGGTCCAAAGTGGAGTGGAAATGCTGTGGCCAGACTAGAAACCATGTTACTTAGAAGATAGAAAACAAGTACTGACTTATGAAGTTTGCGAGTTGGTTATAGACCGGATTTGCAGTAGCTTTCACATATGTATCTGTCCTACATTTTCCTTTTTTTGATTCTTGCTTGTTTTATTCTACAGTTGCCTATTCTGTACAGTGAATATGTTTTTTTTTTAATTATGATTTTGACATCTGTATAACTTGTACTTTTGTATTTTATACCTTTCAGTGGGGAGCTGTGAATTATTAAGCAGAACTGTGAATTTCTTTTTATTACTTCCAAATGTTGTACTTTGATTTTTATACTTCTACAATTTTGTGTTGTGGTGTTTTTCTCTCTGGGACTCCGCTGAAAAAAATCTCAAGCTCAGATGGACTATCCTGGCCAACAAATGTCAAATAAATAAATAAATGTATAATCTAGAGGCATTCATGCATGGGTCTTGTGTTCATTTTGAGCAATATCCCATCTGTATTTGTGATGTACCACTTTTATATATATATATATATATATATATATATATATATATATATATATATATATATATATATATATATATATATATATATATATATATATATATATATATATATATATATATATATATTTATATATATGTGTGTGTGTGTGTGTGCATGCACATGTGTTAAAATGAGATCCACAATACATGTGAAAGAAAAGTGTCTGCAAAACTGCAAACTTAAAAGAATAACACAGACACGCTATCAGAATAGACAAGATATAGCATATAATATGCTGCAGATGAGAATGCCAGTTCTAACAGCAATATAGACATGTTACCAACCTGTCAATAGTATGTGGGCTAAAATGGGTACGGTGTGTTTAAAAGGAAAATATAAAGATATGCAACCCCTTCAGTGGCATGCACACACCTAGGTACAATAATACTTTACAACCTGTGGTTTATAAAAACATATAAAATGATGTAAAAAACCACACAGAATCACAAGAAAATAAAGTACGCGCTTTCGTTTCCTTGTATTAGCAAATTTCATCAGACAAATCAGCAACATATTACAAATCTTATATAAGCATTTAAACTATGGCATCACCACTCATTTAAGAAAACCAAGCCTCCATTTAAAGTACTATGTTCTTATCAAATATAATGGATATATAAACCTCAAAATAACAATTTATGACAGTAATAATGATTCACAGTGAAAAGAATTGAAATAAAATACAAATAATAACACAAAAACACTATACATATATAAAAATATTCATAATAAATAATTATTCAAATATATATTCATCTGGTAAGAGCCCTCATTTTAAGAATACTTCTGATGGAAACAGAATCATTCAAGCCTGGGGGAGCCAAAGCATTCAATTTCAGTTGCCATATCAGCTCTTTTTCATCCAACTTCAAGTCCATTGGCCCACCACTAATATTATCAACAATTTTTTCAATAACATGGAAAACAAAACTGTGTGTAGGGCAAGATTTAATATGTCTGGCTAGGGCATTATTCAAGTTCATTTTCTCAATTGCATACACATGTTCATAAATTCTATTTTTAAGGGGTCTTTCTGTTCTGCCCACATAAAATGCAGGACAGTTCAAACAAGAACCTAAATAAACAACCCCTCTTGTGTTACCATTGGACTTGCTTTAATATAATATTTGTTGTCATAGATAACAAAAAAATTCCCAACTTTGATGTATTTGCACCAGCGACAAGCCCCACATTTAAATATACCACAATGTGGTAAATGATATTTCAAATTTACATTCTCAAGGGACGCTTTCAGATTCCTTCCCTTCCTAAACACTATAATGGGGGAATTTCCCACACTATTTCTAACTACATTGTCTTCCAAAAGAAAACACCAATTTTTAAATATGATGGATTTAAGTAAGGGGGTATCCACTGAAAAGGTGGTAATAAAACTCAATTTAGCCAGACCCAAGTTAGAAGAAGCATAAACTGGTTAGGGTCAGATGCTACAATATTGGGGCCTGTCACTAATTCAGTTCCCTCATTTGTCAAAGAATCATTGTTGATGTTATTACCAAATTCTTCTAGTTTGGGAGAGTTCAACCTGTCACTATAGGTCAACAATGGTTTAAAAATACCATTCAATCTTTTAAATTGGACTTTTAAGTTGAAAAAAATGTTGATGATATTAGGGGTGGGCCAATGGACTTGAAGTTGGATGAAAAGGAGCTGATATGGCAACTGAAATTGAATGCTTTGGCTCCCCCAGGCTTGCATGATTCTGTTTCCATCAGAAGTATTCTTAAAATGAGGGCTCTTACCAGATGAATATATATTTTATAATTATTTATTATGAATATTTTTATATATGTATAGTGTTTTTGTGTTATTATTTGTATTTCATTTCCATTCTTTTCATTGTGAATTATTATTACTGTCCTAAATTGTTATTTTGAGGTTTATATATCCATTATGTTTGATAAGGACATAGTACTTTAAATGGAGGCTTAGTTTTCTTAAATGAGTGGTGATGTCATAGTTTAAAATGCTTATATAAGATTTGTAATATGTTGCTGATTTGTCTGATGAAATTTGCTAATGCAAGTAAACGAAAGCACTTACTTTATTTTCTTTTGATTCAGTGTGGTTCTTTACTTCATTTTAATAGTTCTCAGTTTGTGTTTTTATTTGGTTTGTTCATTTATAAAAACATGCTCAAGGTCAATATGCAGTTCAGTACCATGTGCTTAAGCTATATCCACAAGGGGTGTGAACCAAACTCTGCCAGTATTACAGAATGACAACTGGATCATGTCAGTTATATGATAGAATGTCACCTGCACACATGGTAATAGTCATAAGCTGTCCCATGTGTAATGTATGAGTAGGATGATGTGCATACATATGCTACATATGCATTAGCATTGTAATCTCAGGTCATATGGATAGCTAACACAGTAAAATTGTGCTGGAGGCTGTATGTTATTTACATTTTTACAAGTATGTGTGTATAGCAACTCTCTATGCTAGGTCTATAAAGATGAAATATTTGTAAATACATATGTGAGTAGAGTGACTGTGAATCCAACTTACAACACAAAGTTGTTGTTGTCTTTTGGCTTTTCCCGGTAATGGGTCGCCACATCGGAACTCCGGTCCGATAATGATTGGCAGTAGGTTTTTACGAAACACCGAGGTGCCAGCTTGACGCCCAACCTTCAATGAAGGCATGCCCATTTATGCACATGTCTTTTGAACGCTACCCAACCACGGGAAGGACATGCATACTCCACACAGAAGGCACTCCCAAGCCCAGCCGAGAATCGAACGGGAGAACCTCTTGCTGTGAGGTAACAACGCTACCGCCATACCACTGCGGCAACTTACAACACAAAGTCATCAACTTAAATCATGGTCTGTAACATTTTTTGGAAGTATACTATTAATAGGTATAGAACACAGTGAAAATATACAACATGTCTGAATATGCCACCCAGGACAGCTGTTCAAGGAAAGAGACCATTGAGATGACACATACAGGTGATGACTACATCACGGGCAAGTCCTGGGACACATACCCATCGGTTTACTATCAAAATTCTGGAAATCTCTTCTTCGGGTAATGACTTACTCAAAACAAATGAACAAAAATTATACCAGCATTTCCTCACACCAATGAATGCATTAATGTCGATAATGTTGAAATCGACATTATCAACATTACTCAACTTACCTTGATGTCCGCAGATGCTCTGCACATGTTTTGCAAGGGGGCAAGCCCCCATGTACCCCCCCACACCCCCTGCTAATTATATATCCCAGCTCTGAGATCGCACTACAGTGATGAAAAAAGTAATGTTCCTGATCCTCACTGTAGTGTGATCCAATTGTAAACAGCAATGTTCAAAACCACGAATGCAAGCTGCATTTAGATCTTCTGGAGGCAGAGTAATTTCAACTCAGAATTTTCAAATTTTACACCTGTACCCTTGACCATCTGAATGATGGTAAACTAGCTTTCAAACACTTGCTAGTAAACCCATCCATCAGATAAGGCAACACTACTGAACTAATATGCTGCTACTTGATAATGGCCCAGAAGATAGCATTGTTGCTTCACAGCAAGAGGTTTTCCAGTTCTATGTTTGGCTGGGATGCCTTCTGAGTGGAGTCTGCATATCCTCCTTGTGCAGTGGTTCTATTTATTCAGGTGTTCTGATTTCCTCATACATTTCAAACATTCAGTAGGTAGACTGGACACTATAAAATGGCCATATGTGTGAGGGTACATGTGTGTGTGTGTGTGTGTGTGTGTGTGTGTGTCTGTGTGTGTGTGTATGTGTGTGTGTGTGTGTGTGTGTGTGTGTGTGTGTGTGTGTGTGTGTGTGTGTATGTGTTACAGAACAACCATGGCAGGGCTAGCCACTCAACAGTGTGAATCTTGACTCCAGGTTATTTTCACTGGTGAAGTGACACCCTGACCTCATGTAAACAAATGTGAAAAAGGGTTATAGATGGATGAAAAGTGAAGGACTAAGAAGCACATAAGGTTGTCTGCATTATTAGCAAAGCACAACCACAACACAGTTATATGCATCATTCACCATCGTTGACAAGCTGAGATGACAAACACCTACCCATCTAATGAACAGGTAAGACATACAAATCATGAATGTAAAAGAGCACCAGTGCCATATGTGTATTCCGTGCAGCCGATAATATTTATGCTGATTAACCAGTGCCAGCATTATCAACTATGAATACGCACTCAGCAGCAAGTATCAAGCAAGTATCAAGCCCAGCACACACCTACAAAATATATGCAACAGAAACACATTTCTCCTCTAAGGAGTGGCACATAGGTGGCCATCATTTAGGTTGTGATAGCAATGTGAAATGGAAATTACAACGGATGCTACTAAACATTCCATCAAGTTATTACCTGCAGTGCAAAACCTCTGCAAGAACTCATGTGTGTTACACATCACAATGGTAAACCATCAGTAGTGTTGCATTATGTGAAGCAGTTTTGAAAACTTTTCAAATACTTAACGCATCAAAATAAGCAGACATAAATGGTAGCAATGAAAGCCACATACAATTTAAAGCCCATCCACAGATATAGACCACACACACAAACCATACCACCCTCCCAATGTTACTCCTCCACATGATGCTGCCTTTCTACACACATGGTGCAGTTCCAAGAAATTTTGTCTGCACCTTTTGGAAGCTACAAAACAAGGGCAATGTTGATAATGCAGTGATATATTTGTCTGATGTAGCTGTACATCAAATTCAGTCAATGACTTCACAATAACATCACTGTCAGCTGATAACATTTTCACATAATATGCATCAATATGTCACCATTTGTCATGTGTCCATAAGTGAAGATATGAGTCATTCACATGTCATAATTTACCCAGTCTGATTGTCATGACCATGTAGGTATATTCATGCACGCACGTGTGGAAACATCCAGCACACAGAGATAATTGACTCTTACCTAAAGGTATGTAAACGGAAACAATGTTATAGTTATGATAAAGAGATGTATATAAGACCAAAATGTTTTACTGAGCCTCAACAGTGCAGCCTTGTTAATAGTGATAATATGCAAAGCCATTTGCACCCTATGAGGAACAGGTACTTCAGCAGAAAATAAATCCCAGATGTACAGTTGACAAATCAATGGGTCTTTTGCAAATGATGGATGAATACCTATATTACAGGAAATACCAAATGAAGATCATTATAGAAGACTTAATAGTAAAGGTGTAGGTAATGAATCCACATGCACACAATGATTCACATTACAGATAAACTTCCTTAACTATACAGCTAACTATACAGCTAACTGTACTTCTCTCCTAAATTGACCTTATTTCATATCACTATGTGGTGTAAGACAAGTGTACTATTTTTAACATTACCTACCCCCTTTCTCACCGGCGATTTTCAAATATCTCTTTGCATCTCTATGTTTGTGTATGAAAACATGGTTATACTGTGAAATATGTATGAAGCCTTGGTGAAGCAGAAACATGACAGTATTCCTTGAATAAAACTAAACTACGTGTTACTGTTGGAGTCCTGTGGGAAACATAGAAATGTGTAGTCATTCATGGCCTACTTGATGTAAGTGCTTATCTACAATGATACTTCTACATGTACACATATTAAAAAAAATGAAGCATCTCCATATCATGAGAGATTATACCATCAAAACTATTTTAAAAAAATGTGGGCTACATGCAACAAGATAACAAATGGATAACTCCTTGTTTATCCACGCATAGCAAGCACCTAATATATATAAAAGATATAGGGCTTGGAAATAATGGTTAAAAATAGAGCTCTCCAAACCCTGCAACACTTTAATGAGTTATACAACAATACTAAAAGACCGATTAATATAAACAAGAAATCTATGACAGTAACCCCATACTAAATCAGTGATCCAACTCAATAAATTCTGGTCTTCCATTAATAATATAATGCACCCTGGACCAACCGCACCAAATAACAGTTCCTCTAAAATAGATGCTCAGTTTAGCACACATTTTATAGACAGCATTAAAGCCATTACTGAATATTTTTCGACTAACAATCCTGACATGCCCTCTCCTCAGAAAGCAAACACTCCCTGTTTCACCCTAAACCCATCCAAACCTCCTATATCGAATTGCTACTCCTTAAACTGAAACCCTGTTCTACTTCAGCAGATAATCTCCCATCAGAATAACTCAAGCTAGCTGCCAGTTCCATAGCCTGTCCTGTATCTGTCCAAATTAATAGATCAATCAAAGAAACATACATTCATTCTCTCTGAAAAAAATTCTACGTCATCCCCCTTCATAAGGGAGAAACCTCATCTGATATAATCAATGACAGACCTGTTGCCATATTACCCACTTTGTCAAGACTTCTGAAGAACTGCATTCACAAACAACTACTTGAATGGGCCAATGTCACTTTGTTGAATACCTATCCAGTGAAGCCACTCTTCATCGAATGGCAAATTTTAAGCAGGGCAAACAAGCAATTGGCCAACCGAGCGACCACAAAAAATAAAATATAACATTTAAGACCTACCTAGGTGGAGGGCCACACCCCCCCAACTCCCAATGTGGGGGGCTGTGCCCCTCACACCCCACCTAACTAAATATACCAACTCTGATATCAAACTACAGTGGGGAAAAGGGCAAATTCCAGATGGTGGCCAACTGCTGGTTTACCTTGTTAAAATTTGCCATTCGATGAAAAGTGGCTTTGCTAAACAGGTGCCCAACGAATGGCATTTTACTGACTAGCCATTCAAACAAATAATATAGGCCCCTACTTGAACGCATGCTTCAGGAAAAGCTCCTGTCCCCCATGCAGCATGGTTTTATATCCAGTCATACCACTGCCATGACCTTATTAAATTTTTCAGATGCTATTAAAGCCAGAGACAAAGGCAAACTCATTTCCTCTGTATTCATTGATCTCTTTAAAGCTTTTGTTCTAGTCTCTCACCAAAAACTCTTCTGTTAACTGTCTTCTCTAGGGCTATCACAATCCTCACTACTATGGTTTAACAACTATTTAACTGATAGATACTAGTCTGTTAAATGGCTTTGCACCTCTTCTCTTCCTTCGTTCTTGTCAATACTGGCATGCCACAGGGGTCAATTCCCCGCCCTCTTCTCTTCAATATAGTTAGTAACAATCTACATAAATCCTCTGAGCAAGTTTGTCTCATACAATATGCTGACAATTCTACCCTAATATGCATACAGATAACCTCATACATTTTCAGTGAATTACTAAAGAAATATTTACCTCTGTTGAAAGTTGGGTGCAAGATAATTACCTGCTACTAAATCCCCAAAAGCTAAATTAGTTCTCTTTTTTCCAAAATCCCATTTCCACGGAAAAACTACTTCAAAACCTACAACACTTTAATGAGTTATACAACAATACTAAAAGACCGATTAATATAAACAAGAAATCTATGACAGTAACCCCATCCTAAATCAGTGATCCAACTCAATAAACTCTGGCCTTCTATTAATAATACCTTGACTTGACTTACCTCGCATAAAAGACTACTTGGCATGACAATCAATGACAATCTTAAATTTGATTTACATATACACACTAATATAAAAAAAACACCAAAAACTAGGTACCCCTTACAGAATAAAGAAATCCCTTATAACCTCTGCTAAGGTAACTGTAGATACCATTTACCTCCTACCCTCTCTTCTATATGGAGCTCCTGTCATGACCAGCCTAGAAGCCTCCCTTAGTTCTAAACTTGAACAATCCTACAACACAGTAATCAGATTTGCTTGCAAAAAACTTACCAGACCCACCACTGTTTAACAATAAAACGGTTAACTGGGTCAAACTTCCTCACTACCTCTCTTATACCATGCTCATCTCAACCCACTAAATCATCTATACCCCACTGGCCTGCCCAGCAATTAGCATCATGCTCCAATTCTTTTGACCAAACTGACCCCTTCTGTCAAATGATAACCAACTGCATAACATCTTCAAACTGCAAAGAGTTGCTGGGGTCAGTCTCTATGTAGCTAGAACTTGGAATAAAATTCCTGTATCAGTCATGTCTATCTCACACCTTCATCTTACAAATCATTACTATAAGACTTCCTCTCTGCCTCCTGTCTTTGTACCTGTCCCTCATCTGGCATGTAGCCAGTGGAAATGAGTATGTTGTCTATTTATCATACATGTTAAACAACATACCAAAACACTGGCAGCAGCCTAGCTGAGCATGCAGTTTCATGGTAATCACTTATGACCTAGGCAAGCATACATTCATATAAATGAAAGCAAATCATATTGACATATTTTCAGCTGCAAAACATTATACATTACTTATTATCTTCTCTACAGTGATTGTCAATCAAACATGACATAGTTCATTCAATTCCTGCCTTCTCTTAAACTTCATTCTTCTTCCAAAACATTATTCTGAATGTATTGTTCCCACAATTCCCAGTTTTTCTATGCAATTTGCTCCTACCCTTTTCTAAAGATCCCACTTTCAGTTCTTTTTATCTCTGTTATAATATTCACTCCTCTAGTATGATTGGTTTAGACTATGATTTCTATTTTTTAGTAATTGCCTTTTTGGCAGTCACAAGAATTAAATCAACAATGTCTAGGCAATTCAAATCCCATATCACAGCTCCAAAAATAATTTCCTTAGTTACACCAATTTGATCACCCAGTAATTCTGAGACAGTAGTCTGCAGGGAATTTTTAAACTCTGACATTTCATTTAACTCCCAGAAAAATATGTTCCCAGCAATCTTTCTTCCCCATCACACCTCTGATTATTTGCAATCCACCTGAGGAAAAACTATTTTCTTATACCTCCCTTTAATGCACTAAATCACTTACTTAACCTGTTATTCCCTCCTAATACTTCACTTTATTGTAGTCCTTAAACTACTATACCTACTTCTTATTAACACAACCAAATTACCATTCCATCGCTACTATTCTGTTAACACTTAAACTTGCTTATCCCCTCTAATACCGCACTCTAATATATTTCTTAAATTACTTATATCTTATTCATCAGTCTTCTACCTGTAAGTTTGTAAGTCTCAATACAATGATTATACATCAATTTTGGGAATATCAGTACAATTTTTTTATTCTACTATGCTATGTATTTATTGAAACTGCATTATAAAATTTGATATTGTCAATATTAATTGCATTGCATTTGTTACATCAGAGCTTTTGTCCCCAGGCCTCCACTTGAAAAAGGGCATCAATAAATAAAACACATATGTGGGTACTGAACCCACAGCTGACAGCTGCCAACACTATAGCTTTTGTTCTTAACATGTTAAGCTACCTACTACCATTTTTAAGGTCCTAGTAAGAGTTCTATGTACATAAACAATATGTTAAAACAGCAGCACACATAAACATATTTATATGTAGTAAGTGAAAAATTATTATGCAGTAAACCAATGAACACATCAGAGTAAGCTTTTGCTCATCTACGGATTACTGCAGAATGCATAGTCTACAATTTTTTTTATTTATTATTTGTTAACCGGGAAAGTCCGACGTGGAATGAAGCCAATTTTCAGTGGAGGTCTGGGGAGAAATGCTCCAGATGCATGTCTTTGAAGGTAGGAGGAAACTGGAGCAAACCCACATGAATGCAGGGAGGACATGCAGACTCCGCACAGAAGGCACCCCAGCCAAGAATCAAACTGGAGAACTTCTTAATGTGAAGCGACAATGCTACCGCTGCAACACTGTGCCGTCTATACAATATCTAACATACAGCTGAAGCCTGTTGTGCATTGCATGCAAGTTATTTGTAATAACACAGAAAAATTCCTTTTAGTATATATACAGTCAGACCATTATAACTATGTTTGATGTACACTTGATGACCTATTAAGAGGCCATTGCCTGTGAATGAATGTAAAAAATACACTGTGAAAACACAGATAAAATAAGTGCAATCCCATTTTAATAACTGCAAAGTTAAGGGTGAAGGTCTTATGGTGTGGAATACTTCACTTACTAAAGGTATCTGAGGGCTATATGTGGACATCGCCGATCCACTTCAGTAGCTGTTTCCAATCTCCACAATGGAGGCCATCATAATGGTGGCAGACCTGCATGGCGGTAAGGAAGATGATCATCTGTGTGGAAAGCTCACTGGTAATCTACTTCCACGTATCAATCATGGTAAGAGTCATCTAGTGTGCCTGCACTCTTTGCCACATGATGGTCATACATGGTCATCAACTATATTGTCTACACATTGGTCCAGTTAGGCACTGGATACACCACAGGCTCTCTTCTGGTGTCTGCATCATCAAAGTTGTTGATATAAACTGTTAAAAACACCTTCAGAAAAAAATATTATTCAGGTACCACTCTGTTCACTGGTAGCAAAGGAATGAAATGGAAGTGTAGCAGTATCACGTTTTAAAATTGGTGCAATGAGGTTGGCATCAGACCACTGGTGGATGTCACATACATGCTATATATGCATCCATGCATTGGTGACTACTGGGCATTTTTGCGCAGCTCTGAACACATATACTGAGCAATTGTTTAATGCACTAAGATTCAACAACATATATGGATGTCTGCAAACATGATCCAGAAGCATTCAGTGTTAAAGAAGATCATTAGTTATATATGGGGCATATGGTCCTTGACAGATATATACAATCAGGTGCATTTATCATCGGGTATAATTCTACATATATGTACTGTATCACAAGTTAAGCTGTCTGTAGAGGAGTATGCAGACTTTCAGAAAATGTAAAGCAAAATTTACTCATGGTCCAAGGCTGTCAGATTTCCCTGTTTTAATCATTGTATTTCACCATTTACATAGTATAGTATGATAATATGTAAGTATCTACAGATGTTTTGAAATAAATAATACAGGCTGGCTTGCTTCCATGTGCAGGAGTAATAATACCTATCCACCCTTCACCACTGTACTCTGAATACTGACAGATTCCAAATACATCTGTCTGGTTTACCTGGTACTGTGTACTTTAGTTTACAGATACTGTTGTATTATGTGATTTTCTGCAGTGATGAAATTATGAATTCTTGCCTGCTGATGCTGATGGAAACTGCAGCATATACTGAGATGGTCACATTGCTTTTAATACTGACTTGTTCACCTTTGAATATGTTACCCTGTACCCTTATAATATGGTTATGTACAAATATCACCTTACACTGCTTGTTAAAAATGCAGCTCTATTGTCCTGTGCAGCACATACCTGACATTAACATTCACTTGTTATGCATATATCAGTTAAATACATTACACAGGTCATTATCACAAGATTACCTACTTGTTTCATGTCTGTTCTATATGCCTGGTTTTGTTAGGCCATCAGGCATAAAGGAAACCGGGTCTATATCAGAACATTGAAGTATTACTACATCGAATGTTCTAATATCGAACCATTTCACTCGAAACACCATAACATCGAATACTCAGAACAGCTAATTTTTTCCCAGGGAAAAGATTTGCTGTTCCAACAAATATACACACAACACAAGCACACCAAAATACATAATCCACACACATACACTTCACAAAATCCTCCAGTAAACCATACATACACTACTAGCTATCCACTTACCTTAACACAACCCTAACCCTAAGGTCTGTAACTACCACACACTCACCTTACCCACTCCCTAACCCTAAAGTCCCTATTGCACACTCACCTTACCCACTCCCTAACTCTAAAGTCCCTATCGCACACTCACCTTACCCGCTCCCTAACCCTAAAGTCTCTATTGCACACTCACCTTTCCCGCTCCCTAACCCTAAGATCCCAATCGCACACTCACCTTCATTCTCATACTTACCTTAACCCAGTCCGTAACCTTTGCTCCACAGTCGAGGAAATAGCAAAACTGCAGAAATGGCCCACCAAATACTTTCCCTAGGAAAGTATTCGATATTCTGCAGCTTTGCTATTTTCAGCATTCAATGCAAAGGGTTCGATATTAGAACATTCAAAGTAGAAATACTTTGATGTTCTAATATAGACCCAGGAAACTAAAAAGATGTATTTAAGCATACTGAAAACACTTGCTATCCAACCCAATACCAAATTCATGGGCGACTTTAATTACCCCACTGTTAACTGGTGATCATATATGACACCAAAAGTGCAGGCACAGAGATTCCTGGATTTTGTAAATACAAACCAAGCAGAAACTTTACAGTGTGGAAGGTGTGAAGTTCACTCCTTGAAATATGTTACGTACCTAGTTCAATAATAAAAATCAAACTTTAAAATACATACTACAAAATAAAAAAAAATAGGTAGTCCACAGTTAAGTTAAAAATGTAATATCCTTTACTGAAACACACAAACAAGTGATCCTAGTCAAGTATAATAAAAAGCATTAAAAACATTAATTATTTATATATAATCAGGTTATTTGAATGAAGGGAGTGGTTACAGAGGGTGGTTATGTTAAGAGCAATAAAAACATTAAACGTATTCCTTTAACCAAGTCCCCCATCTCCTTTAATACCATAGTGTAAACTCAGACTGTGCTACTTTAGAACAGAAAATAAAAAACTAGAGAAACATTAAAATATATAATATAAGAACAGCTTATTAAGGCTAACCTACTAATCCAAACTTTATTAATTAAGAAACCAACTCACTAACAAAATTACTAACTAATTAACTAACAAAAAGATCTATCACTAGACAGCTATCAGAATAATTATTAGTAACTTATAAACTGAAACACTTTTAAGAAAGATAGCTTTCTTACCAAATAAATACTTTATCAGGTTTGTGTTTAAAAAACATAACCTAATATTAATGAGCATGTGTGTAAATCTACAAGTGAACACCTAAGTAGGCTGAAAACCATAACTAAAATTGCGAAGGTGGAAATACAGTGAAAAATGTTAAAAATAAAAAAAATAATTATTCTGGAAATTATCAGTTATGACATAGGAAACTGTAGACACTGGACCCAACTCAGTCTGGTTTTGTCAAGGGCAGGTCATGTCTACTCAACCTAGAGGACTTCTTTAAAAAGGTTACCAAAGGAATGGATGAGGGCAAAATGGTTCACATTGACTACCTTGACCTAGCCAAGGCATTTGATACAATATCCTACTCAGGAATTGCCAATAAACTCAAGAGGTTATGTATAAACCCTTATGTCACCTGGTGGATAGACAGTTGACTCACAGACACGACCCGGGGATTTGTCCAGGACCACTCCTTTTTGGGATTTACTTCTCGGATGTCATGGCCAATGTTA
The DNA here is from genome assembly GCF_019279795.1 of Protopterus annectens. Lineage (NCBI taxonomy): Eukaryota > Metazoa > Chordata > Ceratodontiformes > Protopteridae > Protopterus > Protopterus annectens. The sequence continues at coordinate 1,165,242,175 of NC_056732.1, read as the reverse complement.
AGGGCTTCTGGATGACCAAATTTACAGACAACTACAAATTAGGAGCATTCGTAGAATCTCCCACAGACACTAATGTTCTTCAAGAAAGGCTGACTCAGACAGATAACTTGTGTCAGAGCCATGGGCTAAAAATAAATGCTAAGAAATGGGTAATAGTATCATTCAGGGAGTCAATCCCCTGGTAACTATCATATTGACAATGGCAGCCTAAGTGTCGATCGAGTAATCGGGGACTTGGGGACACACATAGACAGCAATCTAGCCTTTGACCATCACGTGCCTGAAGTAGTGAGGAAATCATACTATTTTGTGCAACTTAAGAACAAAGGCATGTAGGTCCAAGGAGGTCATTGTTCCTCTATACGCAGCATTCATCAGACCTATCATTGAGTACAATGACCCCTTTTATGTGTACCTAACCAGTCATATCCAACAATAGGAAAATCTACAGAGATTCTTTAATAAACGAATACTAGGCATAAGAAAAATTTCCTATGGAAACTACCTCAAAGCCTCATCCCTGTATTCTGTCCCCTACAGGCTGTTGATGGGAGATGTAAGCCTGGCCTACAAGACATTGCTGGACCCCACTCTGTTGGACTTTCTGCATAACAGCAAAACAAACAGCACCATAATTGCACATTTTAAAGACTTAGACCTTGCTTATGATATAAATAGGACCTGCTGGAGACATAGGGATGTATCCCAGAGACTACCCCTTCTCTGGAACAGGCTCCCATCCATGTGAAGCAGATTTCCTCTCTAACCTAATTCATGGGTAACTTAGACAACTGGACAGGGAATAGGAAATTCTTCTCTGGTTTCACATCTATGTCTTTAGTGGACACAGGCAAATGATTCATCTTTCATGCCCCTACTTGTAAAGTTTTCATTTCCCAAGCCCCTGCTTACACTTATCAAGGGTACCAGAACTTGTCATATATTTGGGATGCATGGCTAGGCTTAAAAAGGCCCTAGTGTTCAATAACCTTTTACGCACCTATGAACCTATATTGACCTGCTAGCTGAAAGAGTATCCTTTGTCCACATTGTAAAAATAACATAGCTGAAATGGAGGTGTAGTAATGTTGACCTTCTTAGACTGTGTGCAGTCGCATTGACCCAGATTTGCAATGCATTACTGGATGTTGTACATATCCTCAGTGTGTTATGTCAAGTGTGTGTGGCAAATTCTGGGTACTTTTTGGGGGGTTAGTATATATGTGGCTCATGCTGGTTGTTATGTGTGATTATTACAAATATATGTGAGAGAATGCTGTACAATAATACATTTGCATGTGTTCTGTTGCAATGAAATAGGGCAAAATATGTGTAACATTAGTGCATGTGACACTGCTGACAGGGACCTATCAAAAGGTGCACTACAGTTCTGTATCATGGTATGAGCTTTTTACAGATGACTGAGAGATGCAGACATGATTACTTCTCTATTATGGAGAATGGGATAATGCTTGCAGCCCTGTAGCAGGAACCTGTTTGGACTGACATGTAGCACACTGTGAAGGACACAGTGTGGCATGACATGACCGACAAGGAGAATGCTGTGTATAGTCACAACAGATCACAGGAAGCATGTTCTCTGAGTTGCTCAGATATGATCCTCTGTGTGGCTAACAGACACCACTACTATGAGAAGGACAGGAATACCACAGGTAGAGTACCAACTATACTTCCCCAATGAGACATTATTCCTACCATCACACCATCACACATGCCAGGACTGTCATATACCTGGGTGAGGGATACAGCTGGTTTGCCAAGACACTGTGGTATGTGTATTGTCCCACTATATTACTGCATAGTACATGATGTACATATGAACCTGTGTTCCAGTATGTCTTATTTGCTCATCTATTTCACTGCAGCAACCCAAAGACCAGTTTTGCAGGACAACTCAGTTGAAGCCAGACCTGGTAAGACTGTTTTTATATGGGTATATTCATCTTTGGTTAAGTGTCACTGGGAGCAGCCTGTCTGGTGATGATATGTTATCCTTTGCAGAGTCTTTACATACCAGTGTACAAAAACAACCATCAGGTACATATTTGTCTACTTAGGAATGACTCTGTTGCTAAACCTGAAATAATGTCTGTGTGCTTCATGCTTACTTGTTGTATCTCTTCTGTTCTACTTCACAGTGATGTCCCATCAACAAGTAGGACAGGACCTCTTGGCTAAGGATACACCTGTTAAGACCACCTATGTATTTAGTATATTAATCGTTAGTTAGATATTATTGGGAGTGGAATGCCTGATGGTGATGCTTTACCCTTCCCCGGGCCTTCCTATATCAGTGTATATCCATGACCATCAGGTGCGTTTGTCTGCTTATTTGGGGTTGACTGCATTGATAAGCCTGAAACAAGATAATGTCTGAGTGCTGTTTACTTATTGCATATGTTTGTAATTCACAGCAGCGTGCTGATGCTGACTGAGGGTTGACTTCTCTGTTAATGAAAGACCTGGTAAGGCAGTATATATATATAGGGTGCATTGCTGTGTAGTTAGATGTCACTGTGAACAGCCTCTCTGATGATGATGTGTTCCCCCTCACAAGGCCTTTGGATACATCCAGACATCCATGTCCATCGCATATGTGTTTGAATACAAAGACAGGTTTGATGGTATTATTGCTAAACCTGAAACTAGATGATATGCTTAAGATTGCTTAATACTTACTTCTTGTATCCATTCCTTTGTAATTTACAGTGGCATTGTGACACACATCTTAGAGGTGAAGTCTGAGGAGGACATGTTTGGCATGTGTGCACGATACTATGCCAATAACATTGGCATTGTTGGTGCCTACTGCTGACGTCTGCTGTTCTTTAAGCGTATTGCACCACCCATGTCAACACCAACCAGTATGTGGACATTTTGGATAGTTAGTGAGTTGTCAGACTATTTTCACATAACTCTTGCCCTGTGCATCTCTGTTGCATATATCTTATATGTTTGCAGCATATACACTTCCTGCCTCCTCCATAAGCCCATCAACTGTTCCTGAGCAAGGACGAGATTTGCCATGATCACATCACAAAGTACATCCAATGACACACAGGGTACTGTAATGGGGTCAATGTTGTCAAGTCCTGAAGGGATCAGTATTGTGGCCTGGGGTATAGCCTCTAATATGGGAGACAGTTAGGCTGGCCACTCTGAGTATGGTGGAGTATCAGCTATTGGTCCTGATGATGACCTTGATCAGCTATTCCCAGGTGAGTTTGAGAGCAGTGGTGACTCAACTCCACAATGGACTACTAATGTATGTAAGACTACAAGTGACATGTGACTGATATACATGGGCATGTTTCTATTGTACAGGTGCATGAATATTCCTTGCAATGTCATGACAGTGACCTTATGTACTTTTTCATTCCACCAGTCGTGTAGCACACCAACTCTGCATATTACATGAGGATCAGGAGCACATGCATGGAGAGGTCATGGCAACACTGCCTGCACAGCATGCTTGTATGGTATCTGTTGAATGCTCTGTCAAAAGACTTGTATCAGCAGTGCAGAAGTGCTAAAAACAACTCTGGTGCAATGAGCCCTGACACATAAGCAGAAAACCCTAAGTGGGGAGAGGAAAACTGCCTCTTTTATGATCTGAAGATGACCTTCATCCATCAATGTCTGCACTGTAATGTGCAAGTACAACTGCTGCACATGGTTGCCATGATCATAACCCTGCAGTCATGTCATGAAATACTACCCACAACAATGCAACACTGCTTGGACCGAGAGTGCATGTCAGCAAACATACAAACACACACACACATGCAAACATACACACACACACACACACACACACACACACACACACACACACACACACACACACACACACACACAAAAGAGTAATTTCTGTGAAGGTGCCCCTAGCATCTTTGATTGAATTAAATGGTCTTCAGCAAAGTAGAGCTGATATCCAGCAAACTTGCTTGAAGGCTGTTATATCCGTGGAGTATGCCTTTCTTGTATGGGAAACTGTTAAGAGCTTTCCCGATCTGTGGATTTGATATTACCCTTGCTGTAGAGCTACAAAAAGGAGATAACTGTGAACTTCCTTTGATATTCTGGGCGGCTGTGAGAGACTTGTTTTATAGGCTGAGCTAAATGGGAATGAATAAATTCTGTACTGTTACATTCTACAAAGTAGTAAGCACTGCCTCAGTGATTTCCTTTAAGTTCCTGCTTCTATCTGCTTTGTCAAAGAAAAGCATGGTCTTGTTTATCTCCCTTGTAAGCAAACCCATTCAAAATATTGAAAATCTGACAGTTCCAATTATTTTATGACTACTTTAAAACTGAAATACAACTGTATATCTCTGTCTACCTATCTATATATCTCTATCTACGTACCTATCTATCTATCTATAGAGAGAGCTGCACATCATTTGTAAGGCATGAAGACAGTGATAGATTGTATTACAAGCCTAGTTGTGTGGTAGTAGTGCAATGCACAAGCCAGCATTTGCCACTGCAACTAAACAGTGGCATGATTATTTTGTTTTGAAATAATATTAGGGAGCTCTATTTTATACATTTATACCTACCTACCAGTATGAGTAGGAGTCGGTTTAGTCTGCCTAACTCTAAAAAAAAAAATCCAAAGTAGATATCAATTTCTTTTTAAATTTCTCCTGATATGAAATTCATTTTGTATGATGATAAAGAATTTCATCCTTCCCATTTCCTGTAAGAGCATCCTCATTATATCCTCTCATCTGTGTCCTGAAAATGTCTGTGAATGCATCCAGTATCTGGTTCCTCAGGTTGTCTGACAGGCATGATGGAGGTCATTGTCATTGTTGGCTTGCTGGTACAATAGCCCTTGCTGGTCCTAGTCACTCATCATCATCATCATCATCCTGCTGTCTTTCCTGGTCATAGGAGTCAGAATTCGCTGGCAGAGGTCGAGTTTGTCTTCATCATCTCCTGTGGATGGATGGACTGGCATGGATCCTGGTTTTTGTAACATGACAGTAGGCATAACACATCGATATAGTAACAACAGGCCATAATGTAAAAGATAACAAGACTTACAACAATGACGCAGATATAGAAATTACATACAAAACTGTTGTTGTCACAGCATTCAGTATATCCATTCCTAATACAGTGCATGGTATACATTTGTCTGTTATGTTAGTCAGACTGGTAAGGATATCCGGTACATATTATTTAGCTGAAACCCAACTTCTGCAAGTGGCCATTTATCAAACACAAATCACAGAATGGCTGATCATTGAACATTCACATCAGCAAATGTGTTTCACAGGGAAGTGAGTTAGTTGCCCAACGTACCAAGTGGCACACACAACACAGTGTATCAAATCCCCAAAAGTGGGATGCTGCACCATCCCCACCCCCTACTTATATATACCAACTCTGAGATCACACTACAGAAGGGATAAGGGCAAATTTCCATATGTTGGACAACTAGCTCACTTCCCTGGGAAAAACATTTGCTGATGTGAACATTTGTTGAACAGCCATTCACTGATTTGTGTTTGATGAGCGGCCATTCACTGAAGCTGGGTTTCAACAAAGTAATATAGACCCAAGGACAACACATTTGCAATATGTCTATGCCATATGTAATGCAGTCATACGACTGAAGAAATGTCAGAATGCATCATGATCTCATTTGGAGTAACACACTTCATGTACTTTGTGTGACAGTGTAACGTCTGTTAATATCAAAAGTGTGTGGCAAAACCTGTCAATAATATCATGCATATTGAAAGCATAACAGAAAAGAGATACGACATATCGGTCAACATGTCAGAACAGCACATAAAATGGCCAGCAAGCACATATACACCAAGATCTATTTCTATGTACAATTCACATGCCAAAAAAATAGTATAGTCACTGGTATCACTGGTGTGTAACAACATACCATTACGATATTAATGAACAATGTCAGCTGCACCATATAGTGTCTATAATGATATGACATGTACACACATCAATATTCACAGAAGTAGACAATGTTTAATGAACAAGAGCAAAGACTCCTTTACATGATTATTGTTTTGAAATAATAAAACTGATAGTACAGCTCCATAAAGATGTGAATTAATATCAGAAGAGAGGCTGTCATGTTGTACACATCAGATTGCTGATGTGAGGATGTGTGCAGCACAGACATCAAACACACAGATGGCAATAATCTGCAATGATTCTGAGAACTGAGCACGTTCCCTTGAAATGGTAAACCAACTTGTGCAATGACAGGAATTTAAAAGAGCAAGTGCAGGAGAGTACTTTCAGCACATCTATGTTCTTAGCATTTGCTTTTTCAATGTCCCGTGGTATTGGAGAGAAAATTAATGTACATGTCACTGACACTGGTATCATGTTTATGAGATGGCTCAACCTTAACAGGAGTTGTGGGCACAGTGAAAAGTGATTGGCATTCATAAATTGTCTTTTCTATTGAAAAAAATGTAGACATCCTGATAATTCTGTGGAAAACATATTTACATTACTTATGTGGTATTTCTTAATTTAGTTTATACAAACTTTCATTTGTGTGGGAGGGGGAGGTGGAACAACCACCTAACATTCAGTTGTACTAAATAAAAAGGTGTTGCAAGTGCTTAATGTTGACAAAGGGTATACAGACTGATTATTTTTGTTACAAAATGCATTACCTATGTGATGTTTATCTGTTTTATCCTTCACTGTTTTATGTCACATAGGATTATGGCACCCAAGCCTACAAATCCACAAAAATCCCCTTTCAGTGACAGTTAGAATGAAGCCATAGTACAGGCTCTGAGGTGGCATGGAGCCTTTCTACTTGAGAGAGGCCATGGGAATATGGCTGCAAGAAAAGATATTTGGAATAAGTTAGTTAACAATGTAAACACAGTTGGTAGTCGCAGTCGCAATTACGATCAGGTACAGCATCAGGCCACTTATATGATTTCATCATTTCGGAGCAGGGGAGCTGCAGTTGCCCAAAAACAGCTGGCTACAGAGAGATGATCCTGCTACAGTACCACCATTGGCACCAAATATGGAGCTCCTGTCCGCTGTCAGAAATCCAGACAAGTGTGTTCCAGGATCAACTTCCATGCAATCTTACATATGACAATATTTATATTGGCTTGCAGACTAAAATAATAATTTGACTACTACTTCCTCAGGTACATGTTTTTTCTATCTGTGCCTATTGATAAGTTATACAGTTACACAAGTGAGTTGTTCAGCAGATATGTCTATGGGTGGACAGCACATCCAAATTTCATTTACATGATTTTTACAAGGCATATAAGCAATTGTGTATTTGCTGCCCCCCCCTGTATTATTCCCATTGTGATGCATAATTGCCATCCTTTCCTTGCTTCATTTCTTCCAAGACCATCCTCCCTGCAAAGTGTGGTGAAATCTGCACATAATAAACAAATGTTTCTTTGCTTATTAATAAGCATTATGTGGATATATAATTATTTGTAGTGAAAGAAGGGTATAATGAGTGTACGTTTTCTTGTACCATCTGTGATTGTGTGAAAAGTGTTACTTTTTGTTCATCTGCTGTATATTGGGTTAATATTTAGTGGAGTAGTAATTTCATTCCTATATCTGATGCTTATTATCACAGATGATCCTAACAGTGGACGTTTAAGACTCCTACCACCTGATGTCAGAGTACCAGTAGGCTGTGATGATGATGATGGTGGTGGTCAAACAGAGGCACAGTTGGGGGGATGCAGAGATTGAAACTGACACTGAGTTTGTGAGTCACACATCCCATAGATTTCTTTGAGACACAGTCAATATGCCTACGCACACCCATTCCACCGAGCCCTCAGATAGTGGACAGGTTGAAGATGACACAGCTGATCAGGGCAATATGATTAGTGATGTTTCACTGCTGGTTGAGTCTGGTCATAGCCAAAGTGTGGGTGAGGTACCATGCAAGAGGTTTGGTAGGGGTGCTCAGAGGAGGCCTGTTTTCCACTGCCGATCCTGGTCTGCTATTATGTGCCACTCAGCATATGTTTAGGCCATCATAGAGGTGCAGGCACATTCCACAAGGGCCTCCGAGGGCATGCTTAGGGTTCCAGATGTAGCACAAGTTGACAGGCATGACTGCCTCAACCATGTGACCAATTCAATGGATCAGATAAATGATGCAATGGAACAGGCAGTGTCTGTGATGGAACACCTGCTGGAAGGGGGACAGCATCCAAACGGCCATAGGGCAGTAACATCACCTGCTGTTAGACAACATGTCAGCTCCTGTTCCTGCAGTAGCACTACTTCTACTGCCTTGTCAGTGGTTGAGGTGTCCACACTCAGATGTGGTAGGCGTTGGGGCTGTGGATCTGGGCATTGTTGTGAGGAGAGCTCATCCAGCGAATATCACTCATGTTCAGCTAGTGCTACCATATCTGACCATGGGCAGGGATATGCCAGTGCAACTCCTGGCAAAGCCAGTTCTCGTGGTCAGGGACAACAACAATGAACTGATACTTCTACCTGGCATGCCTGACAACCTGTTTAACATGCCATGATGTAGCACTAGCACAGAGCTTGGTTGTGTTCATGCAGACACTCACACACATTTCACATGGAGTGCCCATACAAATACCCACACATAACAGCTACATGAGGCATTCTTGAGGCTTGAAGATCATTCTGTCTCTGTGGCCATCTGATAATTAACTAGATTTCTACTTGCCTGTCTTTCATCATCACGCAGACTGACTAATTTTGTGCCAGTCTTGGCGTCCTGCCCATCATACCCCACCCTGTACAAGTGATGATAACCATGCCATCACCTTGTTTCTATCTTTTGGATTCAGTGACATATGCATATTTGTATTTGTCTGATGCATGGAGTGCATAGCTGAGTGCTTAATATATGCACTGGTGATATTATTTTGGAATTTTTACTGATTTCCTACAGCCTTTTACTATTGTGATTACTACCTGAAAATCAATGATGACGTCAGTGAGGCTTATTGCTCCACATGTGAGAATGTAGGGATAATTAGACTTAGGATTGCTTTTTCTGTTCTCTGTATTTTAGATGCATGAAGCATGTTAGCTGAGAAGCTGCAGAAATCTGTCTACATAAGTCAGTCCAGTCACATATTGATGTCATTACTGGACAACTCACATGCATTCTTCTTAGGTACAGTTTCAAATAACAATATGCAAGTATCTGACATTCATTCATGTTCTTACACATCTGTTTTCCTGTTCCAGGTTCAGAATTTAATTTGCTATTCCTGGAGTTACAACTGCTGTAATTTAGGGATGACTCTCTGATGCTGGCAGTAATTACATGGATAAGTAAAGGTTATGAGTGTTGCCTGGCATCACTTTTGCTGTATGTATGTGCATAGGATGAAAGTTGTACCCCTTAGGTAGTCAGTATGTGTGCTATTCATTGTGTCTTAGCCAGGGCATGGGTATATTGTGCAGACTACATGTATCTACACCCACAGCAGCTCATGGACCCCCATCTGAATCCTCACCTGCATGTGCTTTGGTAACCTTGCCAGTGGTGGTGGAATGTGTGCTCCTTACCCTTTGTGTTCCTATTGCAGCTGTTTTCTCAGGATAATATTTTGCAGAATTGCACAGACAGTGAAACTTTTGGTACAAATACTAAGATCATACTGTAGGGCACAGCCTGATGTATCTAGGCACTGAAAGAGTAACTTCACCAGCCCAAACACATGCTCTATGATATTTCTTGTTTAAGCATGTGCCTCATTATAGTGTTCCTCTGTGGGTGTGTGTTTGTGCATTTCTGATGGACGTCATCAGCTATAGCTTCATATGTTCATAGGTAAGTACTAGGCAATCTGCCGAAGGGCATCTATAAGCCTAGCCAGAGTGTGCTGGCTTTCGCCACCCCCTTAGAATAGTTCCATGTGCCTCTGTCCAGCAGAGCCACTAGTTCCCTGTGCCTCTGTTCAGCAGAGCCACTGCAGTGATCCCCGGGGTAAATGTTCTGTTTCCCATCCACTTGTCAAGGTTTCTCTTGAAGAGTGTTAGTGAGGGGCTCTGCCTAATGTAGATTGGAATCCTGTTCCAAAGCATGGGAAGTCTCTGGATCAGGACTCTATCCCTCCAGCATGTCCTATTTATCGTTTTGATGAGAATTAGATCCCTAGAACATGTGGCTCTTGGAGATTTATTTCTTTTAGGGGGAGTATGTCCATCAATTCTGGGTTGGATGTGGCCTTGTATGTCAGTCACAGATCACCTCTGAGTAAGCGGTATGCAACCGAGTACAGCTGGAGTTTCTTCAGTCAGGCTGCATAGGGTATCTGTTTGAGGTCAGTTATCCTCTTGGTGAGTTACTTCTGTGCTCTTTCCAGCTGTTGCAGGTGTCTTGTATGGTACATCCCAAATGGGGCGTTGTACTCAATGATGGGTCTGATGAGTGATGAGTAGAGGGGCACAATAACCTCTTTTGTTCTAGATGCGAACCCTTTTGTGATTAGGTGGGCCACATAGAAGAATTTTCTAACCACCTTGGCAATATGATTATCAAAGGAGAGATTACTATCTACTTGGGTCCCCAGATCCCTTATTACATTTTCTGTATTTAGGGGACTACCACATATGTAGTAGTTCACAGGTACTTTGTTTTTTCCAAAGGGGGTGACTATGCACTTTTTGGCATTTAGCTTGAGGCCATGATTTTGACACTAGGTATCCATCTCAGTGAGACCCTACTGGAGGATGTCTGTATCAGCCGGAGAGTCAATTATGGCTTCCAGTTTGCAGTCTTCTGCAAATTTGGTCAGCCATAGTCCTCCTGTGCTTGTCTGTACCTCTGAAAAGTATATACCGAACAGGAGAGGTCCCAGGACTGAGCCGTGGGGGATGCCACTTGTAACCGGTTTAGAGTTGGACCTAGAGTCTACAACTCTCACTGTGTGGGTTCTATCCATGAGCCAATTGGCAACCCATCTCGTGATGTAGGGGTTTATGTTCAGGCTGGTGAGCTTGTCTATAATACCAGAATGGGGAATGGTGTCAAAAGCCTTTGTGAGGTCTAGGTAGGCTGTGTGGACCTCCTTTCCCTCATCTAAATAGTTGGTAACTGTCTCAAAGAAGTCCACCAGGTTTAGGAGGCATGATATGCCCTTAACAAAGCCAAACTGGGTAGGTTCCAATGTTTGGAGGTTCCCAATGTCTCTGTTAATGAGTCCCATGATGATGCGCTCCATAGCCTTGCAGACCAGGTTAGTCGGGCTTATAGGGCGATAGTTCCTGGGGTCCGTTGTGGCTCCACCTTTGTGGAGCGGGATAACTGTAGCTGTGTGCTACTGTATGGGTACGTAGCCTGTAGAGAGGCTGAGTTTGAACAGTGTGTTTAGGTGAGGGGTTAGTTCATTTTGGAGCTCGTGTAAGACACAGCCTGGGACACCATCTGGTCCCATTGAAGCTGTATTTTTGGCTTTGGATAGGACTGTTTTAACCTGTGTGTCAGTGATTGCCAGGGCTCTACATTCTTCTGGTATGGTTATGGGCCCTTTGGGGGGTGAGAGGGGGGTGAAGTTTGCACTAAACCTGTCTGCCAGAATGTTGGCAATATCAGTCAGTTCAGTGTATTTTGTGCCATTCTGCACTAACTCAGAGAAGATCTGAGAGTTTCCACTTAGGTTCTTGACATAGCTAAGGAACACCTTGTGGTTATCTTTGGAGTCCTTGGCAATTTTTCTTTCGAAGCTAGCCTTGGATGATTTTATGAGGGATCATAGTTTCTTGCTGATACTGATCAGGGATGTCTTTCCTTCTTGGGATTTTACTCCTTTCTGTACTAGTTTCCTCCTTCTATTGTATAGCTTGTTTAGGCAGGGGTCCACCAGACTGGTTTCCTTTTCTTGGAGGAGTGAGTCTTGGTTTTGCTTGGGATAGCACGATCCATGCATTCTTGCAGGTGCTCATAGAGTGCCTATGTAAGGGATTCAGCAGCTTGGCAGCATTGTCCTTTAGCATGGGGGCTGTGAACATTTCCACCTCGGTCTTAGTAACGTGAAGTTTGCTTTTGAAAAGTTTTACACGGTGGTTTCCTTGATTTTGGGTGGGGGTGGAATGTGGATATCCAGAGTGATTAGTCTATGATCTGATCTAACCAGCGAGGGGTTGACCTCCAGTGTAGAACACCGGTCACCCATGTTGGTGATGACCAGGTCCAATATGTTGTCATCTCTGGTGCGGGTGTTGACCAGTTGATCCAGGGTGTTCGAGTTTATAAATTCTAGGAAGCATTGGGCAAGGGAGTTAGTACTTGAGTAGTTTTCCCAGTTGTTGAGTAATTGAAAACACCCAATATGTGGTCGTTTGGTAGGACCATCATATTTTCCAGTGTCTCCAGAAATGCGGAATGGGGTTCCTGGGTCATGGTGGGTGATCTGTAGCAAGCTACAATTTGAATTGCAGTTTTGCCCATTGTTAGTTGCAAATGGATGATATCTGAGGCATTGTGCTGTGCCACTAACCTGGAGGTATGGGTATCCTTGATGAATATGGATACACCCCCACCTTTTGTGTTTCTGTCCGCATTCTGCGGCCGAACAGTATGGTATGAGTTATAGCCTGGTAGTGCTAGGGTGCTCTCTGGAGCCTTAAACCAGGTTTCTGTTACTGCACAGATATTGATGTTCTCCATACTGAGGAGTGCCTCGAGTGCATGCATTTTAAGTTTAGACTTTTGGCATTGAGTAGCATTACCCTCAGTTTTTGGTTACTTGTGCTATTTACGGTGGTGGGTTTGTCTTTTGAGCCTTGCCTAAAAAATGCACTATGGGGGTGGCAAAAGCCTTGGACAATATTCAAAAGCCTAAGGGTGACAGGCACAAGCCATCCCTTGTGAAGCAACATGTCTTGTTGGGTATGTCATCCCAGGTGGACAGATACTGGATCCCCTTTGAATGACACCAGAAACTTAGCTAATTGTTGAAATCGATCATTTTTTCTTTACACAGTGGCATCATTCTTGGTGAGGGCAGGATGCTACTCAGGGTAAGAGTCATACCGGCCTGGGCTATGTGATTAGAGATCTCTTCCATGTCTCTTTTCATGTAGTCCAGGGAGGTACATCTCAGGTCATTCACACCAACATGGACAATGACAGAGTCACATTTGTACTTGTTCTGAAGCAACCTGAGTGCTTGTGTTATGTGGTGGATCATGGTGCCCGACAGACAGCTAACTGTAACCTTCTCCTTGTCCAGCCTACCTAGTAGGACATCAGTGTGCCTGACTATAGAGTCGCCTATTACTAGTGTGTTGGGTATGTTATTTTGCCTTAAGGGCTGTGATTGCGTGGCACACTGAATATGTGAAGTATGTGTTTCATGGTTTATGATGGGGTGTGGATATTGCTTGGGTGTCTGCTTTGGAGGTCTCTATTGCTTTTGCAGATTTTTATTTAGAGCCTCCAAGTGTGTTTTTGTGTATTTATGTGTGTTATTTGTCAGTGTTGGTTTACTAGGTCTATGTGAGACTGGTGGTGTGTTGCAAGTATTTTCCTTCTCCTCTTGATTTCAGTTTGAGTCTTGGGTTGAGAGAGTTTTGCCTCCAATTTGGCTGTGTTATTGCATCTCTCGCATATATTTGTGTCTGGTGGTAGGAGGAGAGGGTTGTCTGTGTGCATGAGGCAGTTGTAACATTACCTCTAAATGCCCAGATTCACCAGTTGGACTGGAGAATACACCTGAAACTGCCCTTTGGACATGCCTGAATAGGTAAAGTGAGATGTTTTACTGATTGGCTGGTAGGGACGAATAGAGAGCCTTGTCCTTCTGGACAGTATAGGGGGTCTAGTGCTAGTGTTATTTAATGCTTGCTATGAGTTCTGAGCAAGTGCTGGGCTGTGAAATGAATGGTTTGAGTGCTTAAGTTGAAAGTTTGTCTAGTTCCAAGGGAAAAATTTAAGAGTAGACTTCGTGGAGCTGGAAACAGTTTAACCCTAACTAACCGGCGCTGCCCGGTGCTCAAAATCATGCAAATGCAGTTTTTATAACAGGGAAATAAAAGAGATAGAAATTAGCCCAAAACTGCAAGTAAACTACTAACTTCTAGATATACACAAACAAGGTGCACAAATTTCAGAAAGAAACAGATCAAATGGTTCGATTGGATACCCTGCATCTCCCAGTAAATGGCTTTGTGGGATATCACCCCTGGAAAACCTCTGTTAGAGGTTTGTGTGTGAGTTGCACCAGGTAAGGGGGTCATGGTAACTGCTGGGATTGTCCGCACACACATTCAGGATGATTCCTCTAGCATTATACATGACCTGGCAGTTAATGGAGTAGAACACCTTCCTGTTAATGTAGACCCTTCCCTGCTCCCAAGGTGGTGCTTTGATCTCAATGTGTTTGTAGTCTATGGCTCTCAAGACTTCAAAGAAGTATGCTATGGGGTAGAAGTCCTGTGTAGTTGTAGATCCGTCCTGGGGGGGGTGGTCAGGGAAAATATATATAGTCAGTGGCATGCTGTAGCATAGCATTCAGAAACTGATGTAGGATCCTGGATGCTGATGGGTGTGACATCTCCAGCATGTCTGGAAGGTTCTTATAGCTACAATTCAAGTGGTACACATAACTTGGTCTCTGCAGGTATTGGTTCCACTATGTTTGCCCTTGATCTCAGTTGGGGATAAGAGAGGTTGCAGAGTTTCTGGAGTGTGTCTCTATCCACCCTGCAATACTCTACTATGTCCACCTCAAGCAGACTATGAAAAGTTAAATGGGATCTAAACACCATTCTCTTTCTTGCTCAAGGTCTAGCAGCAGTAGCAGCATAGACTTGTGGCTGCTGCACATACACATGCAGAAGACCAGCAGCAGCCTCTAACATTTTCCCAGTTTCTGTAGCTGTATTCCAATAGGTTTTGGAATACAAGGCAAAAACATACACCAAGTGATTGTGATTGCTTTATGGGTTAGTACTAGGTTAACTGCCCTTAGTGGCCATTTTAAGTCTAGTTAATTATCCCATGTCAGAATCAAACCCTGCACCTTGTGTTTCTAAGGTAAGCACCTTAACCATTACGCCAACCTCCCACCCATTGTTGAATAACTTTGCCATCTTGGATTGGTTGCTTAGCATACATTTCATCTGCTTATGCTCTAATTAGTATGCTATGATGCTTACTATGTAAACCTGCTTACTGAATACAAATCAGTGCGTATTGCGGTATGAAGTGCTGACAGTTTTAGCAAGCCTTTTACAGTTTATTAAAACTTGCCATATATGTATCTATCTATCTATATATCTATATAATATGTATATATATATATATATATATATATATATATATATATATATATATATGTATATATATATATATATATATATATATATATATATATATATATATATATATATATATGGGTTCCGTTCAGAAGCTTGAAATACTGAAATCTCGAATTTCAGTATTTCGAGCCCAAGAAGCCGAATCTACATAATAGCGAAAGTTTAGAAGCGCGAAAATCAAAACCTCGAATACCGGAAGTTTTGAATTTCGTGCTGCTAAAGTTCCACTATGGCTGGCTATGTATTTAGGTAAGTGTGTGTGTGTGTGTGTGTGTGTGTGTGTGTGTATGTGTGTGTGTGTGTGTGTGTGTGTGTGTGTGTGTGTGTGTGTGTGTGTGTGTGTGTGTGTGTGTGTGTGCGTGTTAAGGGGTTTGGGTAGGGACTGTGGTGTGTGTCAGTGTGTTTTGTTGCTGTGATGTGTGTGTGCGAAGAGAAAATAGCTTGTGTGGTGGTGTTTTGTGTGTGTTTGTATGTAGTGTGTCCTCGGAGTGAGAATATTTCAGTAGGGGGGTGTGGGGGATGCAGCCCCCCACATGGGGGGGGGGTGCAGGGGGGATTTCTCCCCTGCTTTCATGTAGTAGAGTGATTGTGTGTGTTTCTGTGGTGGATGGTTTGTGTGTGTGTGTGTGTGTGTGTGTGTGTGTGTGTGTGTGTGTGTAGTAAAACCGCAAAATTCAAAACTTCTGGTATTCGAGATTTGAATTTCGAGGTTTTTCGTTTTCGTTGTTTTGTGGATTCCACTTCTTGGGCTCGAGATACTGAAATTCGAGATTTCAGTATTTTGAGCTTCTGAAGTGAATATATATACATAAACGAAAAGTGGAAATGTTGAACAGCCAAATAAATGAAAAGGCTGTTCCTCGAAATTAATATTGTGGAGGGCTGCACCCCCCCCCCGATAATTATATATACTAACTCCGGCATCACACTACAGTGAAGAAAGGGCAAAATTTCCAGCCTTCACTGTACTGCGATCTTACAATAGCGATATTGAGGAAAGGCCTTTTAGTTTATTTGGCCGTACAACATTTTCACTTTTCGTTTATTTAATAGGGACCCTATATATATATATATATATATATATGTGTGTGTGTGTGTGTGTGTGTGTGTGTGTGTGTGTGATTGTGCGTGTGTATACAGTATATATTAAGAGAGTCATGGGAATATGTACATATATGGTATTTCCAAATAAATGTAAATGGCATCTGCTGACCTGTGTTGTGTAACAGATGGCGCCTTAATATTTCAACATTCCACATTTAGTATTTTCCAAGTCGATTTGGATGCCACCAAAATGAAATGCATAGTTGTTTGTGACTTAAATGATGCATGTTTTACAACACAAGCATGACCTTACAGATGTTCTGTTTATCAGAGCATGCATTAATTTCTAACAAAAGCAAAAGTGGGCACTGCCAAAACAAAATAAGTGCTGTGGGAATAGAACTCACAAATACACATAAAGACAATTACTGACAGCACATAGAGTGCTAACCCTTTATGCTAAACCACAGTCTAGGAACTGTATATGCACATTTGCTATAAAACAAGTGTAATTTCATAATTCATTCATATTTAGTGTCTGTTCATTACATATCACTAATTCAACCATAAGGTAATGTATTTGAAGAGTTATTACTGAGCATTTAATACTAAGCTTATACATATTGGTTTTCCATAAGTATTGCAGTTGAATTACATTGCCATCCTTGCTGATAAACTACATTACATGGAAAAATCTTGAAGTGTTTTAGATAACAGAGAAATGTTTAATCATCATCAGCCTGATGGGGTTAATGCACTCTGACAATACAACATGTAGAAATGTTCATGCAACAGCACCCAACCGTGTAAGATAATTAGATTTGAAGTTAATAAAAACAAATTAGTGCATAAACAATTTAATTAACAATGATTTGGTGAGTTGGGTTTATAACCCACAGACCCTCAATTGCACTATACCCCTGTACTGGGGACTCTTTCTAAATACCACTGTTAATTAGATGTCTCAGACACATACAGTCATGAATGAGAAATATTGTTATTGTACATTCCTGCGCACCTATATTTCTGACTTTCCTTATTCATGAACAGCATTGGAACATGCAGTCATGTGGCCATTACTGGTATTTTTCATTAAAGCTTTCTTACTGATAGTAGCACACACATACAATGAATACATAGGAATCACAATTCACTGTAACGCAAAGTCTGTTCAGTAAATAACTATGTAATAGGTGATAGGGTGTGGAATATGGTACAGGCATCTGGGGGCTGCTGTTGAACCATGATGATCCTCACAAGCAGTTACTCCCAGTCTCTATGATGGATTTCATCATAGTGGTGACAGACTAGCAAGTCAGTCCTGAAAATACCAGTGCTTCCTCTGAGCTTCCACACAATCTGATTCCATACATCATTCTGGTAGAAGTTTCATTGTCGTGCTTGTATCTATCCAGTAAAGCACTTAGACATGCAACAGACTCCTCTCCATTGACATCTCCATGGAATTGGTGGAAAAGCTTATGGAAAATGCCTTGTACAAATTGCTCACTGAGATGCCAGTCAGTTTGCAAGTAACAAGGGAGTGATCTGAAAATGTGTCAGTATCACTTTTTAAAAGTGGTGAACATAGGGTAATAGCAGTCTACTGGTGGGCATTGGGCACATGGTCTACATGTACACATTAAATGATGACCTTTGGGCATTTGTGTTGAGCACTGAGCACTTACACCTAGCGATTAGTTAATCCACCGAGATTCAAGAAGTTATGAGGACATTCGCAGATACGATTCCAAAACCTTTTATGTAAATGAAGCTCATTAATTATGTATAATGCAAACAGCACTTAATTGCTGTTCATGCTGGCATTCCCCTTAGTTTAAGTATACCTTCCTGACATATGCTACCCATAAGATAAACTTTCATGTGGTCAGCAGTTTGAGTTGCTAATGTGAACTACTATGATTAATAGTAGTCTATGATGGTTATACCTTTCTGTATCTAGCTTGGAAGTCATATTACAAAGATTTTACAATGTGAAATCTTCTGAACATAAATATGTCACTTACATAAAGGGAAGGGGTGTCTTTTCCCCATATGCATGTTTATGGATAACTGTCCATCATTGCCACTGAAGTTTGTCTCATATGCAGGTATACAAATCCGGTCACATCAGCCTCAGTTAACTGCAGATACAGATGGATTCTGACTATAACTGGCAGTGGCACATTTCCACCAGTCATTCCTTCATAGTATTTGTAGATAACAATGATGAGAATTTCCACAGATCGGGCATAATTGGTATACTTTGCTGATATCTACCGATACTGAATCGTACATTGTAAGCTCCCATGCCATTTATTGGTGGTAGTAGTGTAATGCAACAGTTAAGACTTGCTTTTTTTCAGTGTTCACATAGAGACATCAAAGCTAAGATATTCATGTTCATATGATGTTAATGTTGTCAGGTGCTGTTTGACACATCTAACTACATCTGTTATTCACATTTTCATACATTACACATTTGTGCAGCTTTTTGCGAATTACTCCATAGTCCCAAGATTTGTAGGTGACATGGTAGAGATAGTTGACTAAGCAAATGTCTATAGATGTGAATAATCCACAGTTTTTCTTACTGAAGTGGTGACATAGTGGTTATGTGACTAGTTTATGACTATCAGCATTAGTACAGAAGTGAGTTCTAAGCCCATCTTAGTATACATGATATAGCCTAAGTTGTGTAGTATGCTTTGCAGTAAATGACATAAGCAGCACTTGCTATGTATGTTTACTATTTTATTTGTACATGATGGAAATGCACATAATTGGCATCTGTTCTTTTACATAGCAGGAAAATACATATAAAGAGATTTACACTGACTTATGATTTAAATCCTGATCTGCCCAGTTATAACTCCTGATATGTGCAATTTGTTTTTCTTCAGATATTATCAAGTAGTAGACATGGCAATATTTTCCTCAGGAAAAATAAAATAATTTTGGAGACTCTGCATCAGCACACCGGAAATTCACTAGGACAGACTGGTGATACATTCTGGAGGTGCCAGGTGTGGAGGACTTCACTAAAATGGTGAATGCTGTGGGTGGGCAGAACTGCTCTCATAAAGCCTGCTATCACTGGTGCTTTGGCATGTTGCTTGGTGCAACCAACAGACTTCATCAATATGACAGAAAGAGAAGTGCCACTGATAGTGGGTCACCTGTACCTCTCCCGGATGAAATGACAATATTCCTGGCATCCCATCATAATACCTGCCAGGCTTGCCATATTGCTGGGGGAGGGATTGAGGCTGGTATTCCAGAACATACAGGTATATCCACATTTCATAAAAATAACATGTTACAGTTGCCATTCCTGGACATTCCTTTACACGTCTTATCTGTTTTTGTGTATTTCACAGTGACACAACTATGTCATGTTGTGTAAAACCTAATGGCTGATGGAAAACCTAGCAAGAGTGCTTTCATGCTGTGATACATAAACACTGCTTAGGTGACACTATAAGCACTATCTGCAATGATGTTCTGTTCACTTGCACAGGGACATCGCACACTACACATCATCAGCACCCCTTCGGTATGTGTCTCTGTACTTCAGCTGATGTGTATCCCCTTGCCTTCCACTGCCTGATGCTGAAAGTGATATGTACTCAGTTGTTGCTTGTATTCAACTTTAACCTACAGCTTTAACACAATGACAAACAAGGGCTGCCTCATCACAGGATGACAGACATGGTATGAAAGTCTACATATTTGTTATACTGCATTTTCCTTAAGTGTTAATGTGACCTCATATGTAATACTGTTATGTTAACTTACATAGAGATCTTGACTACAGTACAACATCAGCCATCAGGTAAGGGAATCTCACTTTGATTTTGTTTAATGCATTAGTTTACATTGTGTTATTGTGTGTATATTACTATTAATTAATTAATTCATTCATTCATTCATTTATTAATTTATTTATTTATTATAATGAATAGGAGACATTAATTAGATGTGTGTGGGGGGTGTACATGTGTTTATAAGGTTGTATATATTGTCAGGTAAAGCATGTTTGCATTATATCATCCAGGAGTGTTTTTAACTTTTGATGGATATTTTATTTCTTTTATTTTCCACATTGTAGTAAATGTGATATTAGATCAGGCATTATTTGATTTGTTTTCTTTTGTATGGGTGATGTAATCAACATATAAATACAAACAACCAATCTCAATCATTTTATAAAACCAAACAAGGCAACATGTATAAATAACAAGCAGCACATCAAATATCACAGGTGTAATAAGACTCAGTTGAGGAGGATTTGTGAAGAATGTGATTCTGTCTAACCAAAGCCAGGATAAGGGTACAATGGAGGGCAGTTTACAGAAATCTAGACAAAAATTAATTATGACAGAATAACAAAGCCAGAAATACAAGTTAAATTTAACATCTGGGGGTAAAAAAAACAGAGACTAGAAACATGCGTATCAGAGAGGATACTGTCAGGGTTTAATTATGATAAATTAGACCATGATTAATACCAGCCAGCTCAAATACTAAAACCATTATGTACACTTCAGTAGCAAAGCCACTGTCTATAACAGGATGATTATTTACATAAAATAAGTAATTGGCATTATGGGGGTACAGTTCTTTTGAATGCTTTTCAAAGTTGAAGAACAAAGTTGATGAGTTTCCCTATACCCAAGTCTATATCACCCAAATATTTAATGATGGGAGCAAAAGTGCTGAGAAAGAACCCAGTTCAGCCAAACCATTAAGTGAATGTAGTAGTGTTTTTGAAGGCTTTCATTAAAGAGCTACCAATTAAAGTGCATATGATTTCTAATGTCCCCAATGTCACAGCATCACATAGGAAAATACAGTTTCATTAAAGAAAAAAATCTGAGGACAAGTGGAAAAAATGCATATAATGGACATTACAAGGTCTCAAATAGTAACACAACTGAACCTCTAATGTCTGAATGAAACTAGAATCTGTATATGAGAGATGTCAGTAGAATTACACATAGAAGAATAACCCTCACACCAGTTGATTAGGGCATTGTTGGAGAGCTTAAGTTCCTTAAGATCCTTGTTTGTTACTATTTGACTGTATTTGTAGCAAATTCTTCTGTGTAAGCTGTAGTAGCTGATTCATAGCATTTATAAGTGTTTGCTGTACCTGTTTCTGCCTGTTTTGTGAAAAAAAAAGAAAAAAGAAAAAAATATCTCTTGTTTTTCCTGCTTTACTAGTTTAGTCCAGTTTCAGAGTTGCTGATTCATGGGCTTTGGTTGTAGTTCCTGTGTACTGTTTCCTTGCCTTATTTGGGGGAGAGGAGGTTACCTTGCTTACCAGTGGGAGTGGGAAGCATTGAGCTGCCTTTTGTCCAGTTTTGTGAGGTTTCAGCCAGTAACTAGTAGTTTGTTGGTCGTTTTGGGCCAGTTTCTAGCTTTTTCCAGCCCCCTGGTATAAAACGCGGTAAACACGCGTTAGCGCGATTTACCGTGATTTAGCACGGAGCTGCCACTGTTTGCCACTGTTGCACACTAGGGCAGTGCCAGTTAAGCAGGTTTAAACTATTCGGGCTACCTAAAGTCCACTCTTCAAATTTTCCCTTAAAACTACCTTCTTCGAACTATACTACTGATCAAATCAGCGTATCCTATAACTAAAAAGATCATCTCTACTTGACTCCAAGTAGACTATTCTCTATCTGTTAAACCTAGCACTTGCTCCTACAGTACTTATTACCTTGATACGGCACTCTTGTCATAGATAGTACCCCAAAAAGGCAACCCCCCCCATTTCTCGGTCACCCACGTCCCCCGGAATCTTTTTTTAAAGTTTTTTGTCTATCCTTCCAGCATGTCGAGGGATCAGTTGCTAGTGTCCTCTCCTGCTCAGCTGGTGAACCTGGGAATATTGAGGCAATGTTACAATTGCCTCATGTACACAGACAACCCTCTCCTCCTCCCACAAAACACAAATACATGCGAGATATGCAACTATACGGCCAAACTGGAGGCTGAGCTCTCACAACATAGGACTGGCAAGACCAGTCAGGAGGAGAAGGTCACCACACACACTATAGACCCAGTCTCACATAGTACCATTACAACCTCAAATCATACACATAAACACACAAAGACATACTCGGAGGCTCTGATCAAAAATCTACCAAAACAGCAGAGGCCACCAAAGCAGACACCCAAACAACCACCACCTCAGAACACAACACCTGCAACACATAGACCTCACAGTCAGAGTGTCAAACAGTCACAGCCCTTAAGGCCAAACACAATGCCAGACACACTAGTCATTGGTGACTCCATAGTCAGACACACTGACGTCCTGCTCACCAGACTGAGTAATGAGAGAGTTACAGTAAGCTGCCTGTCGGGCGCTAGAATCCGCCACATAACGCAAGCACTCAGGTTTCTCAACAGCAGGTACAAACATGACTCAGTCATTGTCCACGCTGGTGTAAACGACCTGAGACGTACCTCCTTGGACTACATGAAAAGAGACATTGAGGAGCTCTCTGATTATGTAGCCCAGGCAGGTATGACCCTGACCTTGAGCAGTATCCTACCTTCACCAAGAATGATGCCACAATACAGAGATAAGATGATCAGCTTTAACAATTGGCTTAAACACTGGTGTCATTCAAAGGGGATCCAGTATCTGTCTGCCTGGGATGACATGCTGGACAAGCCACGCTGCCAAGGGACGGCTTGCACCTGTCACCCTGGGATTCCGGATATTGGCAAAGGCTCTTGCCGCCCCCATAGTGCCTTTTTTAGGCAAGGCTCAAATTCTAAACCTACCACCCTAGAACACAAAAAATGAAAAAAACTAAGGGTAATGCTGCTCAATGCCAGAAGTCTAAATCTCAAAATGCACGCACTCGAGGCCCTTCTCAGTATGGAGAACATCGATGTCTGTGCTGTGACAGAAACCTGGTTCAAGGCTCCTGAGAGCACCCCAGCGCTATCAGGTTTTACCTCATATCATGCGTTCTGGCCCCAAAATCCGGACAATACCAAGAAAGGAGGGGGGGGTATCCATATTCATCAAGGACACCCACACCTCAAGACTGGTGGCAACGCACGATGCATCGGAGACCATCCAGGTGCAATTAACCATAGGCAAGACTGCTCTGCAAATTGTAGCATGTTACAGGCCACCCTCACAAACTCAGGAACCTCACATGGCCTTCCTGAAAACACTAGAGGGATAAATGTATCACCAAACACCATCATACTAGGTGACTTCAATTACCCTAATATAGACTGGGAACACTACTCAAGCCCAAACACCCTAGCCCAAAAGTTCCTGGAATTCATAAACTCAAATGCCATGGAACAACTAGTCACCATCCCACAAGAGGAGATAACATACTTGATCTCATCATCACGAACATGGGAGCACAATGTTCAACACCGGAAGTATACCCCTCACTGGTGAGATCAGATCACAAACTAATCTCGCTGGAGGTCCTCATCCCACCCCACCTGAAATAAAAAGACCACAGTAAAGAACTTCTCAAAAGCCGACTTCACACTTCTAAAGACTAGTGTGGTCTCTTTTAAGGCCCCGAGCGGCGGAAAACAATACTCAAGCCGCTGAATCACTTACAAATGCCTTCTACCAGCACCTGCAGGACTGCATGGATAAGGCAATCCCAAGCAAAACAAAGACTCTTTGTACCAAAGGCAAGCGTCCAGTCTGGTGGACCCCAGCCATAAACAAACTCTACAACAAAAGGAGGAAGCTACTACAAGATAGAGCAAAATCCTTAAAAGGTAAGACACCCTTGATCACTATAAGTAAAAAACTAAGAGCTCTCATAAAATCATCCAAAGCAAATTTCGAGAGAAAAATAGCTAAAGACTCAAAAGACAATCATAAGGCCTTCTTTAGCTATGTTAGAAACCTCGGAGGAAACTCCCAGATATGCTCAGAACTAGTTCAAAATGATGTGAAGATTACTGATCCTACAGACATTGCCAACATACTGGCTGACAGGTTCAGTGCAAACACCCTCCCCCCCAAAAGGAGAGATATCTATACCAAATGAGTGCAGCCCCCCAAACATTCCCAGCTTCCAAGTGTGAACTGCCCTGTCCAAAGGAAAAAACAGCATCCATGGGACCTGATGGTGTCCCCGGCTGTGTGCTCCACGAACTCAATGAGGAATTAAACCCACAGCTAGGACAGCTGTTTAATCAAAGTCTTACCTCTGGATACGTACCCAGGGAGTGGCGCACTGCAACTGTGGTCCCACTTCACAAAGGCGGTGCCTCCACAGACCCTGGAAATTACCGGCCCATTAGCTTGACAAGCCTTATCTGCAAAGCCATGGAGAGGATCATAATGGACCTCATAAATAAAGACATAGGGAATTTGCAGACTTTGGATCCAACCCAGTTTGGCTTTGTCAAAGGCAGATCATGCCTTTTAAACTTGGTTGACTTTTCAAACAGTCACCAAAGCCATTGATGAGGAAAGGCAGTCCATACAGCCTACCTCGATCTGGCTAAGGCCTTCGATACAATACCCCACTCGGGTATCATTGAAAAACTCATCAGCTTAAATGTTAACCCATACATCACAAGATGGGTTGCAAACTGGCTGAGTGACAGAACCCACAGGGTCAGAGTTGCTGGCACCATGTCAGACTCAAAGCCTGTCACAAGTGGTGTCCCACAGGGCTCAGTCCTGGGCCCACTCTTGTTTGGCATCTACATTTCAGTACAAGCAAACACAGGAGGGTTTTGGCGGACGAAGTTTGCAGATGACTGCAAACTGTCGCCATAGTAGAAAACAGATCTGATACAGATATCGTTCAGAAGGGTCTCACAGAAGCGGATAACTGGTGCCAGAGCCACGGCCTAAAGTTAAATGCCAAAAATGCATAGTCATACCCTTCGGGAAAAAAAGGTTACCTAGCTACCAAATAGGTGGCAATCCACTGAGCACAGAAGAAGTTATCAGGGACCTGGGGACCCAGGTTGATAGTAGTCTGTCATTCGACACCCATGTAGCTAAAGTAGTTAGGAAGACCTTCTACATTGCCCACCTTATCATGAAGGGATTCTCATCTAGATCAAGGGAGGTCATAGTCTCCCTTTACTCATCACTCATCAGACCAATGATTGAGTACAATGCCCCATTCAGAATGTATCTGACCCGACACTTGCAGCAGCTGGAGAGGCCACAAAAGTTCCTCACCAAAAGGATAAAGGGTCTCAAAAATCTGTCCTATGCTGCCCGACTGAAAGAACTCCAGCTCTATTCAGTCGCTTACCGCTTTCTCAGAGGTGACCTTTGCCTAACATACAAGGCCATGTCAAACCCAGATTTGTTGAATATGCTTCACCTCAAAAAATCTAGATCCTTCAGAGCCACAAGGGCGGGAGACTTAAACCTCGACACGGCTATTAATAGGACGTGCTGGAGGGATAGATTCATCACCCAAAGGCTCCCTATGCTGTGGAACAAAATCCCGGTACATGTGAGGCAGAGCACCTCGCTGGCCTTGTTCAAGAGAAATCTTGACCAATGGATGGGAGATCGCAGATATACCCCAGGGATTACCTCAGTGTCACTGCTCGACAGAGGCACAGCAAAATAATGGGTATAGTTCCCCATACTAAAGGGGTGGCGTAAGCCACAAAACGATGGGCTAGGCTTGTAAATGCCCTCGGGCAGATAGCCTAGTATGAACCTATGAACCTATGAAGTGTGTAAAGTATTCAGGACATTTAGTAAATTAGAGCTGAGGAATAAGTATTACCATTTCAAGACTCACGGGACAGCAGGAAGATGTGATGGTTTTAATGAGGTATGAAATACAAATAGTCGGAGCCAGCAATTCTGTTGAAATACTTCAGTATATTACATACCAAATTATACACTGGATGAAAAACTGCAAATACCTCTAGTAATAATGCTGTGTGTATGCGGAAAGACATAAAAATTAATATAATAAAACATTCTGAAGGATGTCCAACCACCAAAACAGACCTTACATTATATAGAGAAAAGTCTGAATATGGCAGGAACGTTTTCCTGAATTCTGAGGTTTAGTATTTCCATAACTGACATGCTCTTTGACCCTGCAAAAAGTACAATATGTATGTGTTACTTCTTTCAAATACAAGAAAAGTAAAAAGGAATTTAAATATGTCATCTGTAGCCCAAGATTTATCAAGGACTTTAATATGATAATGAATCCATTCTGAGAGCAAATTGCTCTATTGATGTGGTCTAAGAAACAGCAAGACGCACTGGAAATAATGAAAGATAAAACATGATGTCATGTTTTGACAACTGCACTCCAAGATTTTTAGAAGTAGATGTCAAGTCAATATAACTTCAGGCAATTTTGAGTTAAATGCAAGGTAGATATTAACAAAGTCACAGCCTGTGCTAACATGCCCTTTCTGATACAGAAAACAGCTATCATAAAACTGAAAAAAAAAATCCTGTTCAATGCCTGGGCATGTGAGAATTTCCTGCTGCACATTTAGGTAAAGGCATTACTCATATTACAAATACAAACTAAAGGAAGCAATATCTAACAATCTCCTTGCAGGATTGTAAGAAATTCCTTTAAATTACAACATACCTTTTCACAGTACTGTATAGAAATGGAAAGCATAATATGAATATCTGTCTAGCCATCTTGCAGATTTTATGGAAAAGAATGAAAGGCATGCTAGAGTTACTGATGATTACTTCTACCTGGTTGCTCACTATGCTCTACATAGATTATAAACACTGAAGCATATGGAGGCTAAGATTGAAAACTGCACTCTTTATTTATTTAACATTTATTGACCAGGAAAGTCTGACTAGGACAGAGCCTATTTTCAGAGAAGGCCCGGGGAGAAACGTTCCAGACACATGCCTTTGCAATGTGGGAGGAAACTCATGCAAATGCAGGGAGGACATGCAGACTCTGCACAGAAGGCACCCCAGCTGAGAATCAAACCGGAGAACATCTTGCTGTGAGGTGACAATGTTAACCACTGCACTTTAGAAACATTGAAAGGATTCATTATCAATAACACTTGCATAAAACCAAATGCTAACCTAATGCAGAAGCACAGAAGAGATACGAATTTGTAGAGAAAAAGGGCACCTGCTTCCACCTACACACACACACACACGCACACGCACACGCGCACACACACACACACACACACACACACACACACACACACACACACACACACACACACACACACACCTAAAGAAAGCAGTGCAGTCTTTTCTGGAAAAAAAAACATAGCTTCTGTTTTGGTTGTACAGATTCCTGCATAAGTGTGGAATCAATTACTCTTTCATAATTTCAGTGTTTTAAAATGAGTCTGATTTTTAGACTCTGTGTGTGTGGGGGGTATTTTTCAGCAATTTATGTATGACATTATGTGATATACAGTATGAAGATGCTCAAGTATTTCTCACATTCCTGATGATTTTCATCCTAGCCATTTTACACTCAGCAGTGAAGTGATGACATGCATGCCAGTGGCCATACTCAGATAAGGTCAAAATGACATCATCTGCCAAAACAAAGTTGTCCTCTCTTGATTCCAAACTGGTAAGGCTGCAAATAAATAAACCCTCTGTCTGCTGTAGACCCAATAGAAGAGTCTATCATACGCTGGCCTATATATATGTGTGTTTCTTCATATATTTATGTACATATTTTAAATTAATTACATTACTTTAACTCATATGCTCTGCTGCAGTCCTCTTCTGATTAAAAGAACAAAAATTCATTACCAATGGTATGACCAGCTTGTAGCTATTGCACTACTGACTGAGTTAAATGCTACAGCTACTAATCCCCCTAGTTAAAGATGATGACATAGAACTAAGAAATGTTACAGGAAACAACAGGAATCTCAAGCATTCCTGTTTTTTCAATAAAGGCTTGCTTCCTTGTGTTTGGGTCTGAGGATGCTGTCTTCTGTGGTGATGGAGCCTGATTTAACGTCAATGGTGTCAAAATTAAACACATCAGAGAAACTGAGAGGTGCTGATTTAAAAAAGACAATGTCCAGGATTCACAGACATTTAGTACATTTCACAGAGCAAACTACTGCAGGTACTGACAGTATGCATGGTGTTTGCAATTTAGAAACACAGATAGTTTACCTACACAATGGAAAAATAGCATGGTACACAGTGCATACAAATCACATAATCATATGGAAATAAGTACTCCAGTATATATGAAGTATGCAGATAATGCAAGTGAAACATGTTGAATTGATTCAGAAGCATATAATACAGGCACACTGCACCACTGCACAAACCTTTTCTGAGCACTAGGACTAGGGATTTTTGGTTTACACCACTATGGGTTTACCATTAGTACCAATGGTTATCTCCAGAGAACATGCATTACTGTTTACTATCAGAGCCAGTGCCTGTGACTTTGTGCACCATACATACCAGCATCTCAAAGACCAGCAGATAATGGACTGATATTGGGCGAACAATGAGACCACATGAGAGGTAAATGAACTATACCACCTACAAGCAGAATCAAGTGGGATGTGTGGACTGTCACTGGAGTGGACATAAAGGTATGTGTAATGTGAACTATCATAGCTACTGGAAATTTCCGGTGGTCTACTGTGAACAAATTAGGCATATCACAGGGGTCAGCCTTCTATATCTTGCACCATGTTCACTGACATCATGCTTCACTATGTGGAGGATCATATTTATTTTATTTATTTTATTTTACATTTGTTGACCAGGCTAGTCTAACTGGATATATGTCCATTTTCAGTAGAGGCCCGGGGAGAAAAGCTCCACTACCGCATTATTGTAAATTGAAAACAAAAATAGTACATAAGAATACATATTTAAAAAAAAATTAATTTGACATAGAGACCAATAAAAGTGAATATACATTACATAAGAGAATACAAAAATGACATGTTTATAACAGGATTAATTTGTGAAAAGGCGATATTAGAGAGTAAAACACAACTTAATATAAAAAGACAAGACAGGGTGATTTATTTATTTATTTATTTTTTCTCATTCTTTCAAGGGATGCATATTTTGTGCATGTGAAGATGGATTGAGGAGGAAAAAATTAGTCAGGATTAGTACATGGGCAAAGCCATTGTAAAGATAGGTAGATTCTTAGTTGCTTTTTGAAAAGTGTTGTGGATTCAAGGGATGTTAGTTTGTTAGGAAGCTTGTTCCAAGAATTACCAATGGTATTATTGAAAATACAGTCTCCAGATTTGTTGTTAGATTTAAGGGTGGCAACTAGTGATTTATTTGCTGAGCGTAGGGTTGTTAGATTTTTATAAGGGGTAATAAGGGTAGAGAGTATGGGTGTATTTGTAGGATGATAAAGGATCTTATGGGTAATAGTTGTTGGAAAAGAAGTTGGTTTTGCAGTTTCAGCCATCCTAATTTTTTCAGATTTTGGCAATGGTGCGTATGGAATGGGGAACCAGTTGCAAATCTGGCAATGTTATCATAGGAGGTGGCCAGTTTGTTTAGGTTATTTTTGGATAGGTTAGTATAGATAGGTGAGGCATATAGAAGAGTGGAAATTAGGTGTGTTTGGATGATTGTAGTCCTGGCAGAGGGAGTAAGGAAGGTTTTTAGCCTATAAAGGGAACCAAGTTTTCTATTAAGTGATTGAATGGTTAAGTTTATGTGGGGGTCAAAATTAAGATTATTATCAATTGTTACACCTAAAAGTTTAGTGGTGGTATCAGGTACTATTACAGTGCCATTATTTGATGCTACTGAAAAGTAGATAGGTGGAGACTTTTGGGTAAGGGTAAAAAGTAGAAGTTTGGTTTTCTTAGGGTTTAGGAGGAGACAGCGTTTGGAGAACCAGTCTTCTGCTAAGTTGAATACTTTTTGGGTGCTAGACTCTAGTTCAGCCTGAGATGCTGCAGTACAGATTAATGTAGAGTCATTGGCATATTGTATGCAGGTGGTTTGAGGGAGAGATGAATTCAGATTATTAATAAATATAGAAAAGAGGAGAGGTCCAAGAATAGAACCTTGTGGGACTCCTAGGGAGATCGGGAGATGAGTTCATAGGTTATTGTCCCAGAGGACTGCTTGTTGTCTGTTTTCTAGATATGACTTAAACCATTTGATTGTCAACGTGTCTACTATAAGTGATTGAAGGGTGTCTAACATTAGGTGGTGATTCACCATATCAAAGGCTTTGGAGAGGTCTAAAAAGAGAGCTGAGGAGAGAAAGTTGTTATTGCGATTCTTATTAATACAGTCTGAAAAGGATAGTAGTGCGGTAGTGGTACTATGAAATGGTCTGAAGTCATGCTGGCAGTCAGCTAAGAGATTATTTAGTAGGAGATGATCAAGTAGTTGCCGATTAATGCATCCTTCTATAATTTTAGCTAATGGAGAGAGTAGTGCTATGGGACGAAAATTGGAGAGTTCAGTTGAGTTGCCTCCTTTGTGTAATGGGATAATATGTGAGACTTTCCAGAGTGATGAGATAGAACCTTCTGTAATAGTTCTATTTATTAAGATGGAGATAGGGTAAGCAAGTGCATCAGCTGCCATTTGTAGAAATTCAGCTGGGAGGAGGTCAGCAGAAGGAGTACAAGGTTTTAGTTTGTGAAGTAGGGTGCGGATGAGAGTTATTGGAACAGGCTGCAGTTTTAAGGCTGGAGGTAAATTGGTTAGAGAGCATGTCTTAGAGATGCTAGTGGAAGGTAGGGTATTTGCTAAGGATTTAGCTGTTTCAGGGAAAATTTTGTGAAAAGTATTGGCTATTTGGCTAGGAGTATTCAGAGTCAGATTGGAAAGGGTAGGTGTTTTGGAGTGTCCTGGGTGGAGTAGGCTGTATATACCTGTCCAGAATTTTTGTGGGTTTTGATGCTGGGCTTGCTGAAATTTCTGGTAGTAGTTTTTTTTTTATCTTCGATTATTGATTTCTTTGTAGTATTTCTGAGCTGTCTAAAGGTTTCCTGATCAGTTGGGTTTTTGATATTTCTCCATTTGGACCAAATTCTATTTCTCTGAATTAATTTTTGTCTTGTTTCTTTTGTTAGCCAAGGTGCTGGTTTGTTCCTAGTACTAACTGTACGAGAGGGGGCATGGTGTTCTAGGATTTGTAGGAATTTAGTGTTAAAATAACAGACAGCTTCATCAAGCGGTAGGTATTTTAGAGGTGACCAATTGCATGCTTTAAGTTCTGCTTGGAAGCTAGCTAGTTTTTTTTTTTTTGTTGTTGTGGGTAGTTCTAAAGGTTGCTTGGTTGGATATAATGTGTTTTTGTCTGGTTAGGAAGGTAAGGGAATGATCACTAATATCATCAGGGAGTATACCTGTTTTATAAGAGAGGGGATTGATGTTTACCAGTATCCAGTCTAAGGTGGCTTGCATATTGCTGGGTTTATGGGTTCTAGTAGTGGAGGTGATAATTTAATTAAAGCCATAAAAGTTTATGTGGGTAGTTTGTTTGCCAGAGGTACAACAGTCCCAGTCTATGTTGAAGTCTCCAAGGAGTATAGTTTCTTGTGGGGAGAAGATGATAGCCAACTAAGGATATTCTCAAGAGTATTAATGTTATTACCTGGAGGGATATAGGTGCAAATTATATTTAATGATTTATTGGTGTTAATCTGGAGCTTAAAGATTAACATTTCTGCATTACTGGGTGGGGGAGGTTTTACATCTATTGATAATACCTGTAGTTTTGATTTATACAGTATAGCAACCGCACCACCTTTTTAATTTAGGTGGTCAAAACGTAGGATGTTGTAACCTGGTGGGATTATATCATTATCCTTAGTAACAGGTTTGAGCCATGTTTCAGTTAGACATAGGATGTCAAAGGAGTGTAAGTCTAGGAGGTCATGTAGTTGGGTAATTGTATTATTTAAGCTGCGTACATTGAGGTGGCCTATGAGAAGAGAGTAATGGGAATTAGTGAGAGTGTAGGAGGTGTTGGGATAGGATGAATTGTGATCAGAGATGGAGGTGTTTGGACCTGGGTTTGGTTAAATATCACCATAAAGTAGTAGATGCTGCAGAGGAGTATGAGAGTGTTTCAAGAGCTTACATAAAAAGGGGATATATTTTCTAGTTTGGTGATACTTTATATGGTAAAGTCTATGAAATTGTGGAGGATGGTAGGCTGATGAGGATGTAATGTTACTGTGTATTTGTGGGGCTAGATTAGTACATAGAGTAGTTTGTTTTAGGGGGTGATGAAATATAGAGAGGGTTAGATATTCATATGAAGTGAGGAAATATGAGAAAATTAGAGGGGTAAGGATTAAGAGAAAGAGAAACTTGTTTGTGAGTCCTGGCCTAAGTATAATGGCCATGGCTGGAGAGAATGATAGAATCTGGGGGGGGGGGGGGTGTTAATAGATCGGGTGGAGTTGTTGAGCAATAGATTAGGTAGAGGGTTCACACATGTGAAAAATGGAGGTAATGGGAAGGTGTTTAATGAGATGAAATGGGCTTACTGGTTGAGTGTAGGATGGGGGCGTGGCTTGAGAAGTATAAGGTGGGTAGAATTTGGGGGTAGAGTAGGGGAGCGGAGTGAGCCAGCAGGGCGAACGGAGCGGGTTTGAGCAATTGAAAGACAAGTTCACAGAAACAATCAGAATCCTTCAGAATACTACTACACACTTAGTAGTTCCAAGTAAGAGGGGAGTGCTCATATAGGTAGCAAGTAACAGGGATAGGGGACTGCAGTAAGTAAATTAAGGTAAAAAAAAAAGGTCTGGATAGTTTACAGATACAAATGCCAGATAACTAAAAAGGATTCAGAGCAGTCAAGTTTTATTTCATAAAAAAGAGGGTCAGGAGTATTCGGAAGTCTATTGAAGTTTAGGTAAGGGTGCCACCTAGTGACGAGATAGAAGAAATTACTGTTCAGCTCTTCGGGTAAAGCAGAGAACAGAGGACACAGCTGGTAGATCCGAGTCGAGGATGGAGCAAAATGTCCTATGGGATAGATAGAGGGGTGTATGGCTGCTGGGTACTAGACTCAGGTGGGAGATTTAGTACAAAATTGTTGATTTACCAGAAATGGTTACTTTATTCTTCAGAGAGAATAGCAATTTATCTATACAGCTTAGGTCTAGGTCAAACATACTTTCACAGATCCTTTAGATGGAAGGTAGTTTGAGTATAGGTCAGCAACTTCCTCAAGGATGTAGTTGAGATGTTTGCCGTTAGTTTTGGGAGTCCTTGAAAGGCAGGCAGGTCAGAAGTCTTACAGCATGATATGGGGTTACAAGCTGGGTTCATAGGTTCATAGGTTAGTACTAGGCTACCTGCCCTTTCAGGCCATGTTAAGCCTAGCCAGTTACTCCATGTGAGAATCAAACCCTGCACCTTGTGTCTGTAAGGTAAACACCTTAACCATTAGGCCAAGAGAAAAAAGTAGTAGGTTAACATAGATCAGTATTAATTATAGCAGTTGGCATAAGCAGTTTTAGGCTGAGAGGCAAAATATATAATTTATTTAAGAAAGACAACCACCTTACACATGCACATCTTCTAAAAATCTACAAAAATCACAGTGGAAATATAATCAACATGAGACAGAACATAAGGTAGAATCTAAAATACTATAACAATTGCAAGCCAAGTAGGGTAAATTCATAGCACAGTAGATTGTCAGTACACAAATATATGGGTTATAAGCAAATTGGACTATATCACAAGTAACTTATCACTAGATCATACATATATAAGTAGCAACCCACATGGGCCACTTAGTAACAAGAACGGTAGGTTAGCGACTATAAACCATTGCAGGAATGCTTTCACTTTAGCGCGTGGATTTGAGATGAAACACAATTAGCCCATGATAGTGAGTACATGCAACATAATTGAACTAATGCATACAACATTTCATCAGCCCAAGTCAGGGAGTACAGTCAGCACAAGTGAAACCAATACAGACAAACACTCCAAATAAAATAAGCGCTAGAGAGCCACATGTATTAGTTTAGACAAAAGTGCCCAAATGGCTTGTAAGGCACGCTTCATCTCTCTTTTAGATTAAGGTGAAGTAGCTTATGAAAAGACTAAACCTGGTTGCCTCATGGTTTTGGCGTCTTTTCCGGCTTGTTGGCTGTTGGTGAAGCACCCACCAAGAGCAAAAAACCCTGAGAGACGAAAGGAGCCACTTTTGAGACTTTAAGTATTTTTCCTCTGTTTATTTGCTAAGTTTTTCTGCATAGCCACCTATTTTGAGCATTTTCTGGCTTGTTAAATTTGATTTCTGCATTAGTAACTGTATTTAGAGCACAACCTAGAGCTGTTTACTGAATTTCCTGTTTGCACTTATTTTTAAAATCGTTTTTTTCTCAAAACTTGCATTTTATCTGTCTTTGGCCTAGCACTCTTGTGTGGGGCCATTTACTGCACTGTTATAACTTGTTGATACTTGTTAACCTCTGCTATCTCTGAAAAAACAAAAAAAACAGCTTTTTTCCCACTTTTCGGAGATTTAAAAAAGTTCAGTTACAGGCATGCTGTTCTTGAACAGTTTGTAAGTTTCTGTGAGGCCATTTTTTGCTTGGGCTAAAGGAAAGTCTCTCTGTTGATCAGTGGCAGTGAAAAACATTGAGCAGCCTGCCTGCCCCTGTGGGAGTGGTTACTGACTTGAAACTGTAGTTTTATTGGCCATTTTGGGTCAATTCCAAAACTCCTTCATCTTCCTCTCTTAAAACCCTCTTTTGCGGTTTTGCATTTTGAGCATAAGCGCAACAACGGGCAGCGCCGCCTAATTGGGTTTAAACTATTCCTGGCTCCACAAAGTCTGCTCTTCACTTTTTCCCTTAGAACTGCTCTATCTCTCAATTTAAACACCATATTCTCATTCTAAGGCCCTTCACTGGTCCAATTAAGTAATCCTACAGGTTAGCACTATTAAACCATAAGCACTACTTACTCTTATACTCTCTACGATTACCCTGTCCTCTATTGGTCCGTCTTAAATTCAGTTTCTCTGTTACTCTAGCATGTCCAAAGGTCAGTCAATGGTTTCCTCTCCAGTCCAGCTGGTGAATCTGGGAATTTTGAGGCAATGCTACAACTGTCTCATGTACACGGACAACCCTCTCCTCCTCCAAACAGGTTCAAATATATGTGAGAGATGCAGCTATTTAGCCAAACTGGAGGCTGAGCTCTCTCATCTCAAAACTGGTGTAACCAGTCAGGAGGAGAAGGTAACCTCACACAACACAATTCCAGTATCACACAGTCCCACCACATCAGCGAACCAAACGCATAAATACACAAAAACACACTCGGAGGCTCTAAATAAAAATCTACCTAAGCAACAGAGACCTCCAAAGCAGACATCCAAGCAAACACTACCTCAAAACAAAACACACACAACACATAACCCACAAAGTCAGTGTGCCAAGCAGCCACAGCCCTTAAGGCTGGATAACACACCTGATACTCTTGTTATAGGTGACTCTATTGTCAGACACACTGACATCCTGCTCACCAGGCTGAATAAAGAGAAGGTCATGGTGAGCTGCCTGTCGGGTGCTAGGATCCGACACATAATGCAAGCAGTCATGTCACTCCAAAGCAAATACAAATATGACTCAGTCATTGTACATGCTGGTGTGAATGACCTGAGACGTACCTCCCTGGACTACATGAAAAGAGACATAGAGGAGCTCTCTGATCATGTAGCCCAGGCTGGTATGACCCTGACCTTGAGCAGCATCTTACCCTCACCTAGAATGATGCCACAGTACAAAGACAAAATGATCGATTTTAACAATTGGCTAAAATTTTGGTGTCATTCAAAGGGGATCCAGTGTCTGTCAGCCTGGGATGATATGCTCGATAAGCCGCGTTGCTTCGCTAGGGACGGCTTGCACCTGTCACCTCTAGGCTTTCGGATATTGGCAAAGGCTCTTGCCACCCCCATAGTGCCTTTTTTAGGCAAGGCTCAAAAGTCAAACCCACCCCCATAGACAGCACAAGGAACAAAAAACTAAGTGTAATGCTGCTAAACGCCAGAAGTCTTAACCTCAAGATGCACGCACTCGAAGCTCTCCTCAGTATGGAGAACACCGATATCTGTGCAGTGACAGAAACCTGGTTCAAGGCTCCAGAGAGCACCGCAGCACTACCAGGCTATACCTCGTATCATGCTTTTCGGCCCCAAAACCCGGACCGAACCACAAAAGGAGGGGGAGTTTCCATATTTATCAAGGATATCCACACCTCTAGGTTAGTGGCATTGCACGAAGTATCGGAGACCATCCATGTACAACTAACAGTGGGCAAGACTGCTTTTCAGTTTATAGCATCCTACAGACCACCCTCTCAAAGTCAGGAATCCCATTCGGCTTTCCTGAAAACATTGGAGAACATAAAGATCTCTCCGAACACCATTATACTGGGTGACTTCAATTACCCAAACATTGACTGGGAGCACTACTCAAGCCCCAGCACCTTAGCCCAAAGGTTCCTGGAAATTATAAATTCAAATGCTATGGAACAACTAGTCACCACTCCCACAAGAGGGGGCAACATACTAGACCTGATCATTACCAACATGGGGACTCTATGCTCCACACCAGAAGTATATCCCTCTTTGGTAAGATCAGACCATAAATTAATTTCACTGGATGTCCACATCCCGACCCCACCCCCAGCCCAGAAAACCACAGTGAAAAACTTCTCAAAAGCGAACTTCTCACTTCTGAAAAACGAAGTGGAATCCTTCAAGGCCCCAGGGCCAGTGGAAACTACAGCCCAAACTGCAGAATCCTATATAAATGCATTCTACGGACATCTCCAGGAATGCATGGATCATGCTTTCCCAAACAAAACCAAGACCCAATCATCCAAAGGCAGGCATCCAGTCTGGTGGACCCCTGCCATAAATAAACTGTACAACAGAAGGAGGAAGCTACTACATGATAGAGCAAAATCCCTATTATGGAAGGCATCTCTGATCAGTACTAGCAAAAAATTGCGATCCCTCATAAAATCCTCCAAGGCCAGCTTCGAGAGAAAAATTTCACAGGACACCAAAGACAATCATAAGGCTTTTTTCAGTTATGTTAGAAACCTAGGATGCAACTCCCAGACTTGTTCTGAGTTGATTCTAAACGACAAAAAATACACTGAACCCACAGACATCGCCAATATCCTGGCAGACAGGTTCAGTGCAAACTCCCCCCCCCCGAAAAGAGTAAGTATCTATCCCAGCAGAGGGCTGCCTCCCAAACATCTCAGATGCTCAGGTGAAGGCTGCCCTCTCCAAAGCAAAAAACACTGCTTCCATGGGACCAGATAGCATCCCAGGTTGCATCCTACATGAACTACAAGAGGAACTAATCCCTCAAATAAAACAGCTATACAAT
Source organism: Protopterus annectens (assembly GCF_019279795.1). Lineage (NCBI taxonomy): Eukaryota > Metazoa > Chordata > Ceratodontiformes > Protopteridae > Protopterus > Protopterus annectens. The sequence continues at coordinate 1,165,204,423 of NC_056732.1, read as the reverse complement.
CTCAGCCTCACTACAGGATATGTGCCCACAGAATGGTGTACAGCAACAGTGGTCCCACTCCACAAAGGTGGAGCCTCTACGGACCTCGGAAACTATTGCCCCATAAGCCTGACTAGCTTAGTCTGCAAGGCTATGGAGACGATCATCATGGAGCTCATAAACAAAGACAATGGGGACCTACAGACACTAGATCCTACCCAGTTCGGCTTTGTCAAGGGCAGATCCTGCCTTTTGAACCTGGTTGACTTCTTTGAAACAGTCACCAAAGCCATAGATGAAGGGAAGGTAGTCCACACAGCCTATCTGGACCTTGCAAAGGCATTTGACACAATACCCCACTCGGGCATCATAGATAAGCTATCCAGCTTAAATATAAACCCCTATGTCACAAGATGCGTCACAAACTGGCTCAAAGACAGAACCCACAGAGTGAGAGTTGCTGGAGCCATGTCAGACTCGAAACCGGTCACAAGTGGCATCCCACAGGGTTCTGTCCTGGGACCACTCTTGTTCAGTATATACTTTTCTGAGGTACAGGCAAACGTTGGAGGACTATGGCTCACCAAGTTCGCAGATGACTGCAAACTGGGCGCCATAATCAACTCTCCAGCTGACACAAACATCTTTCAAAAAGGTCTCACAGATAACTGGTGCCAGTGCCATGGTTTAAAGCTAAATGCCAAAAAATGTATAGTCATACCCTTTGGCAAAAACAATGTGCCCACAAATTACCACATAGGCAGAAACCCATTAAGTACAGAGAAAGTTATTAGGGACCTGGGGCCCCAGGTTGATAGCAATCTCTCCTTTGAAAACCACATTGCCAAAGTGGTTAGAAAGACCTTCTACATAGCCCACCTCATCACGAAGGGTTTCACATCTAGATCAAGAGAGGTAATTGTGCCCCTTTATTCATCCCTCATCAGGCCCATCATAGAATACAATGCCCCTTTTGGGATGTACCTTACCCGACACCTGCAGCAATTAGAAAGACCCCAAAAGTATCTCACCAAGAGGATCAAGGGTCTCAAACAGATGCCATATGCTGCTCGGTTAAAAAAACTCCAGCTCTACTCAGTTGCATACTGCCTACTTCGAGGCGATCTATGCCTGACATACAAAGCTATGTCAAATCCAGAATTAATGGACATGCTCCACCACAGTAAATCTAATTCCCTTAGAGCCACATGCTCGAGGGACTTGAACCTCAGCACAGAAATAAATAGAACTTGCTGGAGGGACAGGTTCATAACCCAGAGGCTCCCTTCGCTCTGGAATAGAATTCCAGTTCATGTGAGGCAGAGCACCTCACTGAATCTCTTCAAGAAGAATCTCGATACGTGGATGGGGGATCATAGGTTTGTCCCAGGGATTACTCCCGTGTCACTATTAGACAGAGGCACAGTAAACTAAACCTCAAAAAGGGCACAGTATACTCAAATCAAGGGGTGGTGTAAGCCATACAGAATCGGGCTAGGCTTATAATTGCCCCAGGGCAGATAGCCTAGTATGAACCTATGAACCTATGAACCTATGAACTAGAAGGACTAGCGAGAATAATGTATAGCAGTTCTAGCAGCCCTAATGTGTAGCAATTTGAACTTCCAACAATCTGCCTCACACAGTGAGCCTTGGCAGTATCGCTCCTCAAGTTTGGTTACTTTAGAATATCAGAGCGATATGTGGCAGTTAATTACAAATAATGGCCCAGAATAGGCACATAAGGTATATTGGCAATGCACAGCTGTTTATACAGCTAGGTAGCGCTCTAAGTAGTACCGAGTGCTTGAGGAATGGGTGTGGCGTATATATCAACATGTGCAGGGCTCCAGTAGAGAAACAGTGCTTCTAGGGAAGTTCCTTTGTGCTTAATGCAAAGGTAAGGCAGAGGTGCATGGAGAACAAGCCGGCAATCAAACACAAACAAACGCTGCACCTGATCCTGTAGATATGCTGTTCTGATGATAGGACAACTCTAAAACAAGAAGTTGACTCATAAGCCTAACTCCGTTCCAACCCTATGGTTGTAAATACAGGTAGAAAGGGAATTCTGATGCTAAAATGCTCAGATATTGTGACTATAGTCACTTTAAAGGAGAAGTATGTAACCTGTGGGTGGATAACAATTAGCGCTTGTAAAAATAGATACTAGCACCTAGTGATTGTATGGGTTATATTCACTTTAGAACAGAGTATGTAGCCTGCAGGCGGATAACAAATAGCACTTGTAAAAAGATAACAAGCTCCCATTAATTGTATGGGTTATAGTTGCTTTAAAGGAGAGAATGTAGCCTGTGGGCGGGTAACAATTAGTGCTTGTGAATAAAGATAACTAGCTTCTTGTAATTGTATGGGTTATTAGACCTGTGAGGTAGCAGAGGCAACATTTACCACAGGAACACATAAACCACTGGAGCAGGGATGACGGAGTAGTAGCGCTTTAAGCAGTTATTAGTTGAGACACTGCATTGCTCATTTAAAGCTGAGCGACCCAAGAGGGACCCATAGATAAATAAAATTTTAGTACTAGCTAAGGACCCGTGAGGGGCAGGGACAGGTAAAAAAAAACACAGTTTTCAGAAGCAATTTCCATACAAAAAACCCAAACTTCTTGAATTAGGAACACATTAATAGTCATTAGTTGCATAGAGATACAATAACTTACTGTGAGAAGAAACAGACCCACTGGGCCGGGGTAGACAGCAGCCAGGAGGAGAGGTAGTTAATAAAGAATGGTGCCACACTGGACAACCCCCCTTTATGCCTTTAAGTCAGGATATGAGGTATATAGGAGGGGAAAAATAGGGCAGGTGAGTGCTGGAAACTGGGGTGGGGCTAGCCCCAAGTGGGCGTGCTAGTTTGACAAGGAGTCCATAGAATGAAGCAAAGGGGAACAAACAGTGAAAGGGAGGGAAAACAGGAAATATAGAAAAAGGCACAGAAAAAGGCACATAAAAGATATCTGGTTTTCTAGGACTGAAGAAGAGAAAACCACCATATGTGGGCATTTTATAACATAGCCCATTTACCTTATGTCCTGAGAGCCACAGAGTGAACACACACATTGCATCAAGGCCCCATATGGGCACAGGGAATGAAATACATCAGTATGTGGGGTTTCCAAACTTCCAGGTGGTCTGTTAATACCCAGGGCAGTACATGTAATGTGTTCCTGCACCATTGTGGCACTTCCATGACTCACTCTCATATGGCACATATTTGCCTATACCAATAGGTTATGCAGGGGGAATTCTCATAAGGTCTCCTATTCGTTAGGTGCAAAAACGGATGGTTACATACCACAGTATAGACAAATACGATGCAAGCAAGAGCCAGATCACAAGTAATTGTGTTACTCTTTTGTGTTACAGATGATGGCACATGTGTTTGGAATGCATGTATGATGTTCCGATCTGTAACGCAGGTCAGGGGGTGGGCAGGGCATAGTCATCATCACTTGCACAGAAGTTTGAGAGAACACACAGCCAATAACAATATACACATATGAGGTAGGGTTATGAAGATGCTAGCAGATGGTAGGGAATCAGGTAATCACATCCATTACTCGTGGGTTTTGTACCTGTTGTACCTTGACATTGTCCACTGTTGTGGCTTTCAGCCTCAGGGCTTAAGGCAATCTGTGACAGGCAAGGTATAAAACAACAGGATCAAGTGTGTGCACCCAGACAGAGTGACCCATATCAGCAACCTCAAAATTTTATCATTCCTAAATTGGACAACAACCAAGAGCAAATGTGATACTGGATGTGTCCACAGGAGCAAGAAAGAAGTAGAATTATGGCAACATTGGTAATTAGTCAGGGAAACATTCTCAAGTTTTAAGCCTGAGAAATGTCACCACCCACAACTTTGATACAACCAACAGTTAGGTTTGGCAGGCTTTGTGTCCATAGCTGATGGTGAAGCCAGCTCAGCAGCAGTTGGTGTAGTTTGTGAAGGGGTAGTATGTACTCTAATACTTTGCATATAGACCATCCCATGACCATGCACTGCAAAAAATGTACAGGAAGACTTGTGGGAGGTTGTGATGTTTTTCAGTGAACCAGAATCACTCATAAAGGCCCCATTTGTCAACAGATGCTTGAACAGCATTGTTGCACATCATCACAAAAGACACAAACAACACTCATAATCCCCACAATGCTGTTGGTGCAACTGTCTGTGCCTGGATCTCTGACTTGCATATAAATCAGTTTATCCTGAATGCTGCAGTGAGATCAAGGATTGATCTGGCATCATGACAACACAGCACCCCCCCCCATCTTTACCCTGTGGTATGTATGTGAATGTCAGAAGCAGAGTGATTGCCATGGTCTGTGTGGGTCAGGGAGTCCTGGGGTACCAGGGTGGGGCTTACACTTACACAATGGCTCTTCTGCAATAGTGATGTTGTGAAGTCAGCCTGTACCTCCACAGGAGTTGTGATGTTGTTGATGTGGGACAAACCTCCCACAGCAGTGTTGCAGACAGTGCCATTTTGTGAACAGGTTGTGCCATGGTCTCATTACTCTAACCATTATCCATGAAAGACCTGTTGACATTGGTCATATTCTGCCTGATTTTGCTGGTCCATCTACCAGCAGAATCCATAAAAGTATGTGCACGGTATCATATGGACATATACCACATCCCCTGCTGACACTCAGGATGACGGTGCTAGACAAGTTCCCACAATACAGTCACTCCTAGGTGTGAGGTTCCACTACCTCCCCCTCCCTAGACAGAGACAGCAGGAGCTCTGCTACCTCAATGAGCCTTTTGTTAGTTGTTCATCCACCCCCATGTGGTGGACATGACCTTGACCATGTCCCATTTCTTGCTCTTTGCATTGTGTATCATATTGGTTGAACTTCATTGCACTTGTTGTCAAAACCTATTATGTCTACCAGCAGCATTCATGCCCTGCACTAGTCACTGGCATGACTAACCTTGATGCAGATTGTCTGTGGCACCTTTGCCCAAGTTGTGCATATCAAATATGCAAAGGGCCTGCGATAAAACCCATTTCACCAAGTCAGTAAATTTTTCCAGCCATTGCCTCTCCTGGGGGTATATGCTAAGTCTTCTATATCTGTAAATTACACATGTCAGTGACTGTACAAGTCAAGCAATATGTGGTCACTGTCTCCCTGACTCCATTATGTACCAGGTTACCAGGCCACTTTACTGTTGTGCACAACTCCCTTATGTACACTCAACTATACCAGGCATAGACTACCTACACCCCTTCTTGAATCTGTCTATTGGCTCCACATAGTTGTATGGATATCCTTATCCCCTCTCACACATGGAGAAACTGAGTGTATGTTCATCAGTGAACCATCTCTCCTTGAGACAAACTCTTCAATGTTAGGTAAGTATGAAAAGATAATTGACTAAAAATATTTTGGAAAATTAATGTTGTGCATTGAGAACAAAATTTACTGCTGAAATATATGGATAAATGTGGAATGATCTCAGGGGAGTTGGTATCTGTGGGAAGGAAATATGGATGTGATGTTCTACAGCAGATATAGGAAAGAGGAAAGTTACTGGACAAAGAAGAGTAAAGCATAACAGAGTTTTGAAGACAAAGTTCCACTACTGAACTGTAGGAAAAAAATATTTTGGAAATCCAAAATTATACTATCAATATAAAACATTGTCCTTTGTAGCCAAATTACTTTTTGTCAAGCTATTACCCTTCTGTGAGAACAAAGTGCTACAGCATCTGCCAAACCATTAGTTCGATTCTCCAGACAAAATTCATTTATCTCAGTGAAATGTTTTCTGTCAGCTCTGTAGACACCAGTACATATATACAACTTTTCAGTTAGACTATTCATATCATTTTTTTAACAAAATACATTTTGCCAGCCTGCTAACTTAATTGTTTGGAGAATATATACTTTTCTGAGCAAATTACTTAATTTGGAAATATCTATTTAATAAACTGTTAAATACATACTGCATATGAAATGCACTTTATTATCTAAATGCATTAGGAAACCAGAGTATTAATATTAAAACTTGATGCATATGATACAGATGTAGGTGATACAATTGCAGTTCGAAAAAATGGAAGCATTTGTTCCTGTCTGTGGCCGTGGGAACACTGTCCCCCAGATTTATTATTCTTCCATGCAGGACTAGCTTAGTCCAGCATGGAAGCAGCTGTTTAGGAGCAGGATGGCAGCGCGCCATGCATATCAATAAAGGTGTGCTGCCTGAGCTCCTAATCTTACACAGAGCATGTAAGAGTGCAGGGGGTGTGTCTGAGAGCAGAGCTCTCAGAATATACACGCCCCCGCAATTAAGAACAGCAGAAAGGCCAAAGAAATGAGCGAGACCGCTAATAGTTGCCTGCATATCCCCAGCAACATTCCCCCACGTGTACAACAGCAATAGTAAATACAAATAAAATGAACAAACCCTTTTTTTTTTAATTAAGAAACCGATTAAACCTAACCGTAGGTGTGTGGGTGTGCCCATCGCTTAGCTACGGTTAATGCAGCTTAAGTGGCTGAAGAGGACAACAAGGAAGATATATGCAAATGAAGCAGTATAGCAATACTGTTGTGGGCAGAGCATTTGCCTAATGAGCAGGCATTCCCAGTTTGAGTCCCACTCCAGTACTTTCCATGTGAAACCACTTTATGAACATTGTTTTGCAGTATAACCTACTAAATAACATATATTTGTGAACTGGAGTACTGCATAAAATGCACATGTAAGGTGTCAGTATCATAATGTTGCAAAGTCCCCAGATAAGTACATGTGTCCCATATAGTAGATGTACCCAGGAATCATGGATACAAATGGAAGGTAAAATGTGTAATGAATGACAACGCCATACAGCTTTCAAATCCCCCACCTTTCCAAGAACCATTAGATATTACTGTCTAAATCAGTGCAATTGTAAGTGGGAGTAAGCACTAGTAAGCAAGTGTAAGAACCAATTAGTACCAAACGAAGAAGAACCAAAGGAACAAAATTCACTGCAACCTTGGCACCAAACAGTCCGTGTAAAAAAGCTGAACGCAAGTTTATTAATTCAACATCAAGCGTTTTCGCTACAAGACTCTTGCAGCTTCATCAGAGAAAGTACAAATGAAACAGCAAACACCTAGCCTAAATAAAATTAGGCAGGAAATGACACAAAGAACGTCACACATAATTAAATCACCTAATTAACATTAAAACTTAAAAACACAGCGTAAACCCACTTCATAAGCCAGATGAAAATACCTAGATATTTAAACTGATACATTTATAATAATGTGTTTATAAACTTTCCTTTGCAAGAAGTGAATGAATTCACTAATACAAGATAAATTTGAAAGGAAAATTTAAAACATAAACACCCATTCCACATAGTTTATCACAGGTTGTTACCAGTTACAAAAAGCAGCACCCATAAATTTCAAATACTAAATAAAAAACCTAATAGTAAAACTATAAGGTAATAAACAAGTAATGTAACAAAAACTATATAAAATCTATGTTATTTAAAATATCTATATTATTTATATTATTTAAAATAACTAGATAAATAAGCAGGAAAATGTGTGAGATACAATAAACAGACATCTCTGGACAACATATTAGTGTGTTTATCTCATATAACTCCTTAGTTTTAAAACCGCAGAAATGTTACAATTTTCGTTAAGCCCTGGGAACCTGAAGGCATTTAACTTCAGCTGCCATTCTAGTTCTCGATTCTCTAAAATAAGAGAATAAGGGCCCCCTCTAATGCTAGTAGGAACATGGTCAATAACCATAAATTCAAAACTGTGACCTGGGTAAGAATGGACATGTTTAGCCAAAGCATTTTGACATTTGTTATTCCTAATTGCATAGATATGCTCATAAATTCATTCACGGACTTTTCTGTCCATCTTACCAATATAAAAAACAGGGCAACAGTTACATAAAGCAATATAAATAACAGATTTTGTTTCACAGTTAAATTTGTGAAATATCTGGTATTTCCTGTTCCTAATAGCAAAACTATTTCCTGTTCTAATCATCTTGCACCAGTTACAAAACCCACATGTATACATGCCTATTTGTCTACTAAATATATTTTTATTCATGTCCCTCTGTAATAATTCTTTTAGATTATTACCTCTCTTATAGGTAATTCTAGGTCGAAGGCCTAATCTATCGACTAGAAAAGAATTATTGGCAATGAAATGCCAATTTTTGCAAATGATAGACCAAATGGTATGAGAATCAGCACAAAAGGTCGTAACAAAGCTCAATGTGTAGGAACATTCCCTTTCAGTAGAAGTTATATCTGAATGAGATTCAAAAATAGGTTCAGGTACACATAGGGTTAAATCTAAGGGAAGTGAGATATTTTGATTACCTATCCTCTGTTTTAACAATGGTTTATAAAAACCATCAATTCTCTTGACTGATACTTCCTCTATGAGTTCCTCTAAAAGTGGTGATGGATAACCACGGTTGGTAAATAATTCCTTAAGGAAGTTACATTCAAGGTTAAAGTCAACAATAGTACTGCACATCCTTCCTGCTCGCACAAGTTGTCCCTTGACAATGGACCGCTTCTGCTTGAAGGGGTGTGAACTAGAAAAGTGAAGGAACGAGTTGCAGTACGTCGGCTTCCTGAATATGGTAGACAAGTACTCTCCATTAATAACATCCTTAACTAATTTAACATCTAGATAGTCAATTTCTAAACAAGAAAATTTAAAAGTAAATTTCAGGAACTCAGTAGTGTCACTTAAAGAACAAACAAATGATTCAACCTCATTAATATCACCCTTAAATAAAATGAAAATGTCGTCAAGGAACCTGGTGTAAAACTGGACATGTTGCATCAAGTCTGGTTTATTCCTCAAAAAATACTTCTCCCAGTAGCCTACAAAGAAGTTTGCAATGCTCGCCCCACAGGGTGAGCCCATGGCTATACCTTGCTTCTGCAGGAAATAATCTTTGTCAAAGATGAAGTAATTAGTTGTAAGGACTATATCAAGGAGTTCTGTGACTAACTCTATTTCACTAGTAGGAGCTCCAAAATCTTTCAATAACAACCCAATCCATTCCACAGCTTCTTGGTGTGGGATGGAGGTGTACAAATCTACCACATCAATGGTAAGAAAATTGTACATGATGTTAAAAGGAATGTCATTAATGTTACTTAAGAAAGACCAAGAGTCCTTACATAACCCCGGAATAAACCGAAGATATTTTGCTAAAATACTGTCAATAAGACGTGAGCAAGAGTGTGTCATAGAGGACCTACCATCCACAAGTGCCCTCATATGGGGATTAGATAAATCCTTGTGGATCTTAGGGATACCAAACCATTAGATATTACTGTCTAAATCAGTGCAATTGTAAGTGGGAGTAAGCACTAGTAAGCAAGTGTAAGAACCAATAAGCAGAAGTAAGCATATTTAAGCACTAGTAAGTGAGTTAAAGCCCATTTGCATGGGGGTAAGCAATGCACACACAGGTTTAGCAATTTAGAAGCTAACTCTCTGTAAGCATATTTCACTGGAGGTTAGCATTAGTTACCCTCACGCAAACCTGTGCAAACCTGCTTACAACTGCTCAAAAGTGCCTTAATCACTCTGTATCCAACAGTCCTTGTTTTGCCCATTAACAAAAAATAGACAGCTTACAGGTTTTGAACCCAGGACCCTATGCACTATAGTCACAATAGCTAACCACCAAGCCATCACTGCAGCAAAAAAGAATGAGGTATCATCAAACAAGTCCTCACTATAGTAAAATCAAACAGAACCTGTGAAAGGAATCAGTATACAGTCATATGTTCCATAACCCACTACATAACACAAATATATGAAATGGAGTACAGCAGTAAGCCCAGATGTGAGGTGTAAGTGTAATAGAGTATTGAGGTCTCCAATAAAACAAAAGGACCCGATACAGTGTACGTACACATGAACCATGGATACCAGGCATATATATATAAGATGTAATGAATAAATCAATAATAAATCAATAATAAATCAATGCCAAAAAGAAAATATAATGCAAAGTCTAATGTAGGCAATGCTAAGCATTGCACAGGCTGGCTTAGGAGGTGCAAGCAATGTGTAGGGCAGCTAACTCAATGTGCCTAGTGTTATACCCCTTTAAACAATGCCAACCTTAGGTAAGCAGGTTTTCCCATAGCCTAGCCTTTTCAAAACTGGCCAATCATGGAAAAGTGCAATAAATTGGCCCTACTTAAACCCAACATGTGGGAAAACATCCCATAATTGGTTGTAGCTTCCCCTTGCAGGCACAATGGCAGTAAGGAGAGAATGTGTGCACTTCCGGGTGCAGCGCTGGTGCATCCAGGAGTCCAGAGTCATGACAGGATTCCTCATCAAAGACCATGAGCAGAGACTGCTGCAGGGCCAGTACCAGGGTTCCCAATATAAGGTGGAAGCCTGGGACCATCTCGGCCATGACCTCACCAGTGCCATTGGCATACTGGTGAGCAGGTCAGGCATCACTATGCCGACCTGAAGTGGTGTAAGAAGGACCAATTGGAGCAGTGGATCCAAGAGGCTAGAATGGCAGGGGCTGTCTCAGCTGTGTGTAAGTATCATTCCACTATGTGTGTAATAATTGCCAGCTCATGTATATCATGGATAGGTATAGCTAAATATTCCTCTTACGTCCTCCACAGCTGCAAGTGAGAGGGCCATAAACCAAGAGGTCAATGGAAGTCGGCTGGAGAGGTTGCGACACGAGGCAGGTCAGTAATATTCTTGCATGTACTGTCATAGGAAATAAATCTAAAAGTATTAGTAAACTAATTGCTTGTATAAAACCTGTATTGTGTAAGGCAAATACTGCATACTTCAGAGAATATGGCAGGAAGATTCCCATATGGTTTGTATGTAAATAAAAGTGTAATAGCCTGACAATAAAGATCTAACTGCTCGACTGCATGTGTATACTCTGTTATCATATGGTAATGTAGGTTTGCAATCATGTAATAGTACTGTTTTATTAAGCACTGTTACCCACACTGTGTGGCATAAATAGAATGTGTAGGAATGCCTGTATATGACTAGTGTAATCCCCAGAGGCCATTTAGTACAACTGAGAGACACATAGACAGAAAACAGGGAAAAGGCAGACAACAAGACCCAAATAGCACATGCAACTGAGATGTGAACTCTTGTATTTTTAGCACACACAGTCATGGTTCGAATCCTAGCAGTGGTAGTAGTCTGAATACAGAATCATACCCCACATCTGTACAGATATGTCCACAATGTACAGTAAAGTGGCCCATATCTGTTGCCTGTCAACCTGTCCCTCTGGAAAATCAGTAGGATGATCCCAGATGTATAGGCAGCAAACAGGAAATAAAACTGATTGACATACATCTATGAGAACAAAGCTGGCACACTAGCAACTCCCCAAAACCTTATGAGATTAAGAAGCCATGTATGTCCCATTTACACCCCTATGTTGTCAAGCTGTGGCCAGAGTGTGTACAGTAACCAAATGAGATGTATGTGCATAATAGTAATGTGGAATCTGGTACTGTGTGTGGCAACATTCAGGTAGTGCTAACAAACATTCCTCTCACAGGTCTTTCAGATACCAACACTGCCCAGAAATACAAGAATGATACCCTATACTGGTACTGTTTTCTTTGGTATTATATGGCACTGTGACTGATGCAGTTGCTCTGAATAATAAGGTATTACTCATCACTGTCGCCCACACTGTCCTAAATAATATAACTGTCTAGGAAAACCTGTATAAGAGTGTTGTAATACAAGGTCAGAATGCAAAACCACAGGAGAATTATAAGACAGAGGGCAGATTGGAGATATACAGCATTGTAAATCCAGCAGGTGCGAAAGCAGAAACAACCAACAAGGAGAAAACTGCTTCCATCACCAATAACTAGTCCCCGACTCCACAATTGTGTAGAACAACACTTTAATTTTAAAACTTCTTGAAAAAACAAAAAGGGTCAAGCGTTTTCGTCAAAAATGACTTCATCAGAACAGTAAAATGATACACAAAATCTCATTTTATACATTTTCCTTAATGAGTCAACCAAATCAAACAATTAACATTTAAAAAGACAGTCATATAAAAATCTTTATAAGGGAATTGTAACACATCTTGTCCTATAAATACATATAAATAAGAAAAAAGAAAAAAGGAAAAAAACAATATGTTGGAATTAGTTTAAATCTTAATTAAAAGCTGTTTAAAAATATTATTTAAATTATAATCTACTAGCTCTAAACTTTAATTCAGGTTTGATGCTGATAGCATCATTTATACCAGGAAACTCAGCACCATTTAACCTAAGTTGCCATTTGGTTTTAGCCCTTAATAACTTGTTAGTCCAATCCCCCCTCTAAAATCCACATAAACCACTTCCAGAATACCAAATTTAAAACTATGGGAGGGATTAGATTTAATGTGCTTAAATAGAGCATTCCTTTCATCCTTTTTCCCAATACTATAACAGTGCTCGTAGATTCTACGATTTAATTTCCTTTCCGTCTTGCCAATATAATAACATTGACAAGATGTACATAGGGCTAGATAAACAACACCAGTGGTGGTACATGAACCTGTTGCAAAAACTACTTCAATATCAAAAGGACCCAATTTTACCTTAGGGCCCTCAAAAATGTAACTACAATAGTCACATGTTCCACATTTATGGGTACCTTCCCTTCTATTTTTCATTATAGATTTGTTCTCCAAAATATTTTTCAGGTTGTTACTAACTCTAAAATTAAAAAGGGGTTCAGTACCCAAAACATTTAAAACATCCCTATTTCCCTTGAACATAGCCCAGTTGTTCCTAATGATCTTTTTCACCTCATTAGAGGTTTCACCATAAGTTAAAACCATAGCTTGAGAAAAATCCTTTGGTTCACTAGGAGCCACAGTTACTGCCTTTTCACTAGCCCCCAATAACGGTTTGTATCTAACGTTCCATTCACTCATCACTTGATCTCTGATTTTCTTTAACAATTCAAATGGGTAGCCCCTGTGGAGGAACAGGTCCATAACTAACCTAGTTTCATCTTCCACAAGGGTTATGCTGGAACACATCCTTTCTACCATAACCAACTGTCCCTTAACTATGTTCCTCTTGGTAGAAGGTGGATGGTTGCTTGAATATTCAAGATAATCATTAGAAAAAGTGGGTTTTCTATAAACCCTAGATTGAAAAGAATTGTTATAAACATCTTTAAATAATTTTACATCAAGGAAGTTAATCTCCCTAGAATTACCATTAACTGTGAATTTAAAATAATCACAGATGTTGTTAATATACTCAAGAAAGGGTTCAAAAAATGTTCCATTTTTCCACTCATTAAGGAAAATGTATAAAATTAGATTTTGTGTATCATTTTACTGTTCTGATGAAGTCATTTTTGACGAAAGCGCTTGACCCTTTTTGTTTTTTCAAGAAGTTTTAAAATTAAAGTGTTGTTCTACACAATTGTGGAGTCGGGGACTAGTTATTGGCGCTGGAAGCAGTTTTCTCCTTGTTAGATATACAGCATTATTTATATAGCACACACAACTCTGATGGACAGTGTGTAAGTTATAGCAGACACAGCCATGGTCTGAATCCTGGGTGTGGAAGTAGGCTGCATACAGAATCATACCCCACAACTCTACAGATAAGACCAGAATGTCCAGTATATGGGCCCATATCTGCTGCCTGTCACTCTGTCCCCCTGGGAAATCAGTGGGATGATCCCAGATGTTTAGGCAGCAAACAGGGAATACAACTGATTGTCACAAGTCTGTGAGAACAAATCTGTCACTCTAGCAGCTCCAGAAACTTTTTTGAGAGTAATAAGCCAGGTATGTCACATCTACACCCCCATGTTGTCAAGCTGTCACCAGAGTGTGCACAGTAACAGAGTGAGATGTATGTGCATAATACTAATGTGGAATCTGGAACTTTGCATGGCAAAATTCAGGTAGTGCTAACAAAAATTGCTCCCACAGCTACATCAGATACGAACACTGTGCCGAGAAATAAAAACCTTGATACCCTGTACTGGTACTGTTTACTCTGGTATGGTATGGAATCGTGAATGTTGCAGTTGCTCTGAATAATAAAGTATCACTGATCACTGTCACCCACACTGTGCTACATAATATAACTGTGTAGGAAAGCATGTATATGTGTGTGGTAAGTCATTAAAGGATGAAAAGGGCAATAGTCTAGATATGTCCTGGTACACCTGCATGTGGTCAAGACATGGCCATAGTCTGTGCAGAAAGAGATGAACAGCTGTGTGCAAAACATCAACCCAGAATCTGGGAGTATGTGTAGAAACAGTTAGTTTACAAACATTTCCTCCACAGGTATACCAGATAAGAGGTGTATACTGAAGGTAAAACCAGTTCATGTATAATGATGATGACAGCCATATCACTGTCCAAACTAAGGCTATAGGGTAGTGTAGTAATATTTGTAAGGTACAGATAACAGCACTGACTAGGAAAGTAATGTGGACTACAGGAATATACTAGTTGTTAATTGACATCTTTCTCTCCCCCCACCATATCTGCAACAATAAACTGCATACCCACCTCAACTGGTATTTAATGACTCCACTGTTCTGATTATGTCCTATTGGTTGATAAATATTTAAATTTGTTTCCATGCATGTGCTATATTGAATTATTCCAACATTGGTGGCATGGTGCCATCAATGTAACTGCATGCTGTTGTTATTACCACTGTTGTCCCATATATGCATGTGCTTCGTTTGCTATGCAACTGTTCCGAATCTGGTGTCTGGGTTAATGGGAATATCTATGCATGCTGTTATACCTAACCCTTGAATGTGAGTATTACTAACCCACATATGATGATAAGATCTAAACACTATAGCACATTTGGGAATTCCAGTCCCAGTTGACCCACCTGTCCCACCTCAGCTGGCCATGGCACCAGGCACTAGCATGTCTGGGGCCCAACCTGGGACCTCCTCGTCCATTGGTCCTGCACCACCTTTGGGTGAAACAGCCTCAGGGGATGGGGTTCACCCCCCCTGGGAGTGGATGCAAACAGTAACCTGTCACCCGTCGCCAGGTCCGGGTCATGGTGTGTAGTGAGCTCAACCAGCAGTTTGCTGATCTGCTATGCCAGCTCGAGGGTCGTGTGTCATGACTAGAGGGTCATCCTGGCTCTGTGACTCAGCCCCCAGCACAGCCACCTTCTGGGCTGTGAAGGTGCAGTAGTGACTGCCCATGGGTGGGGAACTCTGTCCCACTGTTTCCACTAGGGGGCTCATGGGCTTCCGATTTCCCAACACCCCTCCCTATCAAAGTGTTTACCCCCCACATGTGTCATATACTGCCCCTGTATGCATCTTGTTTGTCTTGTCTGTTAACCTACGCAACCTACCTCCCCAAATATACCTACTATCTCTCCCCAACATCCCACTCTCACCTGAAAAAAAAATGGCAATCTGTTCCGCCCAAAAAATCGTGCCCATACATAGCTGTCCATTTCACACACGTGTCCACTGGACACATGTAATCTGGTCTAATTGTCATCATAAGTTATTATTGTTGTCATCACCCTCTCCCAGGGGTTTGATTGTTCAAATCAGTGTATATGCACAGCTGTTGCTGTAGCAGAAATGGGAAGCTATGGACCTTCCAAACACCCTTCCTGCACATCCATAGTTATTTTCCCTAATTTCTTTCCCTCTTTGTGCCCCTTTTTCAACACTTTTCTATCAACCCATTTTTTCTTTTCTTTTAAAGAAATTAGCATGGGGGTAAACAGGAATAAGCACTTTTAAGCAGTAGTAAGCGTGTTTATGCCTGTTTGCATGGAGGTAAGTAATGCCTACACAGGTTAAGCAATTTAGAAGTGAGTATAAGAAACTATAACTGGAAGTTAGCACTGCTTACCTCCACACAAATCTGTGCAAACTCACTTACAACTGCTTAAAAGTGCCTTAATCACTCTGTATCCAACGGCCCTTGTTCTGCCCAGCAACAAAATAAACAGACTCTGCAAGGCTCAAACGCAGGACCTTTCATAACATAGCCAAAGTGATTTACCACTAAGCCATGTCAACTATCCATAACACTGATGTTTTCACAAATATATCATCCAGCCCAGTCATTCAATAGTACAGGGAATGTATTCCAACCAGACCTCCCAACCGTCCCGAATTACTCGGTTTTTACCGAGTTTTGGGGTCCTTATAATGGGGTGCCACGATTCCCGAGTGGCACCCCTTCAGTTCCGATTTTTTTCATCTATTTTTAAACTTTTTAATTTCCGCGCTTTTGGAGCTGACGTCATCACGTGCGTGATGACGTTAGCTCCATCAGCCTGTTGGAATTAAGCAGAAGAGACGTGCAAACATGCGCGGGAGCACGTCTGTTTGAATACTGGGACTGTCGTTGGGTCCACAGTTTGTTATGGATTTATTTAAGATTAATACTGAGACTGCCATTGCCGCTGCGTTATTAAGCTGTTTCAGTTTCACCCAGAGCCAGAACTGCAGAGTGAGCCAGCCCAAGATGATATCTGGAAGAGCTGCTTTAAGGTATGTGTGTGTGTGTGTGTGTGTGTGTGTGTGTGTGTGTGTGTGTGTGTGTATGTGTATTTATGTTGGTGAGATGTGACTCTTTCATCTGTATACATTTCTCTTGGTTAATGTTTATCCACACTGTTCCCGTGGTAATGCTTAAAGACCGCAAATTACCACCTCTACATACTGTCCCCCGAATCCTCGATAGAGTTGAAGTGACGCCTCCGTGTATCAGATTCAAGAGAGATGACAGGCAGTGAAGGTGAAGCTCAAAAAGTACATAAAAGTATAATTTTCATATCTTAAAGAGAAGTAGTTGCTAACGGTACCCCAGGAAGACACAGAAGGTTCGGCATCTTGCATTTACATCTCCATGGCTGGCTTTTTGTAATTGTTGATGTGTTAGAAACCCATGGTGGCACTAATAGGGTACTGGGGTTGAGTTTACTGTTTTAGCATAATTACACATTCACTTTGTGCAAAATGATTCTTATTGTGATTTGCCCTTTTTCAGTTTGGTGAAGATGTTGCGCATTTGAATGGTATTTTTAGCATGTGTATAACAAATCCTTCCGTGCAGGCGTAAATATAAATGTCAGATATTGTTTACTCCTTTTCTCTTGTTTTTGAGTAATCTTTTTGCCATTAGGTAGATGAGCCACCTTCTTGAGTTTATATTTTTTGCAGACAGTCTCTTGAAGTTCATAACCAAGAGCATCATTAGTCGACTTTGTCTTGCTGTCTCAGAAGTGAATTTTATTGCTAAAATGTAGGTTTGTTATACATTATGCATTTATCCCCTAAAACATGAAGATTGAAAAATGGTTCAAGTGGGTACTTAAGGGGGTGGGTCCTCCATTATTGTGTGGTGGAGTAGGTATTGTAGTGTATATTTGGCAAATAACTTCGCTGGCAGTACTGAACAGTTACTTAGTCGCTTTACAGTTCAGATGTGGTGTACATATGCTCTGTCTGTTTTGAGTGGGGTTATCATATGCCATTTTGTTGTCTTTTTGTGGTGGATAACAATCTTGTAGGTCTAGAAGTACCTAATCTTTAACCTGCCTCAGCAAATAGGCTCAGTATTATTGCCTGTTTTTTGTTTAATTCAAGTCTAGTAATGCACATTCTTGATGACCAGGTCTCACTGCTGCAGTAATGGTATCCGTGTTATATATCTGTAAGACTTGTCAGAAAGTATTAGAAGTTTAATGTATTAAGATTCCTTAACCATTGAGACGTGTGACAGTTTTTTTGCGACTGTTATTGGTCCTTGTTGAAAACAATTTTGCCAGAGGCTTACTCTTGATATTTTTTTAGGAGCAATAAACCGCTTATGTTGTGTTGTATTTAACGTATTTAGTTTTGGACAGCATTTTCCATAGTGGCTGTGCTGTGCCTGATCTATAGCTAGATACTTTTTAAGAGTTGATTGGTCTATTATATTTATTTTTATTGATAATCTATTCTTCTCCTTTGAATTTGCAGTATTTATTAAATTAATCCATGTTTGTTGTATAGTATTTTTGTTTACTGGGAAATTGTGTACCCTTTTATGATTCTTGCAATTTATAGTAAATAAGAGGCTTTCTGGTTTAACTTTCAGCTGAGGTGCCTTCTGTGTGGAGTCTGCATGTCCTCCCTGTGTTTGCATGGGCTTTCTCTTGGTGCACCCATTTCCTCCCTCCTTTCAAATGCATGCAGAAGACAGAATTGGACACTAACTGGCCATAAGTGTGCATATGTGTGGTATGGGAGAACAAATAATCATTGTAGAAGTAAAGCAGTATAAACACATTAGTGTTCATGGTAAATGGGGTGAAATAGCCAGTAATGGGACATTGGAATGGCTGCAGGGGACTGGTGCCATATTTTGGTTGTCTGTTCTTCAGTTTGCGTTTGAAAGTTATCCCACAATTCCATTGTAGTGGGCGGGGTTATGTAACCATGTATGCAAATTTTATGCTAATCAGTGTACAGATTTGTACCTATTTTTCATGGGTCTTGTCCAGATTTTTGATGATTTCAGGTTGAGAGGTATGATTCCAACATGTAGATGTATATGTGTGTGAGTATATATATTAATATCTAAATAGATATAACATATCTAGACATGTAGATATATATATATATATATATATAAATATATATATATATATATATATATATATATATATATATAAACATATATACATACATATGCATACATCAATAGATATATATGTCTACATCTATATGTCTATATTTATACAGCAAGTTATATATATGTAGGCAGACAGAACCCACAGGGTCAGAGTTGCTGGAGCCATGTCAGACTCAAAGCCTGTCACAAGTGGTGTCCCACAGGGCTCAGTCCTGGGTCCACTCTTGTTCGGCATCTACTTTTCTGAAGTACAAGCAAACACAGGAGGGTTATGGCTGACAAAGTTTGCAGATGACTGCAAACTGGGCGCCATAGTCGAAAACACATCTGACACAGATATCCTCCAGAAGGGCCTCACAGAAACGGATAACTGGTGCCTGAGCCATGGCCTGAAGTTAAACGCCAAAAAATGCATAGTCATACCCTTCGGGAAAAACAAGGTTACCCCTAGCTACCATATAGGTGGCAATCCACTGAGCACAGAAAAAGTCATCAGGGATCTGGGGACCCAGGTTGACAGTAGCCTTTCGTTTGACACTCATGTTGCTAAAGTAGTTAGGAAAACCTTCTATATCGCCCACCTGATCATGAAGGGATTCACATCTAGATCAAGGGAGGTCATCGTCCCCCTGTACTCATCACTCATTAGACCTATGATTGAGTACAATGCCCTGTTCGGAATGTATCTGACCAGACACCTGCTGCCGCTTCAAAGGCCCCAAAAGTTCCTCACCAAAAGGATAAAGGGTCTCAAAAATATGTCTTATGCTGCCCGACTGAAAGAACTCCAGCTCTATTCAGTCTCATACCGCTTGCTCAGAGGTGACCTGTGCCTGACATATAAGGCCATGTCAAACCCAGATTTGATGAATATGCTTCACCTCAAAAAATCTAGATCCCTCAGAACCACAAGGGCGGGAGACTTAAACCTTGACACGGTTATAAATAGAACGTGCTGGAGGGACAGATTCATCACCCAGAGACTCCCTATGCTGTGGAACAAAATCCTAGTACATGTGAGGCAGAGCACCTCTCTGGCCTTGTTCAAGAGGAATCTTGACCAATGGATGGGAGATTGCAGATATAACCCAGGGATTACTTCAGTGTCACTGCTTGACAGAGGCACAGCAAAATGATAGGCATAGTTTTTATTCAAACTAAAGGGGTGGCAAAAGCCACATAACTATGGGCTAGGCTTATAAATGCCCTTGGGCAGATAGCCTAGTATGAACCTATGAACCTATGAACCTATAGGTATATACAGACATACATCTGTAGATAACAATGGGAACATAACAAAAACACATATGTCCACATGCACCGTTAATGGGGTTGAGAGGCCTCAAACAACATACGTCTTGTACGAATAGGTATTCCCCTCCACAGCCAAACATGTCTGCTCCGCAATACACTACCAACTGTATGCAGATCCCATAACCAGGACTTGACACAACATGAGCACAAGATGTTAACAGTACTCCATCCCACCAGTATGATGTCAGGCTGGTATCAGTAACATATGATGCAGTACAGTCTGGCTCCCATAGGGAATGTACAATGTGGAAGCAATCAAACATACCTAGGATACATATACACAGACACATATATGCAGATACAGATATACACACATAAATATAAATATATATATATATATATATATATATATATATATATATATATATATATATATATATATATATATATATATATATATATATATATATATATATATATATATATATATATATATGGATCTAACTGACTTGGTCGACAATTCATATAGTCGACAGTTTATTTGGTCGACAGTTCATTCGATCGACAAGCACTTTAGGTGGGGCTTCACCCACACCCCTAATGTGGCTGTGCCACACCCCCCCTAACTATATATATCAACTCCAGGGTTGCACAACATTGGGGAAGGGGGCAAATGCTTGTAGATCAAATGAACTGTCGACCAAATAAACTGTCGACTATATGAATTGTCGACCAAGTCAGGTAGATCCATATATATATCTATATATATATATATATATATATATATATATATATATATATGTGTGTGTGTGTGTGTAACTACACATACACACTCAGAGATACATATAGTAAGATACAAATGTAGAAGCTGCACACAATATGGAACAGCCACTATGCCTACAGTTACTACCTTACCAACTGGACACTGCATGAGCAACCCATACAAATGACATATACCCACAGAGAGGTCAAAGGATATAACACCTCACACAGGTTTGCATACATGGGAAATCTTTATTTGTGTACTATTACAGTTGTATATGCCATGTCATATACTTGTTTAGACACTGACATCCATATAAACAGAGTAATCCAACTGTGAAGCAGTTATACTATTACAGTAGTCTGGAAAGGTTTACAAATGTTGCTGTCCAGGCTGAGGCCTTTAAGTAGTACAATAGTAAAGACAGACTGGGCCACAGGATACCAAACAATCAGCAGTAAGTAATGCAGATGTATAGTTCAGCAGCCTCTATATACACTCTGTACACAAACCCTAGGGGGTAAAAACCTCAGTTGACACAATGGGATGTAACTGTTACATAACTAGGCATAACTGACACCATCACAAGCACACTGACAAACAGAACAGTCTGTATGGCAGGAGGCAGTAGGCCTGCATTTACCCAAGGTAGATTGTATGGTAATGCACATCCAGATACCTTAAGGAAGCTTACCCCTGATACCCCCACATGTAACAGCCTAGGTTAGTTATGGTGCATCCCCCCCAGACTCAATAATACAGAGCCATATACCACTGTTACATATACTGGCCTCTGGACTGCATAAGGGCACACATGTATTGTGTAGGTGAAGCCCACACACATATATGGCCCCAACTCCACCGTATGTGTGGGGGACACTACTGCAGTTGAATGATGGAAGGAATGACAGCATGACATACTCATAGCCCACTACAGAACAACCCCTGACAGCATGTCATATGTGCAAAGTCTGGCATGTAGGTGGAAGACAGAGGATGGAACACAGGCCCATATGTGGAAAACTGTTGTCATACACTAAGCAAGTCACTGGTGTTTCAGGATAGTCTGCAACATACCCTTAGTGAGGAATATGAAGCTAGAAACAGAAATGGATGTTGTCATGTACTGATAGTACTCAACTCACACACTGCCAGTGAAATATCTGACACTAGACCTCTGTGGTGGACAGACAAAACATAATAGGCACACCTCTGGTCATCAAGAGGATAGGCCCATAGTTGAGAGCTATGCAGACAAACTGCATTCCAAGTTAAACTGGCATGTACACACAAACCCTGTATCACCAGTGCTATACAATGCATACAACAACTCTACTCACACTCTGTCTGTAGTTCTGGGACCTCCTACAAATATGTAGCTGCCCTGAGTGTGCAGGTTTTCTTGTAAGAGGTATTGCTACCTGCTGTCTGTAACACTGATGCCCAAACACAGGAAGGATGTCCATCACACAGGAATGGTAAAGGGACCATGCCCACATTATGTAGGGATTTATAGTAGGTGGTTGCCATGCCAGTGGTATTTGGAAGTACTACACAGCAAGCTGCATGCAGGTAACAAGTGAAGGACACTGATTGGTGCAGAGGCCATCACCTGATCATGTGCATCACCTGCAAAAGCCATGCTGCAATCTATTCGAAGCAGCTCAATCTATTTTTTGGAGAGAGACCGAGAGAAAGAGAGAGAGAGAGATAGTGAAAGTAAAAGTGAAAGCCACAGCAAAAAATAAAATAAAATAAAAAATAAAACAATATTGACATCCAGCAAACTATCCAGAACAGACATCATTCCCGCAGCAGGTATGTGAAGTATATATGCATGTAATTGAATGTAGTACTTGGTCCATAATAGTGGGATAGATGATGTGGAATGATTATGTGCCATCAGGTGTTGTAATGATGTTCAGCTGAACAACCACTGTGGACAATAGTGTCTGTCCCAGTGGGTAGTGGGCCATAGCCGTCAACTGTGCAGATCAGCACTGAATGACAAGCTGTAAATCATCATAGTGTGTGTTGTGTAATGGGAAGTATGTATATTATGTGGCCAATAGCTGGTGGTGGAAGTAATGCCATTATGAAGGACACGTGGGATCCACAGCCCACCCCTTACAGGATACTCAGGTTAATCTGTAATGCAGTATGCAGGAATGCAATAGGTGTATAATAGGACTACCTGCAATCTGGTCCTACATATACCCCCCTAATGTCAGGCTGTGTCCATATGTGGCACCTGTCTGTATTGTAGCAAGGCAGAACAGTGCAGCTGTGCAGGAAGGTGTTGTGAGATTGTGGACCTGATGTCTTAATGTAGTCCACATATAGGTATGCATATGTGTACATATGTACACATATATAATATATAAACATATATATATATATATATATATATATATATATATATATATACATCTACATGTATGTCCACAAATATACAGATACCCATGTGAAGACATATATATGAGCACATATATAATCACATATATCTACACATATATAGATATACACTTATATGCACGTCTACATATATACAAACACACAGACAAACTTATATGTATGTAAATACATGTCCCCTATATTACTACCACAGTGCTGCATGCTATGTGTGAGGAAACAGCACACATAGCAATACACACAGATATCTACAGCTGGCAGTGTGTGCAACATGGATGGGTATGTCACATGTTAACCTCTTGTTGGGACCACATTGCCCTCGTCTGTGAAGTATGGAATCGGAATGTTAAAGTGCAGTTTAAAAGTACATAAATAACATTAATTACCTTTTAGTCTTGAGTCAAGAATAACTCTTCAGGATCTGCAAAACATTTTCTTTTTATTTAAATCCGCATACGTCAATGCTGGGAGACTATCTACACAATTTAAAGTCAGACTCCCCAAGCAGCAAAAATACACAGTTCTTATTTACTTTTCTTATCAGTATCATGCATGCAGAATATTGCCGTGGTCAAATAGGATTTCTGCAGACCCTCGTGTTGCTGCAGGTGAACACTCAACGATAAAGTTTTTATTAGAAAAACAGAAGCCATCTAACTTGTTAATCAGTCTTGTTTCCTGAACTTGTACATTTTAGTACCAGTACATTCTAACTTCCCAACATTCCTTGTAACTACCCTTCCCAGCCTTGGAAGGTCAGAGCTTACATACAGTGTGTTCTTTCTTGCCTTCACAAACCAGTCTGTATAACATTCTTAACCCCTTCAGCACTACTTTATTTTTACATTTAGTCATCTGTTAATGCACTTGCAGCTTGATATTAGAATGCAGTTGTGAAACACTCAGAACTACAATAAGTATTTGTGGTTTGCATAACTATGCATCTATACTACTTATAATTTTTAACATGAACAAATATTAAATAATTCATTAAACATATTTGTGAAGAAATTATAAGTTAATATGCATTTTGTGTAGAATAATCATGAGAGATGCATTTTTCTCTAACAGAAATATGGAGAAGTATAGCAGGTATAATTGTGGAGGTGGTCAGGGTTGGTAGATATAGAGGACAGTGTACAGGGGTGGTATGTGACACATGTGGTGGGTAAACACCCTGGATGGTGTGTGTGGTCTGTGATGTGGACGCCCCATGTGCCCCAATATGTACACATTGGGAACAAGCCTCCCACCAACTGCTACTCACAACAGCAGTCCACATCCTGAAAGTGCCTGGCTTGGAGGCTCAGCAGGAGGAGCATGTCAGCCCTGTGAATGTGTACCGGGTGCTTCAGAGTGATGTAGCACATCCCACATGTGTCTGTAGAGCCTGTTATGGAACAGACCCTGGACCTGACCTCAGATGACAGGAACATGTCTGTGTTTGCCCCCAGAGGGAGGAGACAACATCTCCTGGGTTGGTTCCACCTGACTGTATTGCTGGTCCAGTACATGAGGAGGCCCCAGGGTGGGACACACATGTGATTTGGCCAGTTAACATGGGCAGATGGGTTTGGAGAGGTGGTTCTGCTGGGCAATAGTACATATATGTGCTATCGTGTCACTGTTATAGAACATATGTTGGTAGTAATAGTCTACACAATCCTGGAATATGTCCAATAGCATGCATAGATATCCCCAATAACACAGAATGTCAGATGTGCAGCAATCACAAATCAGCCATACCACAGGCATATATGGAACCATAGTGGCCCTGACAATGGCATGGAGGTGAATCGTCTATAACAGGCCAGCAATGATAGTGTCCACACAGGGAACATTGCTACAAACACATAGCAGAAAGTGTGGTACAATACAATATCTGTCCCACTGTTAGGTAAGTTGTAGCCATACCTAATGAGTTGTGTGTACAGTTTGTTGTCACTGATATGGTGGAGGAGGTGACATAGACATGTATTAATAATTGTGGTAACATTGCTCTATGAGTTGCTCAGACCTGTTTCCATCTTTATGTCTTTCAGCTGAGATGTCACATGCAAGGCTACCATCATATTCAGCTGCCGAAAATGAAGTGCTGCTCACGTATTTAATCTGGCACTACCCTGTGCTGTTTGGCCAGGCTGCTCATGACCAGCAGGAGTGGACCACCCCGTGGAATTACCTAGTCCACAAGGTCAATGATGTCAGATTGCTCAACCGCAGTTATGAGCAGGTCTGGCATCATTGTTCTGACCTGCTTTGCAATGCCCGTTGGCATGCTGCTGCAGTCTGGGGAGAACTACCTCACCACGGAGGGGGGGACATACTATCCATTCCCCCCCTGAAATGTGTGGAGGAACACCTGGTCAGCCTCGTGGCACCTGCCTGTCTGGCCAGCCACCAGCCGCTGGACACCTTTGTTGAGGTGAGTGCCACCCACACACTGGTCAAGGAGCATGCAGGTAAGGCCTCAGGGCACATCAGTAGACCACTGTTGCATATACATCCACATCGGTCCAGGTAGAGCATGCATATCTGACATGTCATAGGTATACTGTGTTGCTGTATAGTAGTGATAAACAAATGTCCATATGTGGTAGTATTGTGGACATGTGCCATTGATGTATTGTAATACTGCACCCACCCTGTAGCACTGCCACAGGTGTGGCCACTGACATTGCATCTCTCACTCTTTTATGTAGGTCCCTCCAGGATACCACCAAGGCAGCAGCCTGTAGCCAGTGAGTATGGTTTATATAGATGCTTGCCAACACACCAGGCATGTAATGGCAATGGTATATTCCATGCACATATGTGGTAGTATTGTGGACATGTGCCACTGATGTATTGTAATACTGCACCCACCCTGTAGCACTGCCGCAGGTGTGGCCACTGACATTGCATCTCTCACTCTTTTATGTAGGTCCCTCCAGGATACCACCAAGGCAGCAGCCTTTAGATAGTGAGTATGGTTTATATAGATGCTTGCCAACACACCGGGCATGTAATGGCGATGGCATCTTCCATGCACATATGTGGTAGTATTGTGGACATGTGCCATTGATGTATTGTAATACTGCACCCACCCTGTAGCACTGCTGCAGGTGTGGCCACTGATATTGCATCTCTCACTCTCTTATGTAGGTCTCTCCGGGATACCACCACTGCAGCAGCCTTTAGCCAGTGAGTATGGTGTATATAGATGCTTGCCAACGCACCGGGTATGTAATGGCGATCGTATATTTCATGCACACATCTAACACACCTACCCAGAATGCATGCTGTACATGTGCACGTATTGTTGCTGTGAAACACATGGCATCACAGGGGTGACCAAGATAGGGTATTGGAAGGGTATGTCAGTCACCTGAATAATAACTAACATCCTGTCATTGTGGAATGTGCCCACAATGAGTGACATAATGATGGGAGACATGGCCTACAGTAGGGACATGTTTGGAACAACACCCATATACAGTGCAACACCAGTGTATATACCTGTAGGACAATGGCAACTGCTGCAGAGATGCACTATGGCATAAGGCATTACAGTAGTCCACTTTATCAGCTGGGGTTAGGCTGTAACATGCGGTGTTCAGTGTATGGGACACTGCAAAGTGACACACATGTGTAGGACTTAGTTGTCATGCATCCGCAAAACGGCTGAAGGAGGGGGGTGTCAGCATGACACACCAGTGCACTGCAGCAGGGATCCTAATGATGCTAAGAATGACATTATGTGCACATAGTCAGGTTCAGGACTTGTGGCAGATGTAACCCTATCCCCACAGCAATAGTGACGGCAGTGTGTGAACACCAAGGGATGTGCACATCAGTAGACCTTCCAATCATGCATAGTAGGGGGATATGTGTAGGGCAGACTGAACATACACTGGCAATTGCAAATGGCCCATGCTGGTATACCCCCACCAGGAGTGGTGACTGCTGTAGTACACACAACAAGAGGTGCATCAAACTGTTATAGCACACATATGCCCACACGAAGTGAATGCATCATGGTCAGCATCCACACACCTAACACATTCTGTAGACACTGCATGTGAAAGTACAGGACATATGTCACATATTGGGCAAATGTACTGTTAAGATATGCAGTGATGTGGTCCCAATGCCGATCACATATGGGTACGTCATATCAGGAAGGGTGTGTACACCCCATGGTATGCTCTGATGGTTGTTAATGTAAGAGTATTGGATTAGTCATACATGGTCCGCTGATGTTGAGAGCTGTAAATCAGACATCAGGCAATTACAAATGACATCTGTCCACATATAATCTCAGGTATGTGTTGCTGAAAAACATAGGGGCTGTGAGCATTAAAGCTGACATAACTGACACAGTGCTACACATTCAGCAATGAGTTGTACACCTGTGCGGTGTGGTGCACAGTACATGGCAGGGTACAGAACAGGTGCACAGCAATACTGTGTACATGAGTGCAGTGGTATCCAGGGGAAGGGGCATCACCTAGTGTCACAGCACATGCATCACACACATGTATACTGTTGATAGCATGGATTGACTATAACTGGACTGCATGCTGTTGTGTACCATATGTTCTGCATGTTGACAGATGGGTAATAGGAGGACTGTGTGTACTATCATTGAGCAACCTCACCTGTATGTGTGTGTGTGTGTGTGTGTGTGTGTGTGTGTGTGTGTGTGTGTGTGTGTGTGTGTGTGTGTGTGTGTGTCCTGGTGGTTAGTTAGTTTGTCTGTAGGGTCACTCTGGTGAAGTAGAGTGTGGTTGATGCATGTAGGATACATGTGTGCATGTGTGTGTTTGTGTGGGTGGCCATGTATGCACATGTAAGATTGTGGGGTGTTCATACAGCAGTACCTCCCTTTGGGACCATGCAGTACATGGACATGGATAGCCACATTACACATGAGGAATACCTGTCATGTGAGTAATCACAGGACAGCTGATAACATAATATGGTCTGTAGCATGGAACAGGCATCGAGAGGGAAGGTAGACACCAGGTGCACCCTTAATATCGCATTCAGCAAAGAGGTCACCTACAACCCACGTATGCAGCACTACAGATGCATTGGGGAAGTACTAGTCAACACCAGGGAGTGTATCCAAATATTGCAGTTGTCACATCATAGGCAGAATGAGCAGCATATTTGTAATGTACTGAGCATTACATACACATGCCACACCAGTGCGTGATATTATGGATAGAACATAGTAGCCCAAACATATAGGGGCTATGCTAATGATGTCCATACATACAGAGTGTACATACCGAATGACAGCAGTGAGGCCATGTAAAACAACTACACACAGGTCAGGCAGGCAATGTAGTAACAGGGCTTGTGGTGTGACCACTTGTATAGGCATTTATAGGACTGATATGTTAATGAGTGGTATCAATGTTTGTATGTTCACAAGTGTGATGCAGGATTGGGTACCACATGGACATACACGTTGGACTGTCTGTAAAGCCATGGACAGGTAGGTCTTACAGATGTGTGTGTGTGTGTGTGTGTGTGTGTGTGTGTGTGTGTGTGTGTGTGTGTGTGTGCGTGTGTGCGTGTGTGTGTGTGTGTGTGTGTGTGTGTGTGTGTGTGTGTGTGTGTGTGTGTGTGTGTGTACTGTTAGGCAATGCTGTACAGGTTTTAAACTGCATTTATTGTTTTCCCCCACAGATGGCGAGGTGGGTCTGGGTCCCTCTTGCATGCCATCTGATGTTGGTGTCCATACAGACACCGAAGATGATGATAGTACTGTTTAGGCACAGGTGGGGTTGTCGGGGGCCGACACAGTGCCAACATTTGAAATCCCCCTTTTAGCCACCCCAACTCCACACACAGTTTCAGTGCCTATACATACTCCATCACCAGTGGCCATAGCAAAGCGACAGCTTGTGGTTGGTGGCAGTGCACAGGGAAGTGGGGTAACCATGCCTAGTGTGTCCAGTTGCAGCAGGCATAGCCAAATGTCTGGCCGGGCAAAACATAGGTGGATGTTTCAGGGTGCTCATGGTAGGGCCGCTGGACATCATGCTCCTGACAGAGGCAACATAGCTGGTACCAGCAGGCGCATATTTCAGGCTGTCATGGTAGCGCAAACATGTATGGAACGTTACACCAGACAGGGCCTGAGGCTGCATAGGGCTGCTCTTGCATCTGTAAGCGACAACATCCGTGAGTTGTCTGGTGCCATCTGTGCTTATACCGAGCTAATGGATAGATGGAATGGTGAGATGATGGCCCTCATCGGCCATGGTGTGTCCTTGCTTCAACATGTGTTGGGGATATGGCGACGACCACATGGATTTGGGCCAGCAACACCAACAGCTGGCAGTCAACGTGGACATGCTAGGACACCAACGTGCTCCCGTACTGGCAGTACCAGCCCCAGCAGTGCGGGGGGTGCTGTCCACACCAAACCACAGCAGGTCACATGCACATTGTCCTGGCCAGTCCCAGGATGGGCCTGGTACCAGTAGACATTTGTCATCAGGAGGTGAGAGCAGCACATCAAGGTCTGCACCTGTCCACGAGTCCATGACCGGAGGCAGTGAACTGCACACCCTGCCAGGTATGGTCTGCAGCTTTCCATAAACACCCGTGTAGGGCAGCCACATGGCAGAACTGTGTGCATGCATAACCACACACTATACAAACACACCTAGGGCAACCCCATACCTACACACACCACATCACCATGACCAGCTCAACACAGTACACCCCTCACTCACACACATGGTGTCAAATGTATGGCCCACTCTCAGCCTCTGGCAAACCAACATCACACCCTGTGCATATGATGATACCTGTACCATATCCCTGTTATCCATACCATCAATGCAGAGACGGGCTAATATGGTTCTGATGCACACGGTGACTGTACTACAGTGTACCACAGAACTGCAGTTTAACATGTTGTAAAGAGTAAAGTGTAATGCATGTATGGCAGGTAGTGTAGCCATCCAGCAATGATGCATTATAGCTGTTAATAACACTGGTTGATTGTGGTCTCTATAATGTTATCCATTTGTGTTGTAGGTGTACATGTGTCAGCACAAGCATGCCCTGTGCATATGATGATACCTGTGCCACATCCCTGTCATCCATACCATCAATGCAGGGACAGGCTAATATGGTTCTGATGCTCACACTGACTGTACTACAGTGTACCAATGTACTGCAGTGTAACATGTTGTGAGGAGTAAAGTGCAATGCATATATGGCAGGTAGTGTAGCCATCCAGCAATGATGTTAGTAACACTGGTTGGTTGTGGTCTCCATAATGTTATCCATTTGTGTTGTAGGTGTACATGTGTCAGCACAAGGATGGTCTGCAGTCATATTCCACAACAAGGTATGGCACCGTGGCAACAACATGGCTGTGACATATCTGGGGTACAGTTGAACACATGTCACAGGTTACTAAAATGGTTATTGTGTGTGCCACATGGACAGGTGACCTGCTGAGGCATGTATACCCTGCAACCTGATGTAAACCCATCCACATACACACACACTGTTACTTGGCAACACTGGGACTAGATCCCTACCTAGCTATGTAGTGATACTGAAGTGTGTGACTGACATTGCACACACCACACAGTGTTTAGGGTGAGGTGTGTCCCAGGTTACATGTTACATGCAGATCCAATTTTCATTTTACTATCATAGATAAAATTCAGGGCAATATCAAGAACAAATCAGGTTGGCACCAAGTACTTAATAACAAAGAAGAAAAAAAAAAAATATATATATATATATATATATATATATATATATATATATATACATATATATATCTATATATATATATATATATATGTGTGTGTGTGTGTGTGTGTGTGTGTGTGTGTGTGTAATTTCTTACATAACCTCCAGGTGGATCAATTATTATATAAAGGGGAATGTTTTTTCAAGGAATTTGATACACTGATGAAGGCTTTATAACTTTTCAGCCGAAACCGGTCTGTTTTTTTCTCCTTATATTATTATAATAAATCTCATTGTCACTGTTTTGCTGGCTCTTGCTTTTTTGAATTATACCAAGAACTTAGCCATGCAGCTACCATACTTGCAGGGTATTTCCACTGAATACTTTTTTGTTTCCCTGCTGTTGGTCTGTGACATTTCATGTATAAGGCACCATCTTGTTTTGGAGAATATTGTTCCCAAATTGGGTATCCATCTGGATATATTTTCGCTCCTGGTTCAGGCAGATCAACTTTTATGGTTATTTCATCGAAGTCCTGGGAAGTTTATTTATTCTATCAGCCTTCTGTGAATCTATTGTGAAACATTTTGGTCAGTATTTCTTTGTGGATTACTTATGTTTGGATATTCATATTGGGTGCAAGGTACTGTTTAATATTGAACTTTGGTTTGTTTTTTAAACTGCGGGCTGTTTCAGTCTGCTGGGTCATTTAATCTGGATGGGTCTCTGTGGCAGTAACCATACATGTACATTTGTGAAGTTAACAAGTGCCATTTTGTGAACTGGATGGGACTCTCTGGCAGTTATGGCATGTGTATGATGCAGACAACTGTTTAATGACTAACAAGCCGAGTAGATTCTGGTCAGAATTAACTATAGTGAGTTTCATGTGTATGTATAAATGGACCTGTGAATTTACTCTTCCGAACGGAGTTTTGGCTTTTCGGCCATTTTTTTCGACAGCTTTCAGCTCATGTTTCTTGCGGAACATTATATGATTCATTGTCATCATCTGTACTGACATTTAATGATTTGGACATTGTAATTATTTCAACTGATTGCATTTAAACTTATTGGGCTGCATTTGTTCAATGTACTTGCTTATATGACATTGTGGATGCCATATTTTATGGATATGATTATCAGGCAGGTAACATGTTGTTGGAATTTTAGGATACGAGTAAAGTTTAATTTGAATTTCACTGATTAACATTCGCTCAGACGTTGTTAGCCAGAACATTGATTATATGAGAAACATGGTGAACTGTATGAATATTATACTTTGTTAAAACAACACTATTGGAAGCCATGTTTGCCTACATAACCATAGGGCAAATGATGTTTTTTTTTTTTTTGATGTTTAACGATATGAGCAGGGTTTTCTTAAAGCTTTATGGAAACCATCAACAGTCATTTAGCTAGAATATTCATATTCTTCACTGAAATACCTATTGGTGATTATGTATGCACAACTGCAAACTATATGAACATCATCGATGTATTATTAACATTTTGTGTAGGGGATAAGACTGATTAATAATTGACAGTTGAAATTTATATCTTTCTATTTCATTCATTCCTTACTATATTGTGTACAGTTCAATGTTTAACACATTTTGGTAACTGAAGGGACAGAGATATACATATATAATTTCTTTACATGGTAGGTTGTAT
This sequence comes from Protopterus annectens, assembly GCF_019279795.1. Lineage (NCBI taxonomy): Eukaryota > Metazoa > Chordata > Ceratodontiformes > Protopteridae > Protopterus > Protopterus annectens. Next base: position 1,165,171,907 of record NC_056732.1, on the reverse strand, counting down.
ACTATTACAGTGTCCATTCCACTAGACTATATTTAGATATTGGACAGACTCAATCACAATACTGTATCATTACTACAAGGGTATCACCCTTAATTTTACTGGATAGCATGTACTATATAGGACATTGTGGACATCCTCTATAGCGATGCTATATATTTAGTGTCTAAATACCCTACGTATTTAACTGATATATATTATTTATATTACATCTCTTTGATGAACTAGATTAAAGCTTTTGTTGGTCAAGAATTCTTTATTAATAGTTATTATTATTATTGGTATAACTATTGCCCTAGAGCAGTCTTTATACTGGCTTCTATGTATATTTAGATGCCCCTTTATTTTGGGCTCAGCATGGTTTGCTGATGTTTTTTTTACTATTCATAATGTTACTAATTTAGGAGGTGGACATAGCACTGCTTAACAACTAAAATACAAGCAGGGGCTATCATAGTCCACTTTGATTTGACTATACTATTTATATCTATAGGGCTGCAAGGGTTAATATTGCTCCCATATTTTTTGGTCATTTATATACAATTTTGGGAGCTTAACATTGCATATTATGCCCTATTTGAAATACAGGTTCAACAGTCATTAGCAATATAAGAGCCATTATACTTTATTTCTTATAATTGTGGACATAACAGGCTTTGGCAGGGGTTAATATTGCTGTCACTATTTTGGAAAAGAAAAAACAATATATATATATATATATATATATATATATATATATATATATATATATATATATATATATATACACACAAACTTGGGGGCTTAACACTGCCAATAAAGCCTTATGTGGGATAATTACTATATGTTATATCTCCATGCTCCAGAACAATATGATTTATTACTAATTGGTTGCCATCTAGCTAACTAAGGACAGTATTTTATACCAACAACATCTCATATTTACACATCATTTGGATATATAGAACAACAATGGATCTATCCAGCTTACGCAAAGGGCTTAATTCGGATAGGGATGATTTAGCTATTTTTGGCATAAACAATACATCAAATACCTCCAATGGGACTATGCATTTCAATACTTGTGAAATAGAATTTCACAAACTCAGTAAGGGCAATGAGGGCCCTAAGGGCCAACATTTGGCATGCCAAGTTATTTAAGGCATATATAAGTAAGGGCATTTCCCCTATAGGTTTGAGGGTGCGTATTCAACCATTAGTGACAGAAGCTGACCCTACCCTCATACAACAATGGGCAGAAGTGCAACATAAGGCATCCATGGATCTTGTCCTTATATTAGCCTCATATTATGACAGGACCATTGATAGGAATATTTCTGAAGTTACAACCATATGTAATGATATTACCCAATTTGAAAATGATGAAGGGTATAATCAATGTCTGAGGAAACTGAGCCAGGACCTCTTAGTATTGGAACAACAGTTAAAGGAGAAAAAGACTAGGAAGTTCCATAGGGATGTCTCAGATCATGAGGCAGGTCACCCATATGCAAACAGTAAACATGTTAGATTTGTACCCTCTAACAGGAATGTGAACAAAAGAAAGAGGCCACGCTCTATACTCAAAAAATCTATGGCTTCCAGTGATGAGGGATCAGGGGAAGATTCTTCCTCTGCATTGGAGTCTTATGCACAGAATTTCACAGATTCACCTACAGCCAAAAAACGTAACATGACTACCCCTTTAGGGTCAAACCAAAGTGGGGGGGGGGGCAGGAAACACAGGGCCAGAAAGCATGGAACAACTACTCCGGCTAGTGGTAAAGAAGTACTACTGAACAATGTAATAAATATCTCTTCTCTTGCTCTTTCACCTTCTCATGTAAACTTACTTAATAAAGGTCTGAATTTTATACCAGGGGTTTTTGTGCCTGAGGATACTTTTGCACAGGATGTATCATCCTTTTTTAGCTGTCTTAACCTGAAACTTTTCTTCCATACAGCATCTGACTCACAACCACGATCTGGATTCAATTATCATAAGTCTAGCTGTAAATCCACCCATACATCCTACTGTCTTTATGTTCCAAAATTCGATCCTCAAAGATCTACATTTCATCTTTATGGAACATCAAATAACATCTAACAATTTATCCAAACAGGAGATGGACATGGTACAGGAATTGGGTAAGAACAAAGATACAGTCATTTTGCCAGCAGACAAGGGTGGTGTTATTCTGATACAGGATATGATACAATATCAAGAAGAAGCTATGCGACAACTTTTGAATATGTGACATTATACACATATGGTATGTGACCCTATCAAAGGTTTTAATAAACAGATTGATGGCTTTCTTTGTCTTGCCAGAGAAGAAGGCATTATTACAGATGACACTTTATACCACCTCACAGTTAGGGATCCCTTTAGTCAATACATTTATTTCTTACTGAAAATTCATAAAAACATGCAAAATCCACCAGGGAGACCTATTGTCTCCGGCAGGGGATCCATTACGGAACCACTTTCCCAATTCCTGACACTACATCTTAAACCCCTACTCATACATGTAAGTGCTAGAATACAAGACACCACAGAATTTTTGAGGATCATTTCAGACATGCAATTGGAGGCTGTGTGGCTCATGTGTACTTTGGATGTTTCTGCATTGTACATTAGTATCCCTCATTTGGCGGGCTTGAAGGCTCTTGAGTACTGGCTTACGAAGACCAAGCTATACCCAGCGGGTTTTAATACATTTTTGGTTTGTTTAACAGAACATGTTTTAACTAAAAATGTGTTTTATTTCCAGGAATCATGTTACTTACAACTTAATGGTACCACTATGGGAGCCTCCTTTGCCCCCATATATGCCAATCTCTTCATGGCCTATATTGAAGAACAGCTCATTTATGATCAGGCACATAACATCTATTTGGAAGAGATTGACATATGGAGGAGATACCTGGATGATTGCTGGTTGGTATGAAGATCTGATAGCATTTACCTAAAGGAGTTTGTTGAATACCTTAATCAGAATAAGTGGGGGATTGCATTTACAGTCTCTTTTGATACCAATAGCATCACATTTCTTGATGTATTGGTAACACGCAGTATTGACCATACTCTTTCCACTGAAGTTTATAGAAAACATCCACAATTTAACTCCTTACTCCATGCCTCCAGCTTTCATCCATCTCACATATGCAGAAACATTCCCAAGTCACAATTTCTAAGAATCAAAAGGATTTGTTCAGATGCTAACACCCATCATATATATGAGAAAGGTCTTGTTGACAAATTTAAACAGAGAGGGTACAAACAGGGGACATATACCGAGCCAAACATTGGGCATCTGACCATGACAGGTCTGGGTTACTACAATACAAGGATAAACTGGTGCAACAGAATCCTCTGATCAGACTTATTACCACTTATGGGAGGAATACAGATGTCCTTACCAATATTGTACGCAGACACTGGAATATTCTTTTAACCAATGCTTGGCTTAGGGATATTGTCGATGAGACATGCCATTTTTCCTTTAGGAAAGGAAAAAATTTAGGCTTTCATATGAGCCACTGCAAACGTATTGGTACCTCAGATACACACTCCACACAAACAACCATAGAGGGTAGGGCTCTACAAGAATGTTTTCCATGTGGACACTTGTAGACATTGCAAAAGTATCTTCAAAACCAGGAAATTCTCAAGCAAGAACAGTGGCCAAATGTTCAACATAATTTTTTTTGTGAATTGTCAGTCAGAATGGCTAATATATTTGGCTACATGCAGTTGTTTTGCTTTCTATGTTGGCCAAACCTCTAGACCATTTAAGTTTAGAATTTCAGAGCACTTAAGTGATATTAGGACCAAGAGGCTAAGCGATGCACTATACTATCATAGATACTATTCAGGGCAATATCAAGAACAAATCAGATTGGCACCAATTACTTAATAACAAAGAGAAAAAAATGGATTGTTAAACTAGGGGCACTATTTCCTCCAGGATTGAATGAATATTTTTAACATTTTTACACCTTTATATAAGTGTAATTTCTTACATATCCTCCAGGTGGACCAATTACTATATAAAGGGGAATGTTTTTTCAAGGAATTTGATACACTGATGAAGGTTTTGTAACTTTTCAGCTGAAACCGGTCTGTTTATTCTCCTTATATTATTATAATAAATCTCATTGTCACTGCTTTGCTGGCCCTTGCTTTTTTGAATTATACCAAGGACTTTTGGAGCCATGCAGTTACCGTACTTGCAGGGTATTTACACAATGCATAACATCCCCAGACATGTACAGTATGCTAATGGGGGATGTAATGGATGTATATGGACAATACATAGTGTGACATACCTTCATATACACATTAACAGACACATAACAGGCAGACACACATCTGAGATACCAGGGCCTATCGTTATTACTACTATGTGCTACAGGGGTGCATCACTGCAGGTGGTCATAGTCGTGTACCTAGCTATTGTCCAAGGAGAGATGGGTTGTATAGGGGTTGCGTGTACAGTGGTATCCTGCCACCTACCAGGTGGCAGCAGGCAACCTATCGACAGTCACTACTGTGGTGACCCTTAGGGTGAGAATGACATGCATCAGTCAATCTTCCAGGTGCCTCCTGCACATGGCCACTGAGGTGATGAAGTTGACATGTATGCAACATGCATTACAACACATGGTTAGTGTCTGTGATGGAGACCTGTACCCAAGCATGTTCTGTTAACTGTGGTAGTGTAGTGGTGGTACCCGTAGCATGTGGTGCATACCAGGTGACATCTCCTATATGTGCCAGTTCTTACACAGCTGGGCAGACATGTCAGTGTTAATCAAGCTTATGTTGCCTGTACATATCCCAGCTGGATACCTGCCATCTGCACATCTGTACAGGGACTGACAGTCATCAGCTTGGCAAGTAGCTGTGCAGTAGGATGAATGTGTTGACAGAAAAATGTTTGACAACAATATGTATGCCATAACTACATGTCAGAAGCCCTCACTAACATGTGCTGTACAGATGGTAGTCTACAGTTACATTCCACATGTTGGACCATTACCCAGTAAGGAGTATATACTGTGACACAGCTCACACACCAGGGTTACAACAGGGAGGCCTCAATGTCCAGCTATGCCTGCAGGTGTGCCTGTTGTCAGTACTACATTTAGAACTCTGCTCGTGCCTGGGTTAGCACTGTCAACAGTAGTACTGCATGATGCACTACATACCAGTGTCCAGTGTTACAGCACATGCCCTGGCCTAATACCCCTGTATGTAAAACATTCACATGGATAACAGTGCTGTACAGGCCACATATACGTCTGTGTCCCACACATGACACTAACACCCCTTGCTTCTGTAATGGCAGCATGTAGGCACATGTATTGTACATGGCATTACATACATCTATTACAGATGTGAGTACCCTACTATGTTATCAAACTGGGTGGTGAGAACTGGTTACCAGGGCTAAGCCATGCTTAGCAGGTATCAACATTGCTCCAATATAACAACTAAGCTGATTTACATACTGGTAAGTGATGCCTACACTGTGTAAGTGCCCATACGTTTACCCATAGCTTAGCACCGCTTAGATTTGCACAAACCTGCACAAACCCGCTTAAAGCTACTCAAAACTTCTTTAACCACTCTGTATTTGACAGCCCTTGTTCTGCCCAGCAACAAAATGAACAGCCCTTGAACCCAGAAACCTGTACACTACAGTCACAATACTTAACCACTATGCCATGACCATTGTGAAAACAGCAATTGTTTTACCAATATAGCTGTCAATACACATACTGTGTAGTATTGAACAATTGCCTTTACTTCCTAAATTATGTAGTCCTTGTTATTAATATGACTGTTGCATCACATATGTCATTTTATCATAATGTACACATAGCAGATACATATGGTGAGATACATCTGGGAGGGTATACACAACCATGAGGTTTACACATGACACGACTATGGCTATATTCATATAATAGGTGTCAATATATATATATATATATATATATATATATATATATATATATATATATATATATATATATATCCATACGTATATGTGTATATGTATCTCTATCTGTATATGTGTAGACATATATTGCTCTGCATATGCATATATCTGAGTGTTTATATGTATCTCTATGTACATATACATATCCATCTATGTATGTCGATATGTATATGTATATATATATATCTATATAGATATCTGGATAATTATATATACATTTATTTTCACCATATGTCCTGAACATGGAGTGTAGCTCTACCTCAGCCCCTATAGTCCCAACTTTGTAGTACAGGTATATTTGTAGACTAGACTATTGCTACTGTAATAGACACATGGTGTGTGTGTGTGTGTGTGTGTGTGTGTGTGTGTGTGTGTGTGTGTGTGTGTGTGTGTGTGTGTGTGTGGCAGGTCACATCTGCTTTTAACATGTGCACCCTTGGCTACTGACAAACATCCTAAGGACATCATAGTACAATACCACTGCTAGCATGTAATGCTCCTGTGGACTACAGCAGAGAAATTGGCCAATATATGTGGACAGTCTGACACACTCTGGACAGTCCAGAGGTATACACAGAACCCCTTAGTGCAAGATATGTGGACCAAGCCTGACAATGTGGATGTTAACACCCATATTGATGGGTATAACATGTAACTTCTGGTATACATTTGCCCCCATAGGTTATGCATTCACACACCCCTGTCTGTCCTGGCACATAATAACTGCTGGTACAGAAGTTCCATGGCCACATACTAACCACTAGATATTGACACACATCTGTACAGCATCCCACTTCTCTGTTTGACATACATGACTGTTATGGTGACCCAGAAGCAGTACATCTGGCAAGTATCTGGACATGACATCTCACTGGGTAAGTACACTAACCTGCTAGGCATGTAACAAAGCACTGTGCAAGCTACAGGCAGACTGGCTCAACATTGGCCTAAATTTCCTATGGGGGAATGCACATGTGCCTGCATATATAGCAGGCTCTGCAGGCATGTCACAGCACAGAGTAACATACACCTGTGTGAAAGTGCATAACCACAACCAATGTGAACACAGCCACAGACACATATGGTAAGCTAGCATAATATTACAGTATACGGACTATCTGTTCAACACCATCCTCATATGTGCCACTCACACACTAACCCTACATATACTGGGCCACTACACAGTGTGGTCCGATGCCTGTCTGTGGTATGGGACATGTGAGTGTATGGTCCTAAAAACATGTAAGCTGATAGGGTAACATACAGTAGAGCAGCAGGTAACATTAGATAGAACAGTACCAAGAACAATGACATCTACCACAGTCTGTACACGGGCAAAGGTACATATTAACAATACACACACTGTTGGCAATCACCATAAGTACACAGACCTCAGTACTGTACACACAACCACAGAATGTCCAGGTTATGTCATCAAATATAACCCCTACTATACATAATGTGTAGCAGTCTGATATCTCACTGGCTTGTTATCAGATGTCAGTAATTATGGTGTACAGCACATATGCACCTCTTACTGCATGACATATTTTTCAAAGGTTGACAGAGTTGTGGCTGGAGGCACATACACAGGGCCAATATTGACAGGTTGCTGTGATAACCTCATACATTTACTGTTGTAACAGGTTTTGTTGCAACATATGAGGGATATGAAGTCAGTAACTTTCATGGCTGTCACCATCTACAGACTGCAGTCCTCACACTACCTTCTGTAGTTCACAGATAGGTGCTCTGTGGGTAACCCATGAAACAAAAGGCACCACAAACTGTCCAGTCTGCAGATGACCCTACAGATAGTGGTTTCTTCATAAACATAACACTGACATGGCAGGTATTAAAACATGTAGGACAGCCATATCCACACAAACCCTGTTAAACCAACTTTACTCCAAATGCAGTATAGCAGCACTTACAGTCTGTAGTCAAGTGAGGCAAATCCCCCTCCTGTTTCCACAGTGTACGCTCTTAGACGTAAATCCCCAATCCATCTGAGATGCTGTTTGCCAAACAAAAGATCGAGTTCCTGCTCACAGTGAATGAAAAGGCCCAGCACCAACATGATGTTCCTAGATATTGGAGTGTGTTTCCATGCAATTGGCTATGGGAATGTCACCACAGCTGTTCCACATGCAATCAGCTAGAGGAGAGCTGCAATTCATGCAGAGGCCATCAGCTGATCATGAGCATCACTTAAAATACACATGCTGCTGCCTAAGCAAAGCAGGTGTAAGTCTCCACATCCACCAGAGAGAAAGTAAGAGAGGCAGACAGAGGCAAAGAAAAGACAGGGAGCGGTGGGAGAGTAAAACTTAAGCATGTTTGTGTAACACACCTACCAGTACAGGGTATCAAACCCCTGATGACTATGTAGTGCTGTCACATGTCTATGCAGTTATTGGATGCACCACATAGGTTACATTTTGAGGAGCCCTAAAAACGTATATGTGATGTTGAGTGACATCTGCAACAAGGATATGGTAGCTATACTGTAAGTGTATTACACGTGCCTGTCTGCATGAACAGGTGTCAACGTCAACACAGCCACACTCTCACAGGGACGCACACACACTGACATACTTGGCATGGCCAGGAATACAACTCATCAATAGTGAGATTGCCATAACACAGTACTGTGCAGGTATCACATGCACCACAGGGGTCATGTGGAGGTTATATGGACAAAGGGTATGTGGAAGTGTTGGCCATCAGACAGCATGCTTCAGTATGCCAGTGGCGGTTTTAGTGAGTGTGAATGTGGTCATACACATCATACAACACACACACACACACACACACACACACACACACACACACACACACACACACACACACACACACGCACACATACAGGGTGCCAGTACTGACATGCATGGGTTCATTGCTTCATGTGTGTGTAATGGTCGACAGTGCCAGACAGCTATACAAGGCTAGGTGATGGGTATAACTTGGCATCAGGCCATATGACAATGGTCTGCATAATGGCTCAGGGGTGTAGTGTCGGGATTTGCCCACACAGGTGGGTATTGTATTCACCACCCAGTTACCTGTGTGACTATTGCGTGTGGCCAATGCTGTGCATTGCTTGCCATGTATGTGTTCCTTGGTCCATGACATGGATTGTGTCTGGGATATGCACACTTCCCATATGCATGTACAGTGACATTTGGATCTGTACCTGGGGTGTCTGGCCCATGTTGTGTACACAGATTGTTATCAGCAGATGTGCCAGTCCTGGCCTCATGTGGCAGGAACTGTTAATGGACAGCAGGTTGACCCTGCACCTACATTGATAGCATGATACTGGTATTTCCTGGTGTCAGTGGCATCTGTCCATACAGGGCATGTTTTTTCAGGCATGGTGTGTCCTTTGTGGTTCACATTTGATGGCATCACAGGTGTTGCAGGTGTTCAGTGGGGAACTTGGGAAAAGTGCACTGTCGGCATGTGCGTGCCTATTGGACTGATGGACAGGGTGCCATGCCCTCTGTAGCCCACTGCAATCACAACATAGTTACTATCAGTGGGCAATATGCAGGGTACTACCAACATAGTGGTTGTTGCCTAGGCAAGTGTGTGTGTGTGTGTGTGTGTGTGTGTGTGTGTGTGTGTGTGTGTGTGTGTGTGTGTGTATGTATGAGATATGGGTTGATAGAGTTCTCTAACTTTGTTCACCTGGCCTTGATGTCACATGTAGGGGTATGGATTTGCACCCGGCAACTTGGCTATTTCACACCTGTTATTTCAGTACGGTGGACATTATGATATATACTAGGGTCACCATATAAGAAATTTGCAAAACCCATTCCACATTGAGACTCATTGTTACACACTCACAACCACATCCACACAGAATACGAATGACAAACACACACACACACACATACCTGTCATGTCTGGGATTAGAATTCCTACCTAACCAGTTTATTATACTACAGCACTACACAGTTATAGGGCACACTACAGAGATTACTGGTGTACTCCTTCCCCAAAGGTGTATTTCACAGTGAATGACATCTACAGGATTGCCAAGTAGGGCATTAGAATTGTAGTGGGTGTGACTAGCCTTAAATACATTGCTCCGAACACAGACATAGAAACACACACAAAACATCCACCACTGCCATGTGCGGGAACAGAGCCCATACCAGAATTCTACATCACACTACAGCATGAAGCTGTTATAGGATGCACCAGCGTGATTACTGGAGCACTCTTTCCCCAAAGGTGTATTTCACAGTGAATGACATCAGCAGGATTGCCAAAGTAGGGCATTTGAATTGTAGTGAGTGTGACTAGCCTAAAATTCATTGCTCCCTACACAGGCATCGAAGCACACACAAAAACATCCACAACTGCCATGTGTGGGAATAGAATCCCTACTAGGGATCTATATCACACTACAGCATGAAACGGTTATAGGACGCACCAAGGGGATTACTGGAGTACTTTTTTCCCAAAGGTATATTTCACAATGAATTACATCAGCAGCTTTGCCAAAGTAGGGCATTTGAATTGTAGTGCATGTGACTAGCTTAAAAAGCTTTGCTCCCTACACAGACAGACACACACACACACACACACACACACACACACACACACACACACACACACACACACACACACACAGAGTTGCCATGTCTGGGATTAGATTTCCTACCTAACTAGTTTATCACACTACAACAGTACGCAGTTATAGGATGCAACATGGAGATTACTGGGCTACACCTTTCCCAAGAGTGTATTTCAAAGTGGATGACCTCAGCAGGCTTGTCATAGTAGGGCTATAGGGAGGGCAGTGTGTGTGCATGGGCCATAACCCATTCATCTAAAGGTTGACAAAAAACATGCGGGCACACGCAGGGTTATATTCCACAGGTACGTGTATACAGCTGCTTTATGACTACTTCCTTGTACAGTTATGTTGCACAGCTAGCACTTGCAACACATAGTCTGTAATGCTGATGGATACTGGTGGCTAATGTCTACAGTGAGTGACATTTACTCCTCATGTTGTTGTAGCCATTTGGCTGTGTGCTGGTTGGGGCAGGCCTCATAAAGGATGGCTCCTTGTCACAGTCACTCTCTTCCGCACATCTATGTATGTCTACTTTTGGCTTATTATAGTGTGTTGTCCTTGGATATGTCTCTGTATTCCTATTCACTGTGTGTGCAAGGCATGACTGGTGCATACTGAGGAGTGTATGCACAAACATCTGCAACTGCCAGATATGTATGGTCCAGTGTTGTTTGCAGACATGGGCTTCATTTGTTTAAGTGTGTGAGCATGCCCACTATGACCTTTCAGTATGTTGTTGTCTGACATTGCCTTCATTTCTCTGTGTCTGAGCATGCCCAGTATGGCCTTCAGTACTGAATGTGTGGATCAATTCCAGGTAGTTTGTACTCCAGTGCAGACCTTTGTGTTGTACTTCTACAGGTAGAAAACTGTTTCTGCAGGGTGTCCCTCGATCATTTGGCAATATGATGACAAACTGTGCAGGGGATGGTGTGTACTGTAGGTGATTGTGTCTGTGCTGCTTCAGCTGCATGGTACTGCTGTTAGCAGAGATATTCAAACATGTGTACTGTTATACACTGTAATGTTTTCTGTCCTCCTGTACTGTCAGGTGGACATTGTTGCTCACAGTGATGTCCTGGGGGACAAGGATGACTGCAGCTGTGTCCAGTATTGTGGGCAGACACCTACGTATTCATGGTAAGTTATGCCATTCTGGAGGGGGAGCTGCAGACACTTGCTGCTCGGTCTGTGTATCTGGTTCAGCACCTTTGTACAGTGCTGGCAGAGGATCCCATACTTGTACACCCATCAACATTACAGTATGGCCTTATCCTGCTGTGGCAATGCCTCACAGCTGCACAGATTCGCACAGGTTACCCAGAGGCAGGGGCCATAGGTCAGGACATTACCCCTATTGTGGTGTATGGACAAGTGTGTAGCTACCCATTTATGTGTTTGCAGCCATGGACAGTGTGTGCACACAGCTTGGTGTTGGACCCTGCACATTCCATGCTGCCCATGCTCCCACCCCCCCCCCCCCTCTGTTATTCTAACCTCTTCCATACATTATGCATACATTATCTGATACTTTCCCTAAGGGTATCACCAAATCACACGTGTGTGTTAGTGTTGGTCCACAGTTCATGCAGTGGGACATTTTGGACATGTTACTGTGGCTTGTCTACATGGACTTGCATATGTCTTATGTGGAGTATGTTATGGTGTTATTTGGGTGTCCATGACATAACATGCATTGGCAGTACGTGTGAGAAACAGGCTTTTGGCAGACACCTGTGGGCCATTAGGTGTGGCTGCGGGCCAGATGTGTCAAGCCATTGCATTCTATCAGTTCTACAGTCTCAGACCACCATACAATGTATTCCCCTGGTGTGACAGAGTAGGTGTGATAGGTGTTTATGCCAATACCTTCTATCAGTCTCGATCAGGTGGTGTGGATGCTGGCAGGGTGCTACCTACAGCTAGGGATACACCTGCATGGGACACCTGCACTGCATGCTGAATTCCTTTGCTATTGTCATATGCAGGTGGGGTCAAATTGTACCCATTCCCCACAGCAGGGATATGACCAGAGAGGTACCTGTGGGTGGTGTTTGCGTGACCTGGGTGCATGTGTGCTATGCATGCTACTTGTATCTGACACACGGATATGCATGGGGCATTTCAGTTACGCTGGCATGTGCAGGTACATCAGCTGTTTCCCAATACATCAGTCCTACCTCCTGTGTGATCTACAAGTATTCGGGCAGACATCACCAATATCCCCTACTACAGGACCAGTTAATCAGATGCATACCTGTATTTACAATTCCAAGGGTGTCTCCATTTCACAGTGACACAATATATACTGTATGTCTGGGTACTTTCCCCTGTGTACTGCTTGTATATTTAGCCCAACAGCCCTGCCATGTCAGTCTTAGAGATGGTGACACATATTGCCACCATACATTTATAATGGCTTACTGCTAGCATGTGCTATGCTGGTGGGAATTGTCTTTGACACTGCAGTTGTGACTATTTGTCCCTGTCATCAGCAGTAGTGGGCAATGGCCATCAGGTCTTACCTTAACATGCATACATACTGACCACTCTCACACAATATGAAACACACCAACCTAACATACACAGATCTGCATATTGTGCAAATGCTACAGCCTATCCTGCTACCTTGGCCACCTCTGGGCATCTGTGCTTCACTGGCATTATATCGACTCATACATGTTACTGCATTTCTACACAGGATTGGGGGGGGGGCACACCTGACTGTTACTACATTTCTACGCTGGATTAGGGAAAGGGGCACACCAGACTGTTACTACATTACTACATAGGATTGCGGGGACACCTGACTGTTTTTGTATTTCTACACAGGATTTGGGGGGGCACAACTGACTGTTACTGCATTTCTACACAGGACTGGGGGGGGCACACTTGACAGGTACTACATTTCTATACAGGATTGAGGGTGGAACACTTGACTGTTACTACATTTCTACACAGGATTGGGGGGAGGGACACACCTGACTGTTTCTAAATGTCTACATATGATGGGGGGCACACCTGGCACTTGTACACATTTGCTATGACTGTACTGGTATGTCAGGTACTCCATTTCATTCTGTATTCTAACCTATCATGCTGACTAGAGGCATATCAGTGTACTACAGATCTTAGCTTTGGTTGACCTACATATTAGTGTCTCACTTCCTACCCTTCAGATGTAACATCCCACTGCCTGGCCTGCTGTAGTCTGTCTGTGTAGGCCTGGGGGAGATTACCCATAGGCATCATTCAGAGGCCATAGCACAGCCTCTGTTTGTGTTTGTCTACACCTGTCCTGCTGGCTGAGACTGTTGTTGGGTATGTGAACCTCCCTGACTGGCATGTGTGAGGCATATGGACACACATGTCACCCAGCACATTTCCTGTGGTGGAATTTGTCGCCCTATGTAGTACTGGCTACTATGGTGACTCCAGTATTTGTTACAGATCTCATAGTGCCACTATGGGTGTCTACTATCTGCTGTCATACCATTCAGCCATCTGATTCCCTTGCATGCTGATATCCATACCATAGATACAGGTAACGACACATTTTACTCCATTCGGCAATTGGTAGGTTGATTGACTTACCTTGTGGGTGTGCCAGTATTGAGGATAGTGCTGGAGGGCTACCTTTGTTGGATGCACATATTACACTCCCTATACATGGCTGAGCACTGGTAGTGTCATGTTTGGCATCCCTTTTACTGTATGTGCACGTCAGAGAGAGGTGTCATTCCCTGGGTCCCTACTGTATCAATGTATGCGCTATGCATTGCCTCTTTGCCAAGGCCCAGGCATACTGGGCATGCCTCCATCTGCCTACTGGGGCAGGCTCAGGTTGTTCCTCCTCTGAGTCACTCTGTGAATGTGCAGGCCTTGGCATTGGTGGGGGGCTGTGTGGCCCTGCCCCATGCTGTTCCTGCTGCAGCTGTTTCTGCAGGATCATATTGTGTAGCATGGCAAATACCTTAACAATCTGAGTACATGTAGCTGGTGAGTACTGCAAGGCTCCACCGGCTGTGTCCAGGCACCGGAACCATGACTTGAGCATCCCAAACACATGCTCTATTATAAGTCTGGTCTGTGCATATGCCTCATTATGGCATTCTTTTTTAGGTGTGTGTGCATTTCTGATGGGTATCATCAGCCACGGCTCCAATGCATAACCAGCATCCCCCACTAGGTAACCGTAAGGGATGTCCACATTGGCAAAACTCTTGTACAGCTGCATCAGATGCCAGATGTGGGAATTGTGATAGCTTCCAGGGCAGCCAGCACACACATTTATTATAATGCCCTGGGCATCACACGCAACCTGGCAGTTGATGGAGGGGAAGCCCTTGTGGTTGATATAGACCCTACCCTGATCACTGGGTGGTGTTTTGATGCATATGTGCGTGCAATCTATAGCACCCACTACCTCAGGGTATTCTGCTATTAGGTAGAAGAGATGCATATTACTTGCCAGCACCTCATGGGTGTTGAGGAAAGACACGTGCTCACTGGTATGTGCTGACATGGCATCCAGGAACTGGTGGAATACTCTGAATGCCGATGCCTGTGAGATACCCATGATATCCCCAGTTGAGCTTTTGGAGGTACCTGTTGCTATTATTCCTAGGCCTACACATACTTTGGTATCCACTGGGATGGGTTCCCATCTGTCAGTTCGGTGTGTCAGGCATGGCTGGCACAGCTCAACAATTTGCTATAGAAGGTCCTTGTCCACCATATAGTGCTCCACTATCTCCAGCTCATGTAGCCCCTGGTAGGTTACCCTGGGTCTGTACACTCTTCTCCGTCTCCTCACTATGGGTTGGTCGACAGCATTCACATCCTCACCACCCTCAGCGTCTTCCACATGTTGTATGATGCCTGCTGCAGCCCCTATCATTTTGTTGTTTTGTGTGTTAAAAGTTCCATGCTTGTAAACACTGGTGGTGTAGAGTATGGGGAAAACCAGAGAGGAAGGTGTTTGCATAGTTTATAGTAATGTTCTTGGCTGGGCTGGTCTGCTGCCTGTGTAATTGGCTGATTCTGGTACATATCACCTGCCAGCTATGCTAGTTCTCCTAGATTACCTTCTGACTGCTGTTTTCCCTTCCCATTGCCTTCCGGTTTAAGCCTGGGGGTGCACCGCGCAAACACAGTGCTCAAATGTGCACAGAGCTGCTATTTCCTGGTTTACTTTTTTTTTTTTTTTCCTTTAAAACCCAGTGCACAGCGTGCACACCTGCTTAGGCAATTTACAGAGTGCTAGGCAGCCTCAGACACACACCCTTGCCTAGCTATGCTTAGCTAGGAGCAAACCTGAGCTACAGGGCTCCAATCCGCTTACAGTATGCCTGACACACACCCCTTTGATGTCAGCTAACTCCTAGGTTTGCACCAAGCTATTCCTGCTCTTACACTGTTGGGAGCTGACTAGCATGCAGGGGAAATCTGGGATCCACTATTATTCCCCTCATTTGCATAGGATTACTTGCTAATGAATAGTTACATGTCCCACATTGAGCCTCCCCCCTTAGCAACCACTATTCATTGGTCATGTTGTCTTCTGCCTGCCATTGACTATAACGGCAGAATAGTGATTTTAGTTAGAATGCTTATTTTAGGATTATTTTCTTATTTCCCCCCAATCCCATTTGCGTGCCTCTGCCATATGCTTAAACAGCTGAGATCGGCTAAAAAAAATAAAAGTTGATTTTTTTTCCAACTGTTTTCCATGCCAATAGCTTTATACTTGGCCATCAGCATGCTTTCTAAATGATATCCACCCTTTATTTGGAGCTGTCATGGCTCCGTTATGGAATTAGCAGAAATGTACTCCGTTACTGGCAGAGTACATTTCTGTAGATTACATTAGTCCTGCAAAGCCAGTTTCAAGCTTCCTGGATCGCAAATTCACCTCATTTGCAATGGATTTCTCCTGCAAATAGGATAATTTGCATACAGGGGCTGTGTCCGTGTATGACTAGTGCAGGAAGGCTCATGCACGCCCCTTCAGGTTATTCCTGGATAGCATGGCAGCCATATATACTTGCTGGAGCTCCTGAACTAATCCTGCTCTCTGTGCAAGGCTTGCAGAATCTGGGGGTGTATCTTGACAAGTGGTATATGTTAATGTTTTCCATACCAGATAGGACAAAACAGGTAACATTGATAGAAATGCTTGATCGATGAAAGGTTTACGTATCTTGATTGTAATAAAATTCATAATTCTGTGAAGGACATTTTGTTTCTCTTCACTCTGCAGAAGAAATTAATGAATACAAGTAGAGTAAATGAGACTAGACACTTGCTTTCATAGAAGAGTCTAAATGTCAGACAAGTGCAACTTAACAGGAAATGTATGAGCAGGTGAACTTGCAAGGCTATTTTTCAGCTTATACATATGACACAAAATAGAACAAAAGTATGTTAAAAGAGAGGAGTCGGTGGTAAAAGTGACATATCTAGCCCCAAGACTACAGGTTGGAGCATTCTGTACACAATATAATTGATTGCTTCATATGAAAATTAAATAAACTTTTCTGACACCCAAGCTGACATTTTCTGTCATCAGAATGTCCAGAATACATAGAAATAACTGTGCCAGTGTAGAATTAACTATCATGCTCTGCATCCTGTACAAGCTGACTTCATGTATTTACCAAATCCGTGCTCCATGGAAATTAATACACACACATAAACACACAGCCTTGTGCGATGAATAAACATATGACTATATGATAATCTTGACAAAGAAAACATTTGCCTACTGAAGCCAATGAGTTGGATCGTAAAAGATCAAGTTCAAAAGGTCCAAAAAATCCCACTGAGTAATTCCATTTAAACTTCTATGTACTGCTCTGTAGATGAAAGCATATATTGTCACATATACAGTCTTACAAATAATATTTGTTTCAAAATCCATTTCAATAATTTGTGTCAGACCCTGTGATTAACTCTTTTGATTGGTGTGCATTTCTGCAAAGCATGTACAGTAGCAACATTGTGATGTCATTTGGTGTGCCCCTCCTTTGGAAGCGATAGTATGCGTGGGGAATGGTAAGGATTTGTGGGCAGATGTCTAAGTGATGCAAAACTAGAATTCACAATCTGTTCATGGATTTCACATGTAAACCTACAATAATCTGTCTCTAATCTGTTGTGGTTGTATGAGTGAAAAGATATGGGAATTTTTTTTTGTATATACATGCAAAATCACTCCTATAGGAAGAAAACACACTGTACACGTGTTTGGTGGGTGTTTATAAACAAAGAGTATCACAACTTGTCTGGCATTGCTTTTCTTTCAGTTTGGGCAGTCATTACAGTAAACTAAAACATAAAACCTTAAACAAGTTTAACTGTCTCATTATTTACTACTGTCGCAACAACAGCAGCTATGCATTTCCTCTAGCTTCCTCTGTCTTTCTCTCTCTCTCTCTGTCTTATTTCCTGGACCCAGATCATCATCGCCATAAAGCCATACTTATTGGCACTAACCTGGGAGCAAGCTAGTAATGCATGTGTACCTATGCAGTGTTTTAAATATTTTTTTCTTAAAAGTGACCATAACGCAGTCTTACCACTACATCCTAAAACAGACTTTGTAATGGACAAGCACATACATGCTTAAACAACAGGAATGAGATAAGATGATCCGTTGAACTTGATCTTTAATCTCCAGGGCAACTATCTGACAAAAGTGCTAGACTTCTCATCTGTTCAGTCAGTCCTCCTTACCTTTTCTTCTCCCTCTTAGGCTAGTTTAGGTGAATCCTGCAATTATAAAGAAATCCAAACACATCATGAAACAGAAAATTCTCTGTATGCCCTATTGGAAGATTAGGACTCAGTAATGTGAGTCCCAAAAACTAAAAAATGTAAGCATGACTAAACACAAGTAACAGCGAGCTGTCAAAGTCACCATTATGTATTTAAAGTGCATATGAACCATGCTCCCCCAATGTTGAGAGAAACATGCCACATAATACATCTTCTAATATGTCTTGTTATGTATACTGTACATCAGAGGAGAGGAAATACTCTAAGATACAACAGTTTTAGAGTTAGCAAATATTTCACCATTATCACACACAAATTCTCACAGGTCCAAGGATCACAGTTATGGCCTCTGAGCATACAAATGGAACCCATTTCTGTGTGTGCTCACCATGGGAATCTGGTACATGCTTAAAGACTATAAATGCAATCTTCTTGACTGTGAGAATTTAAGTGCAGTTGCAGGAAAATATACACAAGGACTGAAATGTTTTAAAACACAATCCCAACTGGATTATTATGTTCTGTCGCCTCAGTTCTGACTGCCAGCAGTATCTGCCTAATACAGCCAACTTCCCTGGCTTCACATATATCAACCATGCAACTTCAGATGACTCTACCTACAAACCAGTGCTGACCATAGTCCATGGGAAAAAAAAAAACAACCTCACTCTAATACTGGCCAACGCAGTTGAGCAGTTAGCCTAATATAGCCAACTTTCCTGGCTTCAGATATATCAGCCAAGCAATTTATGGTGGCTCTAATTGTAAAGGAGTGCTGACCACTTCTCACATAAAAGAAGCAGCCTCACTCAAATACTGGCCGACACAGTTAAGCAGTGTATGTTATTATTATACTGCTGAGCATTTTTATTGAATGTTTTAATTTATTTGATATAATCACTGGCAGGCCTGCAGTCAGCACTGATGCCCACTGTCAAAAAACTGAATCTGAAACCAAAGAAAAAAAAACAGCCTACATAACAAAGTAATTAAGGGGAAAATGTCCTTAGAAAAAGACAATTACTTAAAGTAGCAATTCTCTCAAGAAGCAATACAATGGTCTACTGGAACATAGTCTCTATTCAACAGACCTCCATCTTACTTACCTAAAACTGGCTGTACTTTAAGTAAAGGACATATTGTGCAAGTGCTGCTCACACAGATTGTTTTTCTTCAGCCCTTCTATTCCAGTGTTGTGCCCCACTCTGTCCATCCTCACTAGCACTTAGGCACACTCTGCTCCCCTACCCTACTCCCAGTCCTCACCCACCCCCACCTACTCTACTTGTCTAGTTGTCCCTCTCCCCCCATTCACATCAGGTTACTGCAGATACACCCTTCCATCTACCATACTCGTCCCACCCTGTTATTCAGTTGAATTGCTACTCCTCCTTGTCTGCTTCTGCTTCTCCCTTACCTAACACCTTTCCAAGCCCAAACCCTACATCCAGTTTCAACAAACTAACTCATTTTCTTTCTTCACTGCTCACACTGGCTGAGCCACAACTAACTCATTATGCTACACTTCACACCCTTCCATCATAATACAGTACATACCCAGCTACCTCAAAACCCACTTTATTGTAACTTTTAATTCCTAAGTCGTTCTTCCTAATTCCACCTATTCCTAGTCAGAGAAAAATATTTACTTAACAAAAAGATACTAATACTACTCATAATATTACCTTTTTTATCACTAGCTCATGATATCTCCTACCAGTAAACTCTATGTAACACTTACAAAAATTACCACTACTAAGAATACCAACTCCCTAACATCCCCCACTTTCCTATAGCTCCATCTCTTTGCAGCTGAAACCATTCATCTCTTCAAAAACATACTGTCACCCACAAACCTCCACTAAACAAACTAAGCCTTGATCCAAAAATCAAATGTAAATGGCCTAACTCATATTCCCTTATGCTCCAGCACCTAGAACTATGTGGCAATATATGCACAAACCTGGGCCCCTCAAACTAAACTAACTACACCTCCATTCCACATCCTCCCTCAAAATATACATCTGGATTATGCTTAAATGTTATCAGCCTGAGAAGCATTTGCAATAAATTGCCAGATGTCCATGGCTGGATAGTTCAATAATGCCTTGCATTCCAGTAGTCACAGAAACACAAATGACAAGGAAATTATTCCTACAACATGATAAGACAAGACAGGAATAGTAAAAAATGGAGGTGTGGCCATCATCTATTAAAAAAAAAAAAAAAACAACAACAAAAAAATCATCCTTTCTGTTTCTCATCTCACCATCCTCCAAAATTGAAAATGCAGAGATCCTAAAAACAGCCCTCAGACTAAATAAACATAAAGCTCTGTATCTCATTGGATTATACATACTCTGGTAAAAAAAATATTGTATTCACCCATAAACAACTAGCTCTCCACAAACAGAGATTTACCATCACCTCCACCAATAATGCTGCCATAAAACTAGCTATCAGCACCAAACTATTAGGTGAGATTTTTGATGACAGTCTGAAATTTGATCATCACATAAAACAAGCAATAAGGAAAATGCACCAAAAACTTGGGACCATCTATAGGATTAAACTGTACTTTAAAAACAAAGCTAGAACAACTGCAGCATCTTTTTTTCCTTCTTCCTATCCTTATTTATGCCACACCCATACTTATCACAAGCAGTGTTACAACAAAATATCCAAATTCACCTCAAACCAAGGATAATGAACCCACCACTGTATACCACTAAAAGAACTTCATTTGCTCAAATTATGACACTCCCGTAATCGCTCACCGTTAGTGACTACCCACAAGTTCCTAGACACTCCCCTAATTGCTCAAAGTGACTACCCACTAGCTCCTAGACACTCCCTTAATCGCTCACAGTTAGTGACTACCCACAAGCTCCTAGACACTCGCTTAATCGCTCACAGTTAGTGACTACCCACAAGCTCCTAGAAACTCCCTTAATCACTCACAGTTAGTGACTACCCACAAGCTCCTAGACACTCGCTTAATCGCTCACAGTTAGTGACTACCCACAAGCTACTAGATACTCCCTTAATCGCTCACAGTTAGTGACTACCCACAAGCTCCTATACCAGTTAGAAAAGTAGCCAAACATAAACAACTTGTTCCAGCAGTGTAACCCCACTAGGCCACTATGGTCTACTGACAAATTGCTACTGACAATAAACAAGTCTAAGAATCCTACTGGAGATTTGCTGTAGTCTTCCTATATGGCTAAAATGATGTAGTCTATACCCTCAGCACTTAGACAAACTGAAAATGCTAAATTATTCAAAACTCAGCTAAAGCAATATCTGTCTGACACATGGCTATACTTATGCTCCACTCCTGGCTAACTCCTTATTCTTAATCTGCCTATACTCTTCCTATAACTCAAACTCTCTTTCAGTCTAATTCATGTGATTCCTTCTTTTCTACTCTGTACTTCTTTCCTCCTTACCCTTTATCAGCTTTAACTTAACTTCTTCTTGTCAGCTATAACTGCCAGAACTCTAAGATATGTCTGGTAAAACAAACTATATATTCTGTATCTAAATATAAATCACGTAAATTATTTTAGTTACTGTATATACATTACTAGATTGCTTGCATGCTTATATTGGTTATGTTAACCTATTTGAAATGACAGAATGTTATCTGTCTAATTGTAACTACTGTGGAGCTTTTCTCCCTGAGTCTGCAGTGAAAAGGGACATCTCTTTTTCCCCCAGTTGGATTATCCCTATATTAAATGCAAAAAATAAATAAAACTGTAGCATCTTGGGGTATTCCATTTTCTCTGAGGTGCAACAGTCTCAGAAGCCATGTAAATGAAACACTTGATTTCCTTAACGGATCATTTGTATATATCCTATGGGTCTCCATCACCGAAGGTTTATGGAATCACACAGTGAAAACTCTAGCTTGTCTGGGTTTTTCTCAGTTTTTACTGAATGGTTTGTCTGTGTGACCTTTTTATCATTTGATTTTGAAGTTACTATATATGGATAGTGAGGGCTTCAGTGTGAAGCCTGGCACATCTGAGGTGCAGGAGGGCAATATGTATCTGTGAATTTCACATTTCATTGTTATTTTATAAGGGTGCCACTTAAATCTTTTCAGTTTTGGGACTTGCAGTACAGAATCTTAAACTTCCATTAGGTTGTCCTTCGGCACTCTTTTTCTCTCTCTTTCTGAAGTATTGTTTCCATAACATGAACCTAAATATTTCCCTTCCAGCATCTCATGGCAGTCTTGACTTCTTATCTTTATCTTTCAAAATGAATTACTGGGAATAGCTGATTATGTTTATTAACAAGCCGTTTTCATTTATATGCTATTCTTTGTTGAAAAACAAGTATGTCTGAAAGCACGGAACCCATTTTAGAGCATTTTCTTTTCATGTAAATAGTTGACACATTAAATATATTTTCACTTTGACCTTGAAACATGGCTAAAATACATCCTGCTTGGAATTTATATAACAGTTTAATATTCATATACCTCATGTACGTATATGTGTACGTATAAGTTTTGGTGAGTGTGCGTTGTGTGTGTGCATGACAAACGTATAACCAGCTATATTGGGCCCAGTGTCATCCCCAAATATGCTGGCCTTTTAACTTGAAGTTGAAGTACAAAAAAGCAAACAAACAACAAAATCTCAATGCTCATTTTAAACAGCAAGCAGCTGCTATGCTGTAGTTTATACAGTTCATGCCATATACAGAGTGCTAGAGTGTATCAGTTCTAACTAGAGTCAGCCACTTTTAACAGACATGATCTATGCTTAACAACTCCAACTCTGGTTGGTTCCAGAGTAGGGAGATTAACTATGTCCTTGTTGATAAGCGTCATGATAAATATTTCCATGGCCTTACTAATGAAGCATATGTGTTTATAATTCCCGGTGTATGTTGATGGCCCCCCCCCCCCCGTGTGCAGAGGGATGACTGTTGCTTTCCATCATTCTGCCAGAACATAGGCTGCCTGGAGGCTGTGTTTAAATAGAGATCCAAGTGGGTCTGCTAGGTCATTGCTGAGGTTGTTTTAAAGTCAACCAGGGATGTTGTCAGGGCCCACTGATGGTGTGCTTTTAGAGATGATCTGCTCACTTGAGATAATAGGCTGAGGAGCAGGTATTCTTTGGGTGATGACCTATAGGGGAAGGGGTTGAAGTTTGATCCAAATCTGTCAACTAGCAAGTTGTCCATTACCTTGGTTGAGTATACTCATAGTTGGGTATTCCCCTTAAGATTTTAGATGTAGTTATAAAATGCTTTGTGACATCACCTCCAAATACAATGTTGGTTATAAATTACATGCAACACAGTCATACAACTCAACCTATATCATGTCATTACAACAGTTGTACATCATATGCCTATATGTTTATCTGTGGAAATATGTGGGTGAGCACCCTGACACCATACATGGATACATTACAAATGAGATGGGTGTGGTTCATGCAGAACATTTAAAGACACAAATGCTGACAGTCACACAATGCTGCTGGGGAACACCAGTATAATCCTTGTGAATAGCAACACAATAGTCCACACAATGTATTCCCCAAAGTTGCAAGTGAATCTCAATATGTCATATGTTTGTGTATATAATAGCATTACAACATGTGGGTATACCCAGGCATATGTGCCTGTGTAATCAGTATGACATAATATTGCTGTATGTCCGATAACATTTCCAGATGCTAGGTATACACATACACACCTGTGTTATACTGCAGCTTTCACTGTGACTGTGTCAAATGTTGATATATTCCATTACAAGAACACATGGCTTAGTAATGCAACAATGTACATAGCATCATCACACGACAACAGTCCTCAGGAAGCATATTACTACAGCTGTTATGGAAGGAATATGAAACCAAATGGCAGCATTGGCCATCAACAGAGTAGCTTAAATCATAGACTGGAATACAATGGTGTAGGGCTAAGTACATTTACAACTTAACACAGAACATGTTGATGGCAACAACATCGATATGTGCAATCTTTAGAGAGTCACAAGGCATTGCCAGGCTAATGGTCAAGAGAACATTAATCATAACATTTATACCATTTAAACAAAAATTGCTATACCTATGCGATGGAGGATATTAGGTGTATGTGTGCATGTATGTATGTATGTATATGATTGTATTACAGACTATCTCTGTCCATATGTGATATGTGCATCACCCCATGACAGAATTATCAATAACACATCCAGTGGTCTGCGATGACTTGCACAGGGTGATGTAGGGACTCTACTTAACAATGTGTGCATGCAACTATGAAATTATGACATCCTTGTTGTTCTGCAGATAGGATGTCATCTGTACATAGGGAACAGGAGACTTTGGATTTATGGAGGCTATGATCGGCTACTGAAAAATAAAAACTTGAATGGCTAAATTTTAAAATCAAAACAGTGAAAGGAGCAATTACTGAACACTGACATCTGCAAAAAAAAAGAAATTTATCGAACTGGCCATAGTTGTTCAACATCACAAACACACCGGCAAAAGTGGGGTTTCACCCCCACAAACCCCAATGTGGGGGCTGCACCCCACACACACACCCAACTATATATATATATATATATATATATATATATATATATATATATATATATACCAACTCCGAGATCACACTACAGTGGGGAATAGGGCAAATTTAAAATGTTTCCCTTCACTTACCTTATGCATCACGTTACTTCCTAGTTGTTAGCCAACTATGGCCATTTGATGAATTTTGTTTTAGATATTGTTTGTTCGGTAATTGTCCACTTTGCTGTTTTGAGTTCAGAATTTATCCGTTTGTCTTTTTTATTTTTCTGTATCCGAACATAGACCTGGATTCATGGTGCTATGTAAAATGTTCTCCTGAGTGGGAGTCAAATGAAAAGTGAGGATGATATCATCATTGTCTGCTGAGAAGAGTTTTTTGGAGGAGTGTGTGATATCAATGAGGACTAACATTCTGATGTAAAAGTGCCTGCAGACTTATAGTTACATGAGCACACACACACACACACACACACACACACACACACACACACACACACACACACACACACACACACACACACAGTCAAATTGACTGCTGTGAGATTAGAACCCCTACCTATATAGCTACAAAGGCTAGAAATCATATTTTAATGCTAGTGCCAACACAGATATTTGAGTTCAATGCTGTCAGAGTGCACTTTATAAGGGATGACATCATCAGTGCATGCTGAGACAATGATGTTGGAGGATTGTGTGATATACATGTGGACTCACATCCCAATGTAAAATTGCCTTCATACTTGAGAGTTCAATGATTATATAGACACATATTCAAATTGATACTGTGAGATTAGAACCCCTATCTAGTACCATTGTAAAAGTATTTTCAGAATGATACTTGAGAGAAGTCAACATGACCTGAAATCAAGCTCTTCTGAGTATGTGCACATATGCACAAAAGTTGGTTATCATGAGATTTGATCCTCTATGTAATTAGTTACACAAGCTAGAAAGAAGAATATTTAATGCTAGCACTGCAGAACAAGTTTACCATTAGCAATGTCAGAGTGCACTTTATAGAGGATGACATTATCAGTATATGGTGAGAAGATGATAGTGTGAGGGTTGTATGAAATTGCTGTGGAGACATGTACCAGTGTAAAAGTATTTTCTGAATGATACTTGAGTGAAGGCAGCAGGAGCTGGAGTCATGCTCTTCTGACTATGCACAGACAAGCATATACACTCAGACATATAGACACACACACAAGTTTACTGTTGTGTGATTCAGTCTCCTACCTAACTAGTTGCATAAGCTGGAAAACACAGTACTTAACACTCACACCATCACAGATGTCTGATTTTATCAGTGACACAGTGCTCTTTGTAGAAGATCACATCATCACAGTGTCACTGATAACATATACTGTTATAAGACGTGTGAACAAAGGTTGACATGGGATATCAATGTGTGTGATTGTAATTTGCAAAAATAAAAATAAAATGCATCCTGGTAACATATTTGAAAGCTGTCGCTAATGTATCTTGAATAACTTAGCCATACATGTACTTGTTTCTCAGGATTTTGTTTAGACATACACTCACACTTTGGAAACAGCAGTACTGAAATGGTGGAGGTATGTCTTTTCATATTTAGATGAAGTGATGACCACATTAAAAAAATTTATAACTGTATCAATGTGATATGATGATGAATAACCAACATCCAGTGTTAGTATAAATCCATAAGAAATATAACAATGCTGTTATAGTCCTTTACTTCTGGAGCCTGCTTGACAATGGCCCAGGTACTGATATATCATTTGCAAGTGCATTGCAGTAGTGCATACCTGAATTTCAGAAAGTATGTGTTCATTCAAGCACACATGTCCCTTCCCTCATCTTGTGTTTATTAATGCCTTACCGTGTAATGGAAAATATCAGCAAAGTAACCAGTGTAAGCCATGATAAATACTTTATGACATAGTGCATCACCAAGAAACTTATTTGCGTGGATGATGGCAAAATGTTTTCACATGCATGATTCACATTTATTTTTATTTTTTGACTGCGAAGTTCTGACTAGGACAGAGCCTATTTTTAACACAGGCCCAGGGAGAAGCATTCTAGATGCCTGTCTGGAATGTGGGAGGAAAACCCATGCAAACACAGGAAGGACATGCAGACTTCACACAGAAGACAACCCCAGCCAGAGATAACTGGACTAGCATGGCAAATGGTAAAAACTCACCAGGCTGTATAGAGTCATTCATCACCACTTGGCATTAGTGCACAGTGCCAAACTCCATGCGGTGAGTGGGCCATCCTCCTCAGGTACCTGCAAACACCATCAAGGAGGAGAGGACACTGATTTACATCCCTGGGGGTAGCTCTGCATGGCTGGAGGGGAGGGCATAGCATCCCCTGCCAAGACAGCACCCTCTCCCCCTCCCACATGGGGAGTCTGTCATCTCCAGTGCTCGTGGCAGACCGCACCACTGCCCCGGTGCCCATTCATGGCCACCCCTCTCAGGGTGGCAGAGGAGCACCCATACATCCTGCCTTACAGATGGGACCCCTCTCCTGCTGCCAGGAGGCAAGGGAGATAGATGCCACCCCACCACTTGTTCCCCCTCCCCCCCAGGAGTCATGGGCTCAGTCCTACTGGCCTCTGCCAGTGTGGGCTGAGACAGAGAGAGAGAGAGAGAGAGAGAGAGAGACAGAGATAGTCAGGGCATTGGAGTGAGTATTGGTGGCCCCTGGAGGGCAGCACCATCCAAGGACCCTCTGCATTAATGATCCTTCCACAGTTTCACCTACAGAAACCTTGTTATGACTTTTACTTCCTCTAGATAGTCAAGTTTGTTCATCTTCTCAGTGCTCCACCAAGGCAGTGACAAACTCCAGTGGGGCCAATCTGAAGACCTCACTAAACCATCAAATTGGAAGTAGTAATAGGCAGTATGTACAAAGGGCACAGACTTAATCAACGCAAGCTTATGATCTGTACTTACTGGGAATTCCTTGTTCATGGTGAATAATTCCAATCTCAGGTCCCTATTATGAATGAGGCTCAGAGGATTACCTGGACCTGTCAGGCAAGTGTAGGCACACGCTGATCCATTTAGTGTAGCACGTGTGTAGCCCCATGCATCTAAAGGCACCACAGACCTGTTATTGCTCAATCTCATGTGGCTGAAAATCACTTGTCCCTCTAAGAAGTTGGAGATGACATCACAAGGCCACATAACTAGTTAGTATGGCGGAGTCTTGTTTGTTATCAGAATTAACCAGACAAAACAAAATCACTCCACCAACTAAGAATGGCCATGAACCACCATCCATAGAATTGAAAAGAGCTGTCAATCTGTCATTGCTGGCACCAATGCCAGTTTTTATAACATCTTGCACCATCCCTGGCAGCTCTTGACAGGTGATGTAATCACCACTTCCACCAATACTCCTAGAGGGTACAAATGTACCAGCAGCCTGGGCAATGCTATGTGATGTGGATGGGCTTGGTAGTGTAGGGACTGTGGAGGAAGTACTGCCAGGTTGCATCCCAGAAGCATTGGGTGTTGGTGCAGTGGTCAGATGAAGGTTGGAAGACTGAGTTGCAGTGGTTAGCCTATGTTCTTATGCTGAAAAACATTGTTTCTGTTGGCAAAAGGTATGACACCATAGCAGTGTGTTTTAATTTAACAAAAAAAAAGACAGAGAGAGAGAGAGAGAGAGAGATAAAGGGAGGAGTGAGACAAAAAAAAAAAGAGATGACTGGAAACATTACATGTCACATTCATTTTTTATTATAATAAATATACTTCTATTTTTATATTAGCTATACAGCTTTCACAAGCCAAAAAAAGATGAAATGTTACAAATAATCCTTGGAATATGCAAATATTCCATACATGCTTTTAAAGAAGTTACACATTAACCTAACAACATGGCATCAAAGCCAATATTACTGCAATTAAAATTTAAAAATGATATTTGTTAAATGTGAATATAGACATTACTTGTGGGAATTGACTCCAGCTAATATGAATACACTATTGCACATACACAATACAGTTACCAAGGGCTACAGAAGAAACCATGCATGCCTGCTTTTACAATTAAGACCTGAATGCTTAAGCTGCTACTAATCTATAGCATCTCAGTATATTTAAAACAATCATGTTCATGTGTGCTGCATACATACCCTGTGCCTCTCTGTGTCTCTCCAATCTCTCAGCATGTGCGTTCCTGTTCACTGAAATTCCTTATAAAGCTGCAAAAAATAAACGAGAGAAAAAGAGACATTAAAGAATTATGCATGCAAGTCTTGCCTATCTATAGCTTTCCAAGACACATAAAGTTGCTTTATCAGTATACTTACACAACTGTGGGATGTCAACAGTTCTAAACTCATCCAGCTACTGGTTGCGTATTGCCTGCTTGCACAATTTCAGGTCACTGTAAAGGCTCCTGCATTGCTCCTCAAAGTGTGGTGTGCCAGCTGCACTGGACATAGCCTTGGCTATGCTGTTCCAAGCCTCAGCCTTACACTGAGACCTGGTATAGTCCCCCTGCAGCAGCCTACAGCTATAGCATTTCAGGAGGAGTGCAACAAAGATTTTTGACTCCTCCTCACTTCTGTGCCCTGATTTTGGCACCATCTTTCCTATCTCCTACTATGCCTGAAAAGGTCCTCCAACAGTGCTAGTGTTTTCCCACCAATTTACGATATTGTATTTTACGACTAGTGTGCAAACACACATAAACAAGCCAACCGTGTTTGTGAGACGTTAAGCAGACTGAAACATTGTTGAGCAAAGAGCATGGGAGTTTATGAAGCAGCAATGATAATTTGACATTTGTCATTACTATATGGCATGTGTGCTGCTACACCTGGTCACACTTTGTCCACTGGTCAACATTAAAATTTTGAATGACTTGCAATTTAAGCCATGACTTTGGAGGGACCACTGAGAGACTTGGTACATATTTTGTGGGGACTTGCACAGTGCTAAAAGTAATTTGTACAAGGTGGGATTCAAACCTCTATAAGAGAGAAAACACATAGTTTCATACAGGCAACTGCCCCTCATTGCCACAAAAAAGTGCTTGGTAATCATGATCATTATAGATATATAGTGAAAGGATGGACTGGTGTTCTGTTACAATTAAGCCTGTATATGTGCGCAATTACAAGGTACTGGCTTATGCATTCTTAGGTGTGATGCAGGGGTACTGGCTGACAACATATGGGAAACGTATATACTTGAATTACTTTATTAGTAGATTTGCGATTTGTGGTACAGACCTCACAATACATTCTATTTTACAGTTATACTTGGGTTATGTGAGGTATACATATTATTGCCAGTAAACTATTGTGCCCATCAGATGTATGCAATGGCATATTTTATTACATAATCATCATTGTAATGATAAACCAGTTATATACATAATACAAACCCATTTATTGGAAAACTTATGGTGGGACACCCTAAAAAAGTGGATTGTGCTGGCTTCAAACCCTGGATGATTTGTGTTCTGACTGCAGCTCATTGCACTTAGATCTGGTACCACAAGGTAAGCTGCCCAACAGCTATGTTTTCCACACTCAGTACTATTCAGAGTGCTGACAGACCTGCCTCACAGCTAAGCCTGTTTGCTTGAAGGAAGGCAAAACCAATTAAAACTTACACTTTATTACTTATCCTGTGAACCCTGTTGGCACATAGGCAGGCAAAGTGCAAATGTAAAAAGGCAGAAATACATGTATTATTTCTGTAAATATCCACCATGACCATTCTACAGTAAAAATAACTACTGTGGGACTCCAGCCCCAATTTACCTATCTTCTCTTTGTTTATCTCAACAAATTTGCACTTTGTGCCACAAAGCAATCAGGTAACAGGTAGAATTTCTGTAGTCATTGCTGAACCTGTGCAATGCTACTGAGCATGTGTGCGCTTTATAAAACAACTGAAATTCATTTACAATTTTTTGCTGGTTAACTTTGTTTGCACTAAGTGACACAGCATGCAAATGGTAAAGCATTCTGATTTCCTACATGAGAAGTGTGCTTCCAGTGCTTTTATGTTGAAAATGTGTAGAACGCCTGGCAATTTTCTTGCAAACATATACATCACATATTTGTTATTCCTTGGTTTGTACAAACCTTTGTTTGTGTGGGGAGGGAATGTGGGGGAGACACCTACCATTCTGTTATACTAAATGTGAAGTGTGCTTCAAGTGCTTTATGTTGACAAATTGTACACTGACTGATTATTTTTGTAAAAAAATACATTAATTATGTGATATTAATGCATGTTATTCTTCTCTGTTTTATGTCACATAGGATTATGGCACGAAAAACTACAAACTTAGAAGAAAATACTGAAGTGATAGTAAACAAATGACGCTAAGTCAATGCTATAAAGATAAACTTTTACTCGTTAGCGCTTTCATGCACGCCCATGCATGCACTTCTTCAGACGAGTTAAAACATAAAGATATACAAATATTTATACTCATTGTAATTAAACAATTAATCAATAAATCAATTGTAATCAATTATAAACCAGCTCAAATAAATTAGACTATGCAAGTAAATCTAAACAGTTCGTAATTTCTTATTACAAAATTAATACTATATATTTGAATTTCATTTAAAACACTTTCTTTAAAAACCAATTTGATTAAAAAATAACAATCTTAATAATAACAAGAACTATAATGATTTGAAAACAGCAACCTACTTTTGGAAAACCTGATGTAAATGTCAAAAATTATTATTGGCAAATACTCATGACAGAAAATGTGTGTTTTTTCTGTGTTGTTCAAACTAAAAAATATATATATATATATATATATATATAGCTAAACTTAAATACAACACAAATTAACACATTTATTATGTATTTTGGGAAATTAATACCCCTTCTCATCTATTTAAAGCTTTTAACTTTAATAAACATTTAATCGAACACATATCATTGATCCCGGGGTGTGAGTAGGCATTAGTTTTAAATTGCCATAACAGTTCACGTTCCTGTAATAATAAATGCCAGGGTCCACCTCTGGGGTTTTTGTGTACTATTTCAACAACATTAAATAAAAAACTATGACTTTGGTTCTCAAGTATGTGTTTAGCAAGAGCATTGGTAGTATTTTGCTTACCAATGGCGTATAAATGCTCGTAAATACGCTGTTTTAAATGACGTTCCGTTTTACCTAGATAAAATACGGAACAAATTTTACATGTTGCCAAATAGACAACGCCCTGGCTTTCACAGTTACATTTATCATTTATGTAGTATTTTACATCACGAATAAAGAATGTTGCTCCAACTTTATTTGAGCTGGTTTATAATTGATTACAATTGATTTATTGATTAATTGTTTAATTACAATGAGTATAAATATTTGTATATCTTTATGTTCTAACTCGTCTGAAGAAGTGCATGCATGGGCGTGCATGAAACCGCTAACGAGTAAAAGTTTATCTTTATAGCATTGACTTAGCATCATTTGTTTACTATCACTTCAGTATTTTCACATAGGATTATGGCACCCAAGCCACAAATACACAAAACCTTCCTTTCGGTGATGCTGAGAAAGAGATCATCATCCAAGATCTGAGTCAGCATGGAGCTTTCCTACTTGAGAGAGGCTGGAGGGATATGGATGCCAGAAAGGAGATTTGGAGCCAGTTTGCTGCTTATGTGAATGCAGTTGGTGGTCATGGCAACAATTATGATCAGGTGTGGCACTGGGCCTCTGGTAAGATTTCATCAGCATGTAGGAGGGCAGCTGGAGTTGCTGAGAACAGCTGGCTATGAGGTGGGAGGGGTTGTTCCTGCTACTTATCCACCACTATCACCAAATGAAGAGCTCCTGTCCACTGTCAGAGATACCAATAGCTCAGGGGAGACTGCACAAAGTGTGCTTGATGTCAGTGCTGATGTGTCTGGGAGGCCAAGTATGTCCCAGGAGTAGATTCCAGGTAAGAATATATATGGCAACATTCAATTGGTTTGTACATTAAAATAAATAATGTTGCTGCTACTGCTTGTGACACATGCTCTCTCTATCTGTACCTATTGATATGTCAATGCAATTATACAAGCAAGTTGTTCAGTAGACATGGGTGTGGGTGGACAGCTCAGACAAGCTTCAGTCACATTTATTCTTAGAAGGCATACAGGTGATTATGTGTTCACTGTCCCTGTGTTATTCCCATTGTGATGATTAATTGCCATCCATTTATTGTTTCATTTCTTCCAGGCCCATCCTCCCTGCAAAGTATTGAGACATCTGCATTTGGTTAGCAAATTTTTTGTTTTTATTTTTGCAAAGTATTATTTAGATATATATTGCCTGTATTATCTGTATGTGTGAGAAGGGTGCAATGGATGTCTGTATTGCTGTGGCATTTACAATTGTATAAACAGTGTTACTTTTTTCATATATTTTGGGTTAATATTTAGAGGAGCAGTAATTTCATTTCTGTGTTTGTTGCTTACTATCACAGGTGATCCTGACAATTAAAGGGTAGGACTCCAAACAACTGATGTGAGAGTATCAGTAATCTCTGATGATAATGTTTGCCAAATGGAGACACAGTCTGAGGGGGGGGTGAAGAGGTTGACTCTGACATTGAGGTTGTGATTCACACATATCCTGGATTTCCTTCATAAACAGTCAGTATGCCAATGAATACCCATTCCTCTGAGCCCTTAGATAGTGGACAAGCTGAGCGTGACACAGTTGATCGAGGTCGTGTGGTTACAGCAGTTTCAGTGCTGGGAGAC
The DNA here is from genome assembly GCF_019279795.1 of Protopterus annectens. Taxonomy (NCBI): domain Eukaryota; kingdom Metazoa; phylum Chordata; order Ceratodontiformes; family Protopteridae; genus Protopterus; species Protopterus annectens. The sequence continues at coordinate 1,165,138,231 of NC_056732.1, read as the reverse complement.
TCTGTCCATAGCCAAAGTGTGGGTGAGGTGCCAGGTAGGAAGATTGGTAGTGGTGCTCATAAGATGCCTGTTGTTCTCTCTCCTCTGGATGCTGGTGTGTCATTACTTGCCAATCAATGTATGTTTATGTCCATCATGGAGGCACAGACATGTTTAACTAGGGCCTCCAAAGACATGACTAGGGTTTTGGATGTGGGATAAGCTGATGTGTGTGACTGCCTCCACCATGTGGCCCATTCAATGGATTGGATTAATGCCACAATGCACTGAGTAGTCTCTGTGATGTAATGTCTCCTGGGAGGGAGGGCAGCATCTACATTGACCAAGGGCCTCAACATCATCTTGTGTTAGACAATGTGGCTGTGCTAGATCCTACTCCCATAGTGGCACTACTACCCCTGCTCTATCAGTGGTTGAATTTTCTACACCCAGATGTGGTAGACCATTGGGTCATGGACTTGGGAGTAGTCATGAGGAGAGTTCATCCAGCAGACATCACTCATGTTCAGGTAGTACCACCATATCTGACCATGGGCATGGACATGCCAGTTCAACTCCTGTCCAAGCCAGTTCTCACAGTTAGGGATTACAGTGACAAAATGATAACTCTACCATGTGCAGCTCACACCTGTCCAGCATGCACAGACATAGTACTAGTACAAAGCTTGGCTGTGTTCATGGAGACACTCACTCATACATTTCACATCAAGTGCCCATACAGAAACCCACCAGTGGCCATTTGATATTATTTAAATTTCTGCCTGCTTGAGTTTCTTACTTGCACTCGTTCACTACTTTGGTGTCAGCCTTTGCCTCCTGCCCTCCCCTTCATCATGTGCAAATGATGATAACTGTGCCATCACCTTGTTTCTGTATTTTTTATTCAGGGTTACATATGTATATTTCTGATGCATAGAGTGGAATGCTAAATGAGTACTTAGATTATGTATTGGTGATGTTATTTGGAATTTTTTTTCTGATTTATTACAATATTTTAGAGTTGTTATTCCTAACTTGAAATCATTGATATGGAGGTCATGATTATTGCTTCACTTGTGAGAATGTAGGGATAACTATTGCTTGGACTTGATTTTTTTTCCATATTGGGTATTTTAGATGCATAAGTCATGTTAACTGATAAACTGCATAAATATATATAGGTTCATAGGAGGTTACTAGGCTAATTTATAAGCCTAGCGGTGTAAAAACTTGTGCACCCTAATTGACCACAGTCATTGTTAGCTGAGTGACTATATGATCAGAACTGACAACCCCTGTCCATGAGGGACAAAGGTGAAACCACTGGGGTGAATTTACGGTCACCCATCTGATTGTCAATGTTGCGCTTCAATAGGGTCATTGAGAAGCTTGGTTCATGTGAAGTGGGAACTTATCTCAGAGGAGTGGCAGTCTCTGGGAGATATATCTGTCTCTCCACCATGTTCTGTTAATGTCACAGGCTAGGTTGCAATCCCTAGAATGAGTGATTCTTGTCACATTTGATTTGCGGATGTGCAGCATTTCCATTAGGGAAGAATCAGAGACTTCTCTGTACGTCAGGTACAGGTCACCTCTCAGCAGCCTGCATCATACAAAGTACAGTGACAGGGCTTTCAGTCTTTACATGTAAGTCACATTTTGTAGGCCCTGGATTCTCTTGGTTAGAAACCTCTGGTCTCTCCAGTTGCCGCATGTGTCTGGTGAGATATATACAGAAGGTAGAATTGTACTCAACTAGTGGTCTGATTAGGGTGGAGTACAGCGGAGTTATAACCTCCTTAGTCCTAGATGTGATGCCCTTATTTATGAGATGTGCAATGTAGAAGGCTTTTCTTACCACTATGGACACTTGGTGATTGATATTTAGGTTGCAATCAACCTGTGTTCCCAAGTCTCAAACCATTGGGTTTGAGCTTAGAGGGTGCTATCTATATCTTAATTAGCAGGGTCTACTTCTTTGCTAAAGGGGATAATGAGGAATTTGTTGCATTAAGTTTCAGTCTGTGACTTTGGCAGCAGTCATTTGTCTGAGTCAGCCCATTCAGTAATATGTTTACATCATTGGGGGACTCAATGATTGTGTCCATTTTGCAGTTCCTCTGCAAACTTGGTAAGTCACAGGTCATTTACTTTTTCCTGGACCTCAGAAAAACAAATTCCAAACAGTAGAGGACCCAGCACAGATCTTTGTGGACAGTGTGCATTCTCTTGGTGAGCCAGTTGGCTACCCATCTAGTGATATATGGATTAATTACAGCTGAGAAAGTTTCTCAATGATCCCTGAGTGGGGGATTGTGTCAAAAGGCTTGGCAAACTTAAGATATGTGGTATTCACAGTTATGTCCTCATGCAGGGCTTGGTGGCATTCTCAAAGAAGTCCAACAGCTTTAATAAGCAAGATTTACCCTTGTCAAAACCAAACTGGGTCAGGTCAAGAGTTTGTAGGTTGCCTGTGTCCTTGCAATAAGGTCCATGATAATTATTTTCATGGACTTGCAAATAAGGCTGATTAAGCTTATGGGCTGATAGTTTTCTGTGTTGGTTGATGGACCACCTTTGTGCAAGGGGATTACTGTTGCTGTTTTTCACTCTGCCAGAACAAAGCCAGTGCTCAGACTATGTTTAAAGAGGGCGCCAAGTGGTTCCACTAAGTCTGATTTTAGATTGCTTAATAAGCAAACTGGGATGTTATCTGGTGCCATAAAGGCCATGCTTTTAGTATTGGAGAGTGCTTACATGACCTGTTCTTTGGAGATACTTGGTAGTGGACTGGTGTCAAGAGTGCTTTAGAGTATGGCTGCTGGGGATAGGGGTGTGAAGTTATTGTCAAATCTGTCAGCTCTCAGGACATTTGAACCCCTTTTGTGGGTGCAGACCAATTGTTCCAGGGCATTTGTATTAACAAAATCCAGGAACCTAAGAGCAATTATGTTTGTGCTCATATAAGTTGCCCAATCGATGGAAGGATAGTTGAAATTTCCTGTGACCAAGGTGTTTGACTGTATACTGAGCGAGCGACTCTAGCAAGTCCAGGTAGGCTGTGGGCTTCTCCTGGTCCATGGTGGGTGACCTGTTACTAGCGATGATGTGATAAGGTATTTTACCTATAGTTATTTGACCTGGAATAGCTCAAGGGAGTTGTATTGTTTTTACCATTCTTGATGTGTGTTCGGAAGATGGATACATCTCTGCCTTTGGTTCTTTTATCTTCATTTTGAGCTCTGAACATGTTAAAGGTACTGTAGCCTTGTATGACTGGGGTGCTCTCTGTGGCCTTGAATCAAGTCTCAGTGACTGGACAGGCATAAGCATCTTCTAAGTTGAGGACTGCTTCCAGGGAGTGCAATTTACTGTTTAGGCTCCTAGCATTAAGCAACATGACCTTGAGTTTCTCTCTAGTGGATTTTATTACATTGGAAGTTTTGTTGTTTTGACATTGCCTAAAAAAAGCACTATGAAGGAAGCAAGTGTCTTTACCAGTATCCAAAAGCCTTGAGGAAACAGGTGAAGGCCATCTCTACCAAAGCAGCATGATCTGTCAACCATGTCTTCCCAGGCTGTCAGATACTGGATCCCTCTAGAGTGACACCAGAAGCTAAGCCAATTATTGAAATCAGTCATTTTTTGTCTGTATTATGGCATCTTCCTAGGTGAAGGCAGCTGCTTAGGGCTCGGGATATACCTGCCTGGGATAATAATCTAACAGGTCGGTCATGTCTCTCTTCATATAGCCCAGAGAGGTACATCTCAAGTTATTCACTCCAACATATACCATGATAGAGTCATAACAGAAATTGTTGCTGATTGACCTGAGTGCATGCATGATTTGATGGATACTGAAACCTAACAGGCAGCTGAACATGACTTTCTCCTTGTTCAACCTGGTGAGGGACATCTATGTGTATCACTACTGAGTCACCTGTGAATAGAACATTGAGTTTTGAGGCGTTTTGCCTTAGGAGCTTAATTGTTGAGTCAGTGATATGTGTGGTGTTATGTGTAGTGGTGAATTCTTTTCATGTGCCAGTATGTGTAGGTTGTTTGTGCTTGGGAGGTCTCTGAAATTTTGGTAGGCTCTTAGTGAGTATTTCTGCAAATGTATGTTTATGTATCTTGAACTTATCTATTGTGAATGGAGAGGTGTGTGTGCTGACAACCTGTTTGATGTCTCATTTATTGTTACATAACAGGACTAATTCTAGTTTCATGTTATAGTTACATCTCTCACATGCTGTATTTTTTTGCTTTAGGAACAAGTAACTGTCAGTATACATAAGACAATTGCTACTTTACCTCAGGATGCCCAAGTCAATCAGGCTGGAGCAATGTTGGGAAACTGACTGTCCATAGTAGAAGGTAATTCTTAAGTATTAATTTTTGAGAGGGCAAATCAGATCAGCTATTGCTCTGGGATTAACAAGGGGACTTATTCTATTGAAGATCATGGATGGAAATTGGGGTGACACTGCTCATTTCTCAGTTGAGTTGCTTGCAGTGCAGACGTATGCAGTTGCGTTGCCCGTAGAGCAGCAGGGAACCTGGGAGAGTTTCACTGACTGGTGCCTAGGGGAAAAATCATTTCTAGGCATTTTCATCTACACAAGGCACAGCTAATGTCTGCTGTGCAGTGCTCAGCTTACACACAGACAAAATGCTTACATACAGTCAACATTAAACAGTTTTAAACTAGTCTACTAATAAGAAATCATGCAATGAAATTTCCTCCAACATTCCCCAGCTCAGACAATACTATAGCCACTCTCTTCTGCAACAAGAGTGCAACGGATCCCTTCTTAATGTAAGATGGCTGGATTTTTGTTCAAGTTTATAAAAAACAGGCTAGATTCAACAAGTTGGGATATGGTCTTTGCTAACTAAGCAATATTTCAGTGAAAACATATGCAGGTAATAAGCAGACACAAACAGTAAAAACAGTCAAAAAGGCACAACTTAAAGCAGTAAAACAGTAAAATACTGATGAAAAAGTGCAGATCGAACTGAAAATAAGCTCAATTTCTTGTTCTTAGCTTTGGATGGCTTGGGTTCAAGTAGAGACAATCTGGACCTATGGCAAAGGACGCCAAATGCAGAGCAGCTCTGGTTAATTGAGACAAAAATTGTACAAACATGAGGCTTATATACAGGTGAAAATAAACAAGTTTTAAACTAGTCTGCCAATAGGAAATCACACAATAATCCTTCCTCCAGTAATCCCCGGCTAAGACAAGGCTATATCTGCAATTTTCTGTCACAAAAGTGCAGGGGAACCATTCTTAAAGTAAAAGGGCTGGATTTCAATTCAAGTGTATGAAAGCAGGCTAGATTTAACAAGTCTGGCTCTAGTCTATGCTAAATAAGCAATATTTCAGTGTGAACAAGTGTATGTATTAAGCAGGCACAAACAGTAAAAAACAGTCAAAAAGGCACAAATCCATGCAGTAAAACAGTAAAAATACAGATGAAAATGCAGATCGAACTGAAAATAATCTTAATTTCTTGTTCTTTGCTTTGGATGGCTTGGATTCAAGCAGAAACACTCTGGGCATCTGGCAAAGGACACCAAATACAGAGCAGCTCCAGTTAATTGAGCTTAAACTAGAACAAAAACACTTAGAATAACAGGCAAGCCTTCAACCAGCAATTCCCAGCTCAGAAGGGCAAAGACTACCCTTTCCTCCCACAGCAGAGTAGACCACAAACATTGTTAATCTGAAATAACTGGCTGAAGCGCAAGTGCTTACCTCATTACATCCGAGTGATGCCTCCAGGTGCATATGCAGTTAACTTCTACTGATGCCTCTAAGTGTCAAATATTGCTTGTTCATATTTGCATAAATAATTCCAAAACCATGCTATGCACAAGGTTTTAAAATATTTCATCTTAAAGCTTACACAACAGCAAACTCAACTGCATTAATATTGATCTCTGTCTAGTGCTGGTAAATAGATATTAACTGTTGTTTTTTATGATATTAGTTTATATGGATATATTTTTTTACATTTTTCTAAATGTCTCAGCAACCAGGTAACACAGACAGAACTCCTTGGCCTCAAATGAAAGCTCTCGCTAGATGAATAAAATGCTGTTGACAATGTGTGCATAACCTGAGTGGTTGCTGAGATATTGTAAGTTGCTTACAAAATATTACAAATATAATAGTTGTGTTTACTATGACTTATAAATTTGGTTTAAGACCTAGAACCTAAAGAATACTACCACTATAAAAATAGTTTGTGCTGAAGAGTTTGACACTTAATCTTCTTTCATAATACCTATGGTTCCAGATATATGAACATTTGTTTGAAATATGAAGACATAATTTTATTCTGTAAAAAAGTTTAGGCTTCACCCATTAGAAAGTACAAATTTCATGAGCTCCATTGGAGTGAATGAGTTAAACCAGAGCTAAGACACTTTCATAAAAACAGACTCAATAACCCTTCAACCAGCAATTCCCAACTTAAAAGCATATAAACTACCCCTCCTGCCACAATGTGTAGACCTCAAACCTTCATTTGAAGCCCAAGTGCTTAAATCAAAACTAAGAGGCTTAGTATAATAATTGAATCAGCCTGCTAACAAGCAGTAATAACTACAATTGAACACTTTTAAAAACAAGCAGCAAAAAACAAAATAAATTAAAAAGGTAGGAAGAAGCACAGATACAGTAAAAACAGCTGAATAACATGCTTTTATTTAGTAAGTAGGAAGGGAGTAAACAGAAGATAATTCAAGTTTAAGAGAGTAAGGGGTGGGCCTTTCCAACTGATCTCTCTCTGTACTCCATAGAATGAGCGGATGAGATAGGACTGGGAGGATTAATAGGGGCGGACAAACTCAAAAGCTACCAACCATAAGAGTACAACAGTTGGTTAGGTGGGTGGGAAAATCAAATGTAGACAGAGATCAGCAATAGTGAGGCAGAAGCAAGTCATATAAGCACTACATAACTCAGTCATGTCACATATTGATGTCATTGCTGGAAAACTCACACACACATTCTAATTAGATACATTTTCATGTAAAACTATGCAGATATATTTCATTCATTCATCTTCTTGCACATTTTGGTTTCTTTTACAAGTTCAACACTTACCTTGATAGTTCTTCCGTTACAACTGTTTTCATTCAGGACTGACTCTGGCTGATGCTAGCAATGCATTGCCACTACACGGGTAACTAAAGGTTGTGAGCATTGTCTGGAATCAGTTTTACTGCATGCATGTGGATAGGATGAAAGGTGTGCCCCTTAGGTGGTCAGCGTGTGTGCAGCCCATTGCCTCTTGGCCATGGCGAGGTCATATTGTGCATGCCTATGTCTACGTACACCCATAGTGGCTGGTGGTTTCTCCCTCTGACTCCTCATTTGAGTGTGTCTGTTGACCTTGCCAGTGATGGTGGAATGTTTTCTTCTAGCCCTTGGTGTTCCAGCTGCAGCTTTTTTCTCAGGATGATATTGTGTAGGATAGCACAGACTGAGATAAGTTTGACACAAGTACTGGGATCATACTGCAAAGCACCACCTGATGTATCTTGGCACTGAAACCATGACTTCAGAAGCCAAAACACATGCTCTGTGATATTTCTTGTTTGAGAGTGTGCCTTATTATAACATTCCTCCATGGGTGTGTGTGCATTTCTGGTGGGCTTCATCAGCCATGGTTTGAGTGCATACCCTGCATTGCCCAGTAAGTGGCTTTGTGGCTATCACCCCTGAAAAGCCTCTGGAAGAACTATAGGTTGTGCCAGACATGGGGGTCATGGTAACCATCGGAGGTGCCAACACATGCATTTAGTATGATTCCTTTAACATTACCCACAACCTGTCAGTTATTGGAACAGAAAACCTTTCTGTTAATATAGACCCTTCCCTGTTCCCTGGGTGGTGCTTTGATCTCAATGTGCATGTGCAGTCTATGGCACCCAAGACTTCAGGAAACTGTGCTCTAGGATATAAATCCTGCATAGTTCTAGCTCTATCCTTGGGGCTATGGAGGACGTATATGTAGTCACTGGCATGCTGTAGCATAGCATTCAAGAATTGATGTAGGATCCTGGATGCTGATGACTGTGACACTCACAGCATAGCTCCTGGAGGTCTCAGAAGTTTTCCTGTAGCAAATATTGTAAGCGCTACACATACCTGGTCTCCAAAATTATTGGTTCTCTTTGATTTGTCCTTGTTCTCAGATGAGGATGACAGAGGTTGTAGAGTTCCTGGAATGTGTCTCTATCCCCCCTGCAGTGCACCACTATTCAGATCATGAAAAGTTAAACAGGGTCTATATATCCTTTTCTTTCTTGGCCAAGGTCTATCAGCAGCAGCAGCATAGACTTGAACCTGCTGCATGCACACACAGCCCCTAACAGGTTTTCCTCCAGTGTAGTTTCCTTAGCTGTGTTCCAATAGGTTTTGGAGTACAAGGCAAAAGGCTACACAAAGTATATATGATTATTTTATAGCTTATTGAATGGCTACATCATCTTGGATTGGTTGATTAGCATACAATTCAGCTGCTTATGCTGTAATTAGCATTTCACAATGTTTACTGTGTTATTGGCATTATATTTATTGGCATTATATGTAGAGCTGCTTCCTGAATACAAATCAGTGCTCTATCATGTGCACTTCATGACTAACAAGCTGTGTAGGGTTTATTGAATCCTGCCCATTGTTTTATCACAGCTTCATTAATTGTTTCTTTGTTGAATATCTGAACTTTTTTACCTTTTTTACAGTCTTTCATAACAACTGTTGCTCTCAGTGCAGCAGGATCTAGCAGTGGTCTGTATAGGCATCAATATCTTGCAGCATAATTCCCCCTTATAATCTACATAGACAATGATCTCTCACAGTGTAAGTTTCCCTTAAAATAGCCTTGCTATCTAAACATATTTTTTTAACTTCAAGGGTATCTAGTTTGTGCATAGCTAAGCGCTACTCATCAAGTTCCTTGTGTTATTCATGTATTCAATATTTAAATTTCCCTCACTCCTCCCTAGTAGGTCAGCAGCCACGGATATGCACTAACTGACTCTTGATACAGCCAGTCTGGTTTAGATGGGTATTCTAAGGCCTTGTCACAATCCCACTTATTCTTATTAAAACAGATAAAGTATGCAAGAGTTGTAAATACACTTTAACACATGTGGAAAAACTCTATCATGCAACCAAAACTAATCCTATAGAAGTTGTAAGTGACACCTGCAAAATGCCTACTGCCAGGGTAAAGATCCTACACAGAAAAACACTTATGCTGTTACACTTTCAGGTAACCTTCCAAAAACACTAAAACCTCCTGTGCAGCACAATCAAAAAAGGGGCCTCAGCCATCACATAAACACGCCATTAAAATACCACCCACAGCTATACATAGTAACTCTGTATCCAATGCCTCTACTGCTAAGCCATTAAAACAAAACAGTACACAACCAAATTTCCTAGTCATTGCCAATTCTATAGTGAGCCACACTGATGTCTCCTTCACCAGTCTGAGAGGAGAGAGTCAGGGTTAGCTGCCTTTCCAGGGCTAAGATGCATCAAGTCGCACAGGCACTCAGGTTATTGAACCACAGGTACCAGTATGACTCTTTTAAAATCCGTGTTAATGAAAGATGTACCTCCCTTGACAATATGAAGCAAAATATGATCTGGCTCAATGATTATGTGTCTCTGTCAGGTATTAGACTAGCACTGAGGAACATGCCACGTTTTCCAAGAATGATGCCATGTTACAAACAGAAACTGACTGATTTTAACAACTGGCTTAGCTTCTGATGTCAGTGAAAATGGATACAATATTTGATGACCTGGGAAGACATGGTTGACAGACCATGGTTCTTTGCCAGGGATGGTCTGCACTTGTCCCCTCTAAGTTCTCAGATATTGGCAAAGACTTTTTTACACCCATAGTGCCTCTTTTGGGCAACGCCAAACTAATAAACCTCCTGACTTAACTGAACCTATGAAAGAATATCTGAAAGTGGTACTGCTCAATGCCAGAAGGCTTAACATGAAAGTCCACTCCCTGCAGGCCTTCTTCTCCCTGGAGAGTAGTAATGGGGACATAGTTTAAAGTCATAGAGAGTACAACAGCAGTGCAGGATTATAATGCATTTCATACCTTTAGACCAGTGGAGCACAGGAGGGAACTAAAGCCGAAGGAGAGGAGTCTCAGTCTATATTAAAAACAACATCATATCCAGACTAGTTAAAGTGCATGTCAGTCTATATTAAAAACAACCTCACATCCAGACTAGTTAAAGTGCATGTCAGTCTATATTAAAAACAACCTCACATCCAGACTAGTTAAAGTGCATGTCAGTCTATATTAAAAACAACCTCACATCCAGACTAGTTAAAGTGCATGTCAGTCTATATTAAAAACAACCTCACATCCAGACTAGTTAAAGTACATGTCAGTCTATATTAAAAACAACCTCATATCCAGACTAGTTAAAGTGCATGTCAGTCTATATTAAAAACAACCTCATATCCAGACTAGTTAAAGTGCATGTCAGTCTATATTAAAAACAACCTCACATCCAGACTAGTTAAAGTACATGTCAGTCTATATTAAAAACAACCTCATATCCAGACTAGTTAAAGTGCATGTCAGTCTATATTAAAAACAACCTCACATCCAGACTAGTTAAAGTGCATGTCAGTCTATTTTAAAAACAACCTCACATCCAGACTAGTTAAAGTGCATGTCAGTCTATATTAAAAACAACCTCACATCCAGACTAGTTAAAGTGCATGTCAGTCTATATTAAAAACAACCTCATATCCAGACTAGTTAAAGTGCATGACCCATTGCAACTCATACATGTGCAGCACCATAAACAGGGTCTCATACCATGTCCTTGCAAAATATAGGTCCATGTCTATACCCCAGGAAACCACTATCTCAATGCAGTAGAGACCCTTACTACTCAACCCAATGTGATCTTTATTGGGGATCTCAACTAATCTTCTACAGCTTGGGAATCCTACACCACTTCTAATGCACAAGCCCAGAAATTCCAAAACTTCATTACCATCAACATCCTGGAACAGTTTGTCCATTCTCCTACCAAGGATACAAATATCATTGACCTTATATTCACAAGCATGGGGAAGCAATGTTCCTCACCTCACTTGTTAGATCTGACCATAAAGCAATATTGCTTGAAATAAAAATTAAATCCGGTGACACAGTGAAACCAAACACCTTTAGGACCTATTCCAAAGCTATCCTCTCTGTGCTGTGACACACTGGCTAATTTTCAAGCACCCTCAAACCCAATAAACACCATAGCATATGCTGAGCTATTTACGAAATCCCTGTACAGCCATATTGATAGCTGTATACAGCAAGCTATGTCCACTCGTATTAAGTATAAGACAGACTCAAAAGACAAGCCACCCTGGTAAAATTATAATATAAATTGGTTATACCACAAAAGAAAACAAATCTTGGCCAAGCATAGGAAGAATGAAATGCAACATACTAAAATAATCCAGAGCAACCTAAACAGTCAGCTCAGAGTATTAAGGAATACTTCAGAGGCTAAATTTGAAGAAAAAAAATATCTTCTCAGGCAAAGGGCAACCACAAAGCTTTTGACATCTGTGCTTGTAACCTCAAGGGAAATGCGCAACAATGCACACAACTTATTCTAAATTGCATTGCCACACAGAACTGGCCATTGCCAACCATCTGGCTGAAAAGTTCAACTCAAATTTCTCCCTCTACTCCCCCGATAGTCCAAAGGAAATACGGCATACCACAATTTCCCCAACTATTACTACAGAACAGGTTTTCAATGCACTTTCCAAGGCCAAATACACTGCATCAATGGGCCCCAATAACATTCTGGAATTTTTAATATATAGTATGAGGCATGACCTCTCTGGTTCACTTCAATCACCTTTCAACTGGAGCCTACAGTCAAGTTTTTTGCCCAAGGAATGGAAGATGGCTACAGTCATTCCCTTGCACAGTTGAGGTCCAACCACCAATTTGGGTAACTACAGGCTCATATGTCTGTCCAGCTTCATGTGTAAGGTCATGGAAATAATCATTATGGACATGATAAATGAGGACCTTGGTAACCTGTAGATGCTGGACCCATCACAGTTCAGCTTTGGTAAAGGAAGGTCATGCCTGTTAAATCTGGTGTACTTCTTTGAGTGGATCACCAAAGCAATGGATGAGGGCAAGACTGTACACACAGCATACCTCAACCTGGCTAAGCCTTTTGATACAATCCCCAACTCAGGCATTATAGACAAGCTCACTAAATTAGGTATAAACCCATTTATCACCCACTAGCTAGCCAAATGGCATACTGATATAACCCAGGAGGTCAAAGTTAGTAAGACCTCCACCAAGAGGCCGGTTATTACCAGAGTCACCCAAGGCTTGGTACTGGGCCCACTCCTTTTGGTATCTATTTCTCTGAAGTAGAAGCAAATGCTAAAAGTTTATGGCTGACTAAGTTTGGAGATGATTGCAAGCTGGGCATTATCATAGACTCCATTTCAGACACTAGGATTCTTCATAAAAGGCCTATCTCTGACTAAAAGATAGCGCCAAAGCCATGGTCTTATACTCAATGCTAAGAAATGCATACTTGAACCCTTTGAGAAGTCAACCATCCTGACTAATTACCATGTTGATAATACACCCCTAAGAATCAACACAGTAGTCAGGGATCTGGGTATGCACATAGAAAGTAGCCTTATCTTCATCCACTATGTAGCCACAGTGGTGAGGAAATCCTTTTAAGTTGCACAATTTATAAGTAAGGACATGGCATCCAGGTCCAAAGATGTCATTATCTCACTGTATTCCACCCTTATCAGACCATTTAAGAGTACAATGCTCCCTTCGGTATGTACCAGATCTGGTATATGCAGCAACTAGAGTGACCTCAGAGGTTCATTACAAAAAGAATACAAGGCATAACAAACTTGCCTTATGCAGAGCACCTTAAAGTCCTTTCCTTCTACTCATTCTCCTATAGATTGCTGAGGGGTGTTCTATGCCTGGCTTATAAGACATCTGCAAATGCTACACTCATTAACCTCCTGCATATTCATAGGTCAAACAGAAATACAAGGTTTAAGGACCTGAAATTAGCCTAATTTATTAAACAGAACATGCTGGAGAGACAGATATGTTTTCCAGAGACTGTCCCTCCTCTGGAACAGGCTTGCCATCCATGTGAAGCTGAGTTCATCTATTACCGAATGTATAGGCAACCTAGACAAGTGGATGGGGAATAGAAAATTTACACCTGGCCTGGCACTGATGTCCCTTATGGACAGAGGCAACTTATAAATGTCTGTCAGTCAATGGCCCATTTGTATACAGGACATAATTATTATTTTGGGAAAATGCGGCTAAGCTTAAAAAGTCCCCCTGGGTCATTAGCCTAGTAGCAATCTATGAATTTATGAATCTATTACATAAGGGAAAAGGTGTTATGTTGTAGAAATTCTTCCTTAGTGTAGGTTTCTGGTGGGGTCTGGTGAACATTGGTGAGCCAATGCCACAGTTGCCAGGACATTATCCATTAAAGTCCCCCATGGCAGAATTGGACTTGTGTCTAGTTAACCTCTGCATTGACATAATATCTCTCTGGAATTGGCATTCCAAATTTCAGTCATCAGTATTGTCTTCTGGTTGGCTCATATCTTGTCTTTCTGTACAATGTACACATGAATTAGGAGGAGAGCCTCTTAGTTAGGCCATTTGGATGATTGTACACTCAGCAGTCATCTTTCAATAGCCATATGAAACAAAAAAGTCACTGAGTTCAAAGATTGCTCACTGATGCTACTCAGTTTATAGGTACAGATGGAATGAAATGGGGCACTCACTGTGTTTCGTTCTATATTTGGTATAATGGAGGGTGCAGAAGTTACCTGTACACATCTGATATATTTTGTTTAACTTCAGTGGCATTAGTAGTTATCCCTGATATGTGTCAAGCTCCAGGCTGTTACCCCAAGAGACATATATTTATGTTGGTGCATGCCATTGGGCTTCAGAAAAATTGTCATTAATTATGATGGGTGCAAAATGTACTCAAGACCACTGTAAATTCATTCTTAAGGCGCCTTCAGAAAGTGTTGAACTTTCCAGAGTTATATCTGTTGACAATCTGTATACCACACTATAATTCATAACACACCTGTAAGTTCATTCTTAAGGTGCCTTCAGAAAGTATTGAACTTTCCAAAGTTATATCTGCTGACAATCTGTATACCACACTATAATTCATAACACACCTGTAAGTTCATTCTTAAGGTGCCTTCAGAAAGTATTGAACTTTCCAAAGTTATATCTGCTGACAATCTGTATACCACACTATAATTCATAACACACCTGTAAGTTCATTCTTGAGGTGCCTTCAGAAAGTATTGAACTTTCCAAAGTTATATCTGCTGACAATCTGTATACCACACTATAATTCATAACACACCTGTAAGCTCATTCTTAAGGTGCCTTCAGAAAGTATTGAACTTTCCAAAGTTATATCTGCTGACAATCTGTATACCACACTATAATTCATAACACACCTGTAAGTTCATTCTTAAGGTGCCTTCAGAAAGTATTGAACTTTCCAAAGTTATATCTGCTGACAATCTGTATACCACACTATAATTCATACCACACCTTTCAGCCACTTATCCTGGGCCAAAACACTAAAGGAGGAGGAGTGTCCATATTCATTAAGGATATCCACACCTCCCGGCAAGTTGCTCAACATAATGCATATGAAATTATCTAAGTGCAGCTAACACTGGGAAAGACTGTAATCCAAATTGTAGCTGGTTACAGATCCCTGTTATGCCCCAGAATGTCCACTCCACATTTCTTGATATACTGGATAATATTAAGCTACAGCCCCAATACCTTAATAATGGGTGATTTCAACTACCCCCACTATCAACTGGGAAAATTACTCATGTACTAACTAATTTGCTCAACCTTTTCTGGAATTCATACATTCCAATGCCCTGGATCAACTTGTCCATACCCCCACCAGGGGCAGCAATATCCTGGACCAGGTCATTACCAATATGGGCAACCAATGTTCCAAGATAAAGATCAACTCCTCACTAGTCAGATCCGACCACAAGTTAATCACCCTAGATATCCATATCCCACCACCACCCACATTAAGGAAACCACCATAAAAAAACTTCTCCAAAGCCAGCTTCATGCTTCTTAAGACAGAAGTAGCAAACTTAACGACACCCTTACAGATGGAAAATAGTGGTATGACTGCTGAATACTTTACAACAGCACTGTATAAGCACATTCACAAGTGCATGGATCGTGCCATCCCAAACAGAACCAAGACGCTATCCTACAAAAAAAGGAAGACAATCTGGTAGTCCCCTGCCATAAATAAACTCTACAACAGAAGGAAGAAGCTGTTGCAAAAAAGAATAAAATCCCCTAATTGCAGGAACTCCCTGGTCAGCCTCAGTAAGAAGCTGAGATCACTCATAAAATCCTCCAAAGCTAGTTAACTTCACCTCCCTCATCTCTCAAGGGGCCCTTCTCTATACCGGAAGAATGCAAAGCCCCTGTAATCATGGAAGCACAACTAAAGACCGTGCTCTCCAAAGCCAAGAACACAGCATCCATGGGCCCAGACAACATCCCAGACTGTGTTCTGCATGAACTACTGAATGAACTAGCACCCCACCTAAGTACCATGTTCAGTCATAGCCTCGCTTCAGGCTTTCTGTCTACTGAATGGTGCACAGTGACTGTTATTCCACTCCTCAAAGGGGGTGCAACCACAGACCCTGGGAACTACCACCCCATTAGCCTGATGAGTCTGGTCTGCAAGGCCATGGAACGTATCATCTTGGAGCTTATAAACAAAGACATATGTAACCTCCAAACTCTGGATCCCACTCAGTTTGGGTTTGTCAAAGGTAGATCATGTCTCATAAACCTGACTGACTTCTTTGAAGCAGTCACCAGAGCCATGGACGAGGGTAAGGTGGTACACACAGCCTATCTTGACCTTACCAAGGCTTTCAACACCATCCGCCACTCTGGAATTATAGATGAACTCACTAAACTGGGAATAAATCCCTATGTCACAAGATGGGTGGCCAACTGGCTCACTGACAGAACCCACACAGTGAAAGTAGCCGACTGCAAAATCTGACTTCAGACCAGTGACAAGTAGAGTACCACAGGGCTCAGTCCTGGGTCCTCACCTGTTTGCCATCTACTTCTCAGAAGTCCAGGCTAACACAGCAGGTCTTTGGCTAATATAGTTAGCAGAAGACTGGAAACTAGGAGCCATAATAGAATCACCTAATGATGTGGACATTCTACAAAGAGGCCTCACTGAGACTGATGCTTGATGTCAAAGTCATGGCCTCAAGCTCAATGCCAAGAAGTGCCTACTAAACACTGAAAGTGTGATAAGAGACCTTAGGACACAGGTGGACAGTAGCCTCTCCTTTGATAATCACATCACCACAGTAGTCAGGAAATCCTTCTATGTGGCACACCTCATCACAAAGGGGTTCTCCTCTAGAAAAAAAAGGTCATTGTTCCTCTCTACTCATCCCTTATCAGACCCATTATAGAGTGCAATGCCCAGATGCCATACATAGACCGTCTAAAAAACTCCAGCTCTACTCCATCGCATATTGCCTACTCAGAGGTGACCTCTGCCTAACATGCAAAGTCACATCAAACCCAGATCTGTTGGATATGGTACACTTAAAGAAATCCCAATCTCTCCCAGCCACATGTTCCATGGACCTAAACCTTGTCTTCACAATAAACAGAACATGCTGGAGGGATAGATTCCTGTCCCAGAGACTTCCCATGCTCTGGAACAGACTACCCATTTATGCCAAGCAAAGCTCCTCATTAACCCTCTTAAAGAAAAGTCTTGACAATTGGATAGGAAATAGGAAATTCACCCCGTGGATCACTTCTGTGGCTCGCTCGACAAGGGCACAGGAAATAATTTTCTTGGGTGGCAAAAGCCAGGGATCTGTTTTTGGTAATCTTATATAGGCCTGAGGCCGATAGCCTAGTACGCACCTATGAACCTATATGATCAATTCTAATTTATTTGTTAGTGTATTGTACATATTCATAATGCTCATTTAATTGATACAGAATGCTTGGTATTCTGGCGGAATATGCAGGTATAGGGATAATAACTAAGAAGCATGGCATTTCTATCTATATTGTATAAGAAAATCACAACATAAGGAGTGTAAATGATACAACATTTATGTTTGCTGTTTGGCTAGTGCTTAAAAAATTATGATATTGTACCGTAGCACAATATTGTTCTTTCTCTGACTGCTTCCATTATGATGCCCTGAAAAAGCTTACAGAAATCTGTAGACACCTGCATTTTTTCCACAAATGTAAAGTGCAGGTCTTGTGAAATTGTATACATATTCACAGCATATGTGGAAAGTATCTGGGCCTCTTATTTTCATATGACAACATTGCGGCCAGACTTTCATATATGTGCAGTTTTTTTTTTTTTTTTTGTCTGTATTAATTATACATTGCAGGACTTTTACTTGCAACCTTGTCATTGCTGTGCAACATGGTGGTGGTTGTCTGAGCTGATTCACTTATTATTTATTTACTTATTTAACATTTGTTAATTGTGAAACTCTGACTTGGAACAAAGCCAATTTTCAGCAAAGAGTTGGGGAGAAATGTTCCAGATGTATGTCTTTGTAACGTGGGAGGAAACCATAGCACCCGGGGAAAATCCATATGAACGCAGGGAGGGCATGCAGACTCTGCACAGAAGAATCGCCAGCTGAGAATCAAACCAATGTTGTGAGGTGACAATACTACTGCTGCACCATTGCACCATAACTAGTCACAGGTAACTAGTATGTATACATTTCTCAGAAAATATATCTGCAGAACTACAGTGATGATTGTACAGCTGTGTAGTTGTAGGACTTGTAAGGTGTAAGGTTTCACAGGTTGTGATTTGATTCTATATGCTACTTGCACAATGGTGTGCTAAACATGTATGCCCTTATAATTTCAAGTGTGTAGTTCTTTACATGGTGTTTACTTATTATGCCACATTTTTTCCACTGTGATTGCATGTAATCAGTACCGATAAACTCACATTGCCTATTCCTGTGATTACACCTCACAAGTACGTTGGCATGAAGTTACATTATAATGCATATATTGAACATGTGTATTTGGTTCTGCCCTGCAAATATGCACTGAGAAGGTGTAGAAAAAATGTTGTTCACAATCTCGGCACATACACTTTTGTGAGATGTAGATGAGTGCACCTCATTCCAGGTAGGAGAATGTCTTCACCAGTGAAAATAAAGGTGTACCAGATGCCCACAGTAACATGGCAGCAATCTACTGGGAAGGACAGCAGATACAGTGTGGAGGAACCAAGTCTGGCATAGTATGACTGGTAGGGTCAATACTACTTATGGGCATAGGAAAACACCCAGGGAATGTTATCGTTGATGCAGCAGGATGATTCTTTATGCAACCTCACAAGTGAGCCACTATAGATTCCAGCATGATGCCATGGGGGACCTGCAATTCTCGTACTGACAGAGGCACTGTCTTTTCTAGCATGACATGACCATCTCTGCTGGAGTCAGCATATACCAGGTGAGGACACTGAGTCTGGCCTCGGCAGACACAGAAGTACAGCATTTATTAATGTACTTCACATTTAACACATGACTACAGATGGCACAGCAAATCTGCATACCTTGCACATCACATTTTCCATAGTGATACACTCCAGTGAACCACATGGTGAATCTTCAGATGATGGCATGTTAGGTAGATGGTCTCTTATGACATATCTGTATACACAAATTACCTACATTTCCATGCTGCTCACATGTCATACATTACAGGACCTTCTCATGCTGTCAAGTCAATGAACATGAAGACCATGTATGTATAGCATTACATGAGAGTGCAGAAGGAAAGGTTACCTGGTATTACCAGTATTTTATCATATGTTATGTTATGTCAACATGTGTAATGTGTGCTTTTATTTCTGTCTCTATCATTACAGCTCATCCACTTGTTGCTGCCTCCCCAGGACTCTTCCACTAATTCTGATACAGGATATAAAGTAGAACAGAGAGGCAGCATAGCTGGTGATACACAGGACATTGCCATTGGTGTTACATTGCCTATCCCTGATTGGAACAGTCCTTTAGCACAAAATATTTCCTCCTAGAAGGAGGACAGTGAACCCAGCCAGTCTGCTAGTAGTGGAATTTCAGCTACTGGTCAAGAAGAAGACCTTAGGTAACTGTTCTCACATTAGTTTGACAATGGTGATGAGACAGCTCCACAGTGGACAGCAGGTTCCTAGGTGATGGTTGCAATACATGGACATATCTCAAAAGGTATATCCCTGTTGTTACTGGCACATGATCAGTCATAGCCTTATCATGACAAAAAATTGTGTGCATTTGTTCGGGTAATTGAACATGTTGCTCACCACAGCTGCTTATTGCCCGATAGTCAACGCACAGTTGTGTGTTGCCTGATGGCCAACAGTGCAGGCATGGTGAGGTCATGGCACCACTAGCTGAACATTTAGGCTGTGTGGCATTAATTGCATATTCAACAGTAGCTTGTTTCAGCTATACTTGAGTAGTGCTATAATAGTATCCAGGCCATACATGCCCTATCCCCTATTATTACCATGTGGTACAGAGAGGCCATCTCTTGCATGCTCTACTGATAGCATTTGGTCATCCAGACCAGCTGTGCTGTAACATGCATGCACATCTGTTGTTGTTCACCATCCTCAGAATCAAACTGCATGGAGCACCCTATGTGCCACTGCACAGACCTCTAGTGTTTCTGACCCTACAGACTGTACCACTGAGAGATCTGTGGTACAATACCATAGGGATGAGATTTCCTCACATGCCAGAGCAGCCAAGCCCCATGACATAAAACATCAGCGTGGGGAACCTCATCTATGTTATTGTTATTGTGGCAGATTGTGTGTGTATGTGTGTGTGTGTGTGTGTGTGTGTGTGTGTGTTATGTTGCTCTGCACCTGTGCTGAACATAAGACTCCATGCATGTTAGTGGTCTTTGACAAGTCTGGTCTGGAAATGTGACTTGTTGGTCTAGGGGTATGATTCTTGTTTTGGGTATGAGAGCTCCTGGGGTCAAATCACAGAGAAGCTTAGTGTTTGGTATAATGTTTAAGACCTTCACCTCAAATACAAGGTACGGGAGTTAACTCTGACTTCTGGCTATTGGCTACACTTGTAAAAATCTGCAGACTGACAACCTAGTATGAACCTCTGGAGTGCTGTAACAGGTATACTATTTTCTAGTATTTTACTAAAAGCAAGCTACTGTATTTTGAATGTCACATACATTGTTCATAGGCTTGATAGGTAATGATAACCTATCATGTAAAAAGTTATGATACAGTGTGGAATACATGATTTGCTGAATAGCATGATTCACAGTCTGCTACAATTGCATTTTCTCCACGTATCACATGGATTTATTTTGGAACTGTTTTTATGCAAGTTTTTGCTGATAAACATGTTGTTTACCACACCTGGATGTATACGTATACACAGAACAGCATGCCTGTGTCTTTCTTGGCATGTTTTTCTCCATGATGTGAATTTTACAGAAGATAATAGTTTGGTTTTCCCTACCTGAGAATAATTGGAAGAGATACCTCTCAATATTGTTTTCCAATGTTTATTAATTAAAGTGGTTTTATGTTTTATTAGAACATCATATAATTTAGAGATAATGTTGTTAAAGAATATCTATAGCAATTTAGATATACAGAAAACTAGAGTTGTTTGTTCCATTTAAGATGAGTTTTAATGATTCTGCAAAGATTTTGTGAATAATTTAATATACTTTATAATAGTAGTCAATCTTGTGATGACAAATTATATATATTAATAATATGTTGTGTGGGCAAAGTTTCTAGGTCTTTTAAACAATGTTTCCAACATATAAAGTTTGTATTCTCCCATTCATTAAAAAGGTTAAAGTATAACTTATCTGGAAAGTTTTTTGTGATTTTGAAAGGAACTAATACATCAAATCAAATTTTAATGTCCATGTTAAAGTTTACAATTGTTCTAAAGTTGTTAAAGATGTTGTTTAACATGTTAGACTATGCAGATTATAAAACTTTATATTGTATAAAATGACAAATAAAATCCCAAAATTTATTAGTAAAGCTACTAAAGGAAATTTTTGAAGATTGTGTGTTTTCATTTAATAAAATAGCTAGATATAGAGATTTCCTGTTAGAATTATAATTTGGATCAATCCAGTTTATAACATCTTTAAGTATTGAAGATCTTATGTAGGTTTCAATATTTCTGAGCTTAATACCACCTAGATCCCATGGTGTGATGTGATGTATGTAAACAATTCTGTTCTTGTTAGAGAACCATAGAAAGTTTAGTAGTAATCTATTTATGTCTCTAATAAATTTGCTTCCCGGAGAAGTGTCAACAGCCAAAATAATGTACAGAACCTTTGGTAAAAGAACCATTTTTAATAGTTGTAATCTATCTTCAAAAAAAGGAAAATGTTGTTCCATTTACTTATGTGATTATTTACTAAGGATAGTGTATTAGTATATATGTTTTTTTTTTTCATCTTTTCAATCGTGTTGCTTAAAATTATACTCTAGTAGTTTATGAAGCTTACCTGTTCTCCGATAATATTTTGATTGTTAGACTGAATTATTTTCTTATTATTAAAAATAATATGGTTATATTTCTGTTTACTAAAATAAAGACAGATACATGGTTTATATTTGCATCCAATTCATTTAACTTTGTACCTGAATGAGATAATTGAGTAAAACATCATTGGAAAAAAGAGATATCTTAGAATTATAATGAATATAAATATTAATACCTTTGATTTTTTGATAATTTCTTATTAAGGAGGCAATGAAAGCACTTACATTTTAAATTATTATGTGAATAAAGTTTTGTCTATTATTTTATCAGTTTTGGTTTACACTGTTGTGGAAGTGTTTTTGGTTATTGGCTTTTGAATTCCCAGATAGTCATGTTGTAAAATCAAATGGCTTTTACTCTAGAGTTGATAACAACTGTGCACAGTGATGGGAACTTTACTGACCCCAATGTGGACTTTGGAGTATCTATGGAGGTATACGAACTTAAAAAGAGTGATTTATCTATTCCTGTGGAGATATTGGCACAAGTTTTAAATACTTGTAGATTGGGACAGAGTATTGCAGATTTTTCCAAGCCAATGAATGGGACTTTAGAAATGTTCCCATGAGTTGTTCAGGAAGCAGGTGTTAATTACATTATTACAAGTTGTGAGTGGGATCACTCATTAGTACACCATCTAATGAAGTGAAGCAAGGAGCATATTTTCAGCATGCAGGTATCTCTAACTTGGATTACAGAGATACAAGATACCTCTGAGCTCAGCAGTTGAACTTCATGGATTATAATATTGATTTGGTGGCACACACTAGATCGGATGTTTGTGGAAATGACAAACTGGTAAAACAAATGCGTATGGGACGTGGTTTAATGGATTTAAATGTATGGCTTCAACAAAAAACAGAAGTGAATGAATAATAAAAATGATATGGACATTCATGAGGTGAGACTCTTTATTGGATAAAATCAAACTTATTGAAATATTACTTTTCCGTTATAGGAATTTGCAACTAGACAATGTTTTTTTTTTTTTTTTTTTTTTTTTTGAGGACTCCATAGCTGATGGAAAAGTGCCAAAAACCATTAGATTTCTGAAGTATACAAATGGGTTATACACTGGTTCAGCTTTAAATTTTGAACTTTTAGAATTATTTGATAAATGGGTATGGAGAATATGGGCAGTGTTGATTAAGGATGATAATAGAACACTAGCTAGTTTGAGAGAAGAAATAGGCACAATACAAAAATAAATTGTTAATAATCTTTTATTTGAAATGTATTCTTCTCAGTATAAACAGGTTTTTACAAAGGTTGATTTTCAGTGCAGCAATGTAATTAAGAGGAAAAAAAATGCATGCTAAGGTAGCATATCAAACTAAAATGGCATATCCTACACTTAATATTAAGGGGAAATGTAAAACAAATGGAGGAAGCAGGGACATCAGGAGGCATACTCACTGTACGCACTTCAGTAGATTGTTTAAGTGGAGGGGGTAGCACAAGGCAGGTACTAGGATCCAAGGGAAAAGCTAAAATTATGTATTTTTCTTTTAGGAAAACCATGCTGCTAATGTGGATGTAAACCAATTTTGCATTCTCTTACGCAATTCAAAATAACTGTTCCACTGAGAGAGAAGATAAGTAAGTAAATGGTGTGTGTGTTTGTGTGTGTGTGTGTGTGTGTGTGTGTGTGTGTGTGTGTGTGTGTGTGTGTGTGTGTGTGTGTCTGTGTGTACGTATGTATATAATTTATACTAGTGGTTGTTTTTGTTTCTGTATGAGAGAGAAAGTGTGCGTGTGTATGTATGTATGTGTATGTAATTTGAGCTAGCCGTTCTGTTTATATAAGAGCTAAAGTGCATATGCGTGAGTGTGTTTGTGTGTGTGTGTGTGTGTGTGTGTGTGTGTGTGTGTGTGTGTGTGTGTGTGTGTGTGTGTGTACAGAAGAGAGAGAGAGATAGAAGGAGGTAACAAAGATTATCTCTTAGATAACAAGCAGATGTTACACATACCTCTGAATTGTACAGATTTTTGCAGAATGCCCAGACTTTTGCCTCATATTTTTGTCCATTTTTCATAAAATTGTGGTTTTCTGGCAAATTAGTGGCAAATCATTAGAGATTGAAGTTAGAAAATAATGACAGATATTTCAGTTTCAGACTTCATACCCTTCAGAAAATTCATGCTAATGTACAGCCTGTTATTCAATCAACTTTCTAAGTTTGTGAGAGAAATATTTAAAAATTGTCCCTATTTTTGGGCCATTGTCCCACTTTTATTTATGGCATTGACAGATTGCTTGCTCTAAGAGGTTGAGAGGTATGATGGAACATTAAATCCTGCCGCAGAGCTAAAACATCACTGTTACTGTCTAAAGGAAAATATTACTGTACATTCCTGTTTACAACGAATTAGAAATCACATGATGCCTGGACGATGAATTAGCAATGTTTGTAACACCACATTTCTTTAACCTAATTATGATTTAATGATGAATAGTTATTAAAGCAGAACAAAATAAGCCAGTGATTGTAACCACCACAGACTACCTGTCACACAGTTCGCCAGTGAAGTGCTGTTGTGATGTGATGAGAAAAAAAAGAGTTTACCAGGGACTGACACTGTTGGTACTTGGGTATATAAGAGTTTATTCTTTATAGTTTGAAAATTATAATAAGCCATTGCCATGTAAAGCAGGAAAACTAAAAATAGCATATCCGTAGTTATTACACATAACAGGCTAGGAATGTGTGTACAAAGACAGCAGTGGAAAATAAATTACATGAATCCAGAATTAATGTCAAGCAACTGCCAAGTAATTTATTCAGGAAAGCTTTAAATGTGTATCCACTCAGTCTAGTACAGAACTCACTAAGCAATAAAGTAAAATAAATGCTATGAACTAGCAGTATTCCAGTCAGACAAGTTGTGAAATGTGAACTACATTAATGGAAACGAAGCATGGTTTTGAATTGAAAATGTATTTGTTAAACCTGCACTACATGCAAATTAAAACAGTAGTCTTATGAGCAAATGCTGATAGCATACAGAACAGTATAAAACATGGTTACATGTTAATGTAATATAAGTGACAGCATTAACAGTAGACATGGACATACATTATCTTACCTTCAACCTAGTCAGATTACTTTGTTAGTAATGTAAATGTTGCAAAATACAGCTCTGGTATTTGTTTGAAGAGTAGTAAGTCCTCCACACTTTTAATGTTATACAAGAACACACTAGACATCCTTTATTCAAGAGGTTGCAAAAGTTATCAAAATGATTACTAATTAATTAAATAAAAAATGTTAGTCTTGATTAAAATCTCTAATAAGTAGTAGCAAAATAACATCCATATATTTAGATCACTTAGTTGTGTAGTGGAGTAAAGCAAATGATCAAAGGACACGTACAAAATGCATATGAGTCTAAACTGGATGTTTGAAGACTATTCTAGTGTATGAAGGATACCTTCAGTATACCCAGCTGTAGCAGCTTTAGAGCTGATTATATTAAGTAAAGCTACTTGGGTATTTAGTACTACCAAGTAAGACTGCAGCATTAATTCATTCACACTTTTGTTTTTGTGCTTCTTAGTGTCTGTCTGCCATCTGGCATGTCTGTCTGCATCCTCTCGATCTCCACAACAAGGCAGAGGTAAAAGAGGACATTCTGGCACAGGTAGGAGAGGCTTTTGCCCTTTGGTTGACCTTTAATACTCTGAGTACTTATGCCAGCAGCTTGGCCTTGACTGTAGCTCTTCTTGGAGGGAAAGTTATGGGTTGTTTCCTTCTTCGTTCCCCTCCATCAGAAGATTATCTCAGGTGGAAATGTGGGAGTGTATAAGCAGTTCACTTGTCCTGTGTGTGTGTATGTGTGTGTGTTTACACAAGTAGCAGAGTTGTCTGTGAATGTGCATGGGGTGGTGTTTGCTTGCCCACACTGTTAACTCCACTGCTGCTTTATTGCTGAGTTTGATTTTATCCTTATTTGTGGTTATTGGAAGCTTATTTTACCTTTCTTATTCAGTTTTGGATGTATAAGTTACTGCAGCATTTTTTTTTCCTCAGACAATGGCAAATGTTGGGGGTATTATGGGGAAGAAAGAAATAACTAGGAATATATGTTTTGGAGTTTAATGAGTTGGCATACTTTAAAAAAATCCCTACAGAGTGTTCTGTTAGAAATATTGGGTGAGCAAATGGGTGTTTATAAGGAAATTATTTTTTTTTTCAGCTGGAATGCAGCATCTGAATTGCCTAGACATAGTAAGGCGTTAAGTTTAATTCTGGTGGCTGCCAAAAAAAAAATAATGAAATCCAAGTCTAATCTGATTGTATTTGAAGTGAATATTGTAACAGAGATAAAAGAACTGGAAGTGGGAACTTTAGAAAAAGGTTAGGGCAAATTACATAGAAAAAAATGGAAATAGTGGGGAAAAGACATGCAGAATAATGTTTTGGAGGAGAAGTGAGATCCAAGGGAAGGCAAGAATTGAGCAATTTATGTAACTTTGGATCAATAATAATTATACAAAAGAATATATCTAATATCTAATGTTTGTAACTAGGCACGTTAATATGATTTGTTTTCTTTTATATAAATGCATGTTTGCCTTTGTCTTAAGCGATAGTTCATAAGCGTATTAAAAAAGAGTTACTGCAGCAGTTCTTTTGCCATTTCCACAACTGTCGTTTGTTATCTGAGGTTGCCACAGCCACACTGCCACAGCCACTTATGTTCCTGCTGCTATCACTGCTACTGCTTTGCTGGAGCTCAGCTCATTTTACCCTGCTCTTCAGTAATTGTGGAAGTGCCTTTTGTCTTTCCTTCAGCACTGAAGGCTAATTCTGGACCTGTGGTCACAGTACTGCACTTTTTATGAAAATTGCTGCCTTTTCCACTGAATGCAATAACTGTTACTGCTTGCTTTATTGATTTTACTTGCTATTACAGTTTATAGCTCTTTAGACATCATAGCTGATGTTCAAAATTTTCAGTTACTGTGAAGCTTAACTTTCATATGAGCTGCACTAAGGCAGACATTTTCTTTATGGACCCTAATTTGGACTCTGAACTATTTACTTATATCAGTTATTTGTCAATTAATTGTGCTTGTTTGTGGTTCTTCATATTTCAATGTTCATATCTTCAACACTTACATCTACTCAGAATCCTTGTTCTTCACTGGAGCAAATTTCTTCTCCCGGAGTTTTGCTTGTCATTTTGAACTACAACTGCAACCTTTTTCTTCAACTTACACTGGTTGTCATCCAGTGCTACAATGGTTATGCAAATGTTTTTGTTCTCCCTGGATCTTTACACTTCAAAACTCTACCTCTACAATGACATGGGACTTAAAATTCTATACAGTAACCTAAGACAGGGATGTCAGGAGCCATACGCACAGTGCATACTACAGTACAGTGTTTGAGTGGAGGGGGTAGCACAATGCAGGCAGTAGGATCCAGGGGAAAAAGGTAAAGTTGCATCTTCTCCTTTAAGGAAAGCAATGCGTGCATTGCATACTAACATGGATGTAAACCTATTTTGCACTTTTGCACACAATTTAAAATAGCCGTTCCATTGAGGGAGAAAGTAAGTAAGTAAATGGTGTGTGTGTGTGTGTGTGTGTGTGTGTGTGTGTGTGTGTGTGTGTGTGTGTGTGTGTGTGTGTGTGTGTGTGTGTGTGTGTGTGTGTATGTGTGTGCTGCTATCAGAGAGTAGGGGTGTGTGTACGGAATGTAAACTAGCTATTTGCTGCTGATGTATGAAGGAGAGGGTGAGTATGTTGCTATGTGTGAGAAGGTAGGTAGGGGTATGTGTGTGTTTTAACATACCTCTCAACTGTCCAGATTTAGCCTCATAGTTTTGACCTGTTTCTCATACAATTTGTGGTTTTCTGGCAAATCACGGAGGACTAAAGTCACTAAATAATGACATATATATATTTATATCCTATAGAAAATACATTCTATCACAAATCCTGTTATTCTAGCAACTTTCTAAGTTAAAAAGAACAATATTTAAAATATATCCCTTTTACACCTCTCAGATGACCAGATTTACAGAGAACATCCAGACTTTTGCCTCATATTTTTGTTCCATTTCTCTTAAAATTGGTGGTTTTGCAAATTACTGCCTAACTATTTAGGAATGAAGTGAGAAAATAATGGCAGACATTTGAGTTTCAAACTCTATAGCCTTCAGAAAATTCATGCTAATGTAAAACCTGTAAAAGTTTACCTATTTTTGGGCCTTTGTTCCCCCATTACTAATGGCATTGTCCAGATTTCTTGCTTGAAGTGGCTGAGAGACATCATCCCTATTTTGGGAAATTGTATCTCCATTATTTCAGGCTTAGTCCAGATTTCTTGCACTAAGCAATTGAGACATATGCATACCTCTCAACTGTCCAGATTTTTGCCGAATATCCTGATTTCTGCCTCATATTTTTGGCCTGTTCCTCAATATTTGTGGTTTTCTGGAAAATCACTGAGGATTGAAATAACTCAATGTAATGTCATACATTTGAGGTTTAGACTCAATTTTCTTTAGAACGTGCATGCTAAAACAAATGCTGTTATTCTAGCAGCTTTTTAAGTAATTTTTAAAATCTGCCCCTATTTTGGGGCCTTTGTGTCCCCATTATTTTAAGCTATTTCCAGATTTCTAATGCTAAGAGGTTGAGAGGTATGGAGGTATGGTGTGTAATGCTGTAGCTAAGGTGGAGGGCAGGTTAGTCAGGCTTGACCGTGGTCACTTGGTTACAGGAGACAAGAACCTGAATCTCTATACCAACTAACAGACTGCCAATGGAATTGTGAGTTTGAGTTTCAGTATTTTTTCAGGGAATTATGAATTTCAGTGCATTCTCAAGGGAATGAGTTTCATTCCATTTTCATGGAGTTGTGAGTTTCAAGAGAAGACAGGTTTACTGCTGCTCATGCTATGTCTGTTTTCAATATGCAACTGTTTTGTTTATGAAATGTCAGTCACTGTTTGTGTTGTAGAAGTTTAATGCAGCGTTAGTAGCATAATTGCCTTTGATGCAGAAGGCTGTGGAATCTACTCCCACACCATGTAGATGGAGTGCTGATATCGCAGTGCCTTTTGACTGCTGATTATTTGGTGCATTTTAAGTGGGGGATAGGAGCTCTGTGCTCCTGAGTTTGCCCTCCTTTGTATGAGATACCTAGTAACTATGAACGTGTCACTTTGTCATTCATTCCCTATTTCAATATTATCACCTTATCAATTTTTTTTTAATGTTACATAGGCAATTATTTTTTCAAGGGCAGCAAGCACTGAATTTGTAGATGAAACACTGAAATGTAAAGTTGTTTGCCAGTAGCAACCTTTTTATTAGTTACAGATCTCTTTAATGCGGAATTATTCAGAAGATTTTTACTTTGATAGAGATTGTGCTTATTGAGTAATATTGTTGGATTGTAATGACAGAAGTTTGAGTGGCCTTTTATGGTTGAAATTTTCTGAAATTAGTAGTTTTGTCATTATTGGGTCATATATTTTGTTTCATTGCTTACTAGAAAAGTGTTAATAACTACAAATTTAAAACACCATTCTAACAAATGGTGCTGTGTTATACAAGGAATATAATTTAATAAATCAGGAAGGTGAATCAAACAGCGTGTGTACTTGGCCCTATAAATGTGTGCAAGGAGCCTTTGTTTTGAAAACAGCTCAAAGGTAAATGTAATCCTGCACTGGCCAGATGCATTTTCTTTTAATGTGGGTTTTCATTCCATTTAAATGAATGTGAGTTTTAAGGGCAGAGAAGTTCACTGCTCATGCTAAGCCTGTTTTCATTGTGAGACTTTGTTGTTTGTTTAGCAAATTGCTATCAGTGTTTGTGCTGTTTTATTTCAATATCTGTAATCATTGTAGAAGCAAATAAGAAAACTGGTTCCTTTTGTTTTTATTTAAAATACTCATGATAATTCTTTCCATGGCTTTACATGTGAGTAGTCAGACTTATGGTCTGTAGTTATCCAGGTCAGTAGAAGGCCAAACCTTGTGTTGAGGATTAACTGTTGCAGTCCTCCATTCACTAAGCATGAAGCCAGTTAGGAGGCTAATGTTGAACAGTAATTTGAGAGTGTTTGATATCTCATATTTCATGCTATCCAAGAGGTATTCCAGGATATTATCAGGATCCATTGAGGTAGTGTTCTTTGCCTTGGAGAGTACATTGAAGACTTGCTTGCTAGTGATAGAAGAGTTATGGTTGAAGGTGTCTAATGAGAGGCATTGAGGATAAGAAGGGGTGTATTTGGATTAAATTTATCAGCCAGCAGGTTTGCTATATCCTCTGACGCCTTTTAGGTGGTTCCATTTACAAATAGTACAGCACACTATTGTATTACCTTTGAGGCTGTGGACAAAGCTGATGAAGTCCTTGTGGTTATCCTTTGTCTTTGAGGATATTACTGCCTCAAATTTGGCTTTGGGGGTCTTGATAAGATTTCTGAGTTGCTTATTTAGTTTGAGGGGTTTCTCACCTTAATGGGTATTGCACTTCCTAGCTTTGGCCATAGTTTTCCTCATTTTTATACAACATGTTGATATCTGGATTCCACCAAGGAGGCTTGTTGTTTGAGTCAGTTCTCTGCTTATTCCTTGTGGGTACAGCTGCCTCAAGGCATCTGTTTACATGATGGTATAGCGTTTCTGTAAACAATTGCATACTGGTAGCAGAGTTCACATGGTTTGGGGGGCTGGAAATTGTACCATGGTATAACTCATTAGTAGGAGGTTTGTTTTGGAATAATTCCTAAATGTTTCAGGGTTAGATGATATCCACTTGTGACAAGTGTTTAGACAGTTACATACCAAAAGGAGCATTATACTCAGTGACTGGCCTAATGAGTGCCAAGCAGAGGTGAACAATTATGTGCCTGGATCTGGATGATATACCTTTAGATATAAGCTGTACAATAAAAAGGATTTCCTTACAATAGTGAATATTTGGTGATCAAGGGACAGCTCATTGTTGACACAGGTTTTCAGATGAGACTGGTTAGGCTTATGTGTATATAATTGCCTGGGTCTATTGAAGTCCCACCTTTATGCAAGGGAATGTCTGTTGCAGTCTTGCATTCATCCAGCATGAAACCTATTTTGAGATTAGTATTAAATAGCCTTTGTAGGTAGTTCGACATATCAGGTTCAGAGTAACAGGTAGGTAGCCAACTATGTTATCCAGTCCCAATAAACATTATGTTCTTGGCCCTAGGTAGTAACTTTAGAAATTGTTGAGAGATTTGTGGGTGTTATAGATGCAGGTATTTGATGTGAGAATATTGGAAGATATTAGTTGGCCAGTGTATTGGCTATATCCTCTGGTCCAAGCATGTGATATCATTTGTTATTAGCTCACTGTAGTGTCAGTCAGTATTTGAGATTTCTAGCACAGTTAAAAAAAATACGCTGTGGTTATCTTTCACATGGGTTTATATTTTTACCTCATGACAGGCTTTGGTTGATTTAGTCCCAGTCCTGAGCTCCTTGTTTAGTTTAGCATGAGTGTTTTTGGCTTTCTGAGAGTTACATTTATTTTTGCATACAATTAGTATTTTTTTATTTTTTGCTGTGGTAACCCCTAACCGGGAAAAGCCGAAAGACACAACATTATGCTGCCCATAGGGGTTTATTTTTCAATTTAGTGTTGTATTTATTTCTGAGAGGGAAGATGTGACTATAAAACTATTTAAATATTTATAGAGCTTGGCAGTAAATTATTCTGTACCTTGGAAGTTTGAAGCAGGCTAAGTAGAGGGACCCCATCCCCAACTAATGCCCTGTACCCAGCATAGTCAGAAACCAACACTACTCAGATATGTGCAGATGAGATTACTTACAGTAGTTTACAAGGGGGGCTGAGAATGGTGTGGTAATTGTTTCTTTAACATTTTTCAGTCATACGTGACTGTCTTCATTTGTTCTTTCAGCATGTAACAGCAAAGGGCTATACAAAAAGTGACTATGTTTTCATTTTGTGAGAGGGGAGGGAGGCATCCTACATTTGCAGATATGCTTTTTGTCTTTAGAAGTTGCTATTTTCTCAGCATATTAGGTTATATTGTGTCAGCTTTGAACATCAAGCTTTGGGCATAACTTATTTCTTCCTTGGATTTCTTTTCATTTCATTCCAATAATTTTGTTCAGACTATCAATGGATCATAAGACTAGAAAAAATCCAAAAAAGCACATTAGGGCATGCGCAGTCCCACTGTTTCTGGGGGCCTAGGAAAATGTTCTTGCTTTAACCAGTTTCCTTTAAGGAATGGCTTGAGATTCACAGAATGTAAGTAGGGTAGTAGGATGTAACTTTCAACTGTTTTTGCTTGATTGACTCCCATGGGTACACATCTTCATTTATTGTCAGTGGCAGCATGAATGAGCCCAGCTAAAATGTATTTGTTGTTGGGAATGTAAGGTTTACTATTCCAAAAAGCTTAGTGTGAGTGTAGGCCATAGGAGTGAACTTCTATTGCCATGTGACCCATGCAGGTGGAAGGCATGTAGTTGTGTCTCATAGCTTGGGTGTTACCTAGGGAGAGCACTATATGTTGTACCTACAGACCACAACAGTATGGAGCATGTGCTGCCTAGACCCTGCCAATACTTTGGTCGGTAGCACTACTGGAGCTCTAATGAGCCACTACAGGGGTTAGGAGCTGCAGGGAGAAGAAGAGTAATCTTGTGGGGGCAAACTGATTAATCTACCCTAGTGTAAATGGAAAAGTTCATAGTTTCATAGGTTTATACGTAGGTACTAGGCTATTGGCCCTAGGGCTTATATAAGTTTAGCCAAAAAGGTACCCTGGCTTTCGTCACCCAAGAAAATTATTTTCCTGTGCCTCTGTCAGGCAGAGCCACAGAAGTGATACCCGGGGTGAATTTCCTATTTCCCATCCAGTCATCAAGATTTTTCTTGAAGAGTGCTTATGAGGAGCTTTGTTTGATATAGATAGGTAGTTTGTTCCAGAGTATGGGAAGTCTCTGGGACAGGAATATATCCCTCCAGCATGTTCTGCTTATTGTGGTAACAATGTTTAGGTCCCTAGAGCGTGCAGCTCAGAGGGATTGGGATTTCTTTAAGTGGAGCATGTCTCTCTGGGTTTGTCATAGCTTTATATGTTAGGCAGAGATTGCTTTTGAGTAGGTAATATGCAATAGAGTAAAGCTGGAGGTTTTTGAGACGGTCTGCATAGGACATCTGTTTGAGGCCGGTAATCCTCTTTGTGAGGTATTTCTGCATCCTTTCCAGTTGTTGTAGATGTCTTGTGAGGTACATACCAAAAGGGGCATTGTACTCTATAATAGGCCTAATGAGTGATGAGTAGAGGGGAACAATGACCTCTATTTTTCTGGAAGAAAAACCTTTTGTGATGATGTGTGCCATGTAGAAGTGATTATCAAAGGAGCAACTACTGTCCTCCTGTGCCCCAAGGTCTTTTATCACACTTTCAGTGTTAAGTAGACTACCACCTATGTGGTAGTTCGTGGGTACAGAGTTTTTACCAAAGGGGATGACAATGCACTTTTTGGCATTGAGCTTGAGGCCATGGCTTTGACACTAGGCATCTGTCTCACTGTGGCCCTTTTGTTGGATGTCCACATCTTTAGAAGTTTTGATTGTGGCTCCTAGTTTTCAGTCATCTGTGGACTTCATTAGCCAAAGACCTTCTGTGTTAGCCTGTACTTCAGAGAAGTAGATACCAAACAGGAGTGGACCCAGGACTGAACCCTGTGGTACTCCACTTGTCACTGGTCTGAAGTCAGACTTGGAGTCTCCTACTTTCACAGTGTGGGTTCTGTCAGTGAACCAGTTGGCAACCCATCTTGTGACATAGGGATTTATACCTAGTTTAGTGAGTTTATCTATAATTCCAGATTGGAGGATGGTGTCGAAAGCCTTGGCGAGATCTAGGTAGGCTATCTGAACCACTTTACTCTCGTCTACAATTTTGGAGACTGCTTCAAAGAAGTCTGTCAGGTTTAGGAGACAAGATCTGCCTTTTACAAACCCAAACTGGGTGGGGTCCAGAGTTTGGCGATTACCAATGTCTTTGTTTATAAGTTCCATGATGATACTTTCCATGGCCTTGCAGACCAGGCCCGTCAGGCTAATGTGGTGGTAGTTCCTGGAGTCCGTGGTGGCTCCCTCTTTGTGGAGTGGGATAACCATTGCTGTGCACCATTCAGTGGGCACAAAGCCTGAGGTGAAGCTAAGACTGAACATGGTACTTAGGTGGGGTGCCAGTTCATTCTATGGTTCATGTAAAATGCAGCCTGGCATGTTGTCAGGTCCCATGGATGCTGTGTTCTTGGCTTTGGAGTGTGTGTTTTTTACGTGTACAGCCATGATTACAGGAACTTTGCATTCTTCTGTTATATAGATGGGCCTTTTAGGGGGTGAGAGGGAGGTAAGATTAGCACTGAACCTATCTTCCAGGATGCTGACAATATCAGGTGGTTCTGTATATTTAGTGCCATTGTGCTGTAATTCCGAGCATATCTGAGTGTTGCCCTTACGATTCTTGACATAGCTATAGAATGCTTTGTGGTTGTCTTTAGAATCAGTGGCGATTTTGTTTTTGTAACTAGCTTTGGAGGATTTTATGAGGGATCTCAGCTTCTTAATGAGGCTGACCAGGAAGTTCCTCCAGTCATTGAGTTTTACTCTTTCTTGCAACAGTTTCTTTCTTCTGTTGTAGAATTTGTTTATGGCAGGGGACCACCAGATTTGGCTTCCTATTTTTGGAGGACAACATCGTGGTTCTGTTAGGTATAGCATGATCCATGCACTTGTGTGAGTGCTTATAAACTGCATTTGTGTAGGATTCATCAGTCGTACCTCCATTGTCCGTCTGCATGGGTGTCGTAAAGTTTGCCACTTCTGTCTTAAGAAGCATGAAGTTGGTTTTGGAGAAATTTGTTACTGTGG
This sequence comes from Protopterus annectens, assembly GCF_019279795.1. Lineage (NCBI taxonomy): Eukaryota > Metazoa > Chordata > Ceratodontiformes > Protopteridae > Protopterus > Protopterus annectens. The sequence goes on along the minus strand of NC_056732.1, from coordinate 1,165,103,527 downwards.
TTTCCCTAATGGGGATTGGGGCAAGATCTGGATGTCTAGGGTGATTAGCTTGTGGTCGGTGTAGAACACTGGTCACCCATGTTGGCAATTACCAGGTCTAGGATATTGCTGCCACTGGTGGGGGTGTGGATAAGTTGATCCAAGCCAATGGAATTTATGAATTCCAGAAAACGTTGAGCAGAAGAGTTGGTGCATGAGTAGTTTTTCCCAGTTAATTGTGGGGTAGTTGAAATTGCCCATTATTAGGGTGTTGGGTTGTACCGTAATATTTTCCAGTTTATCAAGAAATGAGGAGTGGGAATCCTGGGGCATGGTGGAGGATCTGTAGCAAGCTACAATTTGGATTGCGGTCTTGCCCAGAGTTAGTTTCACTTGTATAATCTCTGATGCATTATGGTGAGCAACTAGCCTGGAGGTGTAGATATCCTTAAAGAATATGGACACACCTCTACCTTTAGTGTTTTGGTCCAGGTTAGGTGGCCAAAAGGTGTGGAATGAATTATAGCCTGGTAATGCAGGGGTGCTCTCTGGAGCCTTGAACCAGGTCTCTGTCACTGCACAGATGTCAATTTTCTCCATTTTAAGGAGTGCCTTGAGTGAGTGCATTTTGAGGCTTAGACTTCTAACACTGAGTAGCATTACCCTCAGATTTTGCTTGCTTGCCCCTGTTATGGTGGTGAATTTGTCATTTGAACCTTAACTAAAAAAGGCACTATAGGGGTGGCAAGAGCCTTAGCCAGTATCCGGAATCCCCAGGGTGGTAGGAGCAGACCATCTCTGGCAAAGCATTGTGGTCTGTCGATCATGTCATCCCAGGCAGACAGATACTGGATCCCCTTAGAATGACACCAGAAGCTTAGCTAATTGTTAAATTCAAGGCATTTTGTCCTTGTACTGTGGTATCATTCTGGGTGATGGCAGGATGCTACTTAGGGCTAGGGTCATACCTGCCTGGCCTGCAAGATCGGAGAGCTCCTCCATGTCTCTTTTCATGTACTCCAGGGAGGTACATCTCAGGTCATTCACACCAACATGGACAATGACAGAGTCATATTAGCACTTGTTGTGGAGTGAACTGAGTGCATGCATTATGTGGCGGATCCAGGCACCCAACAGGCAGCTGACATTAACTTTCCCCTTGTTTAGCCTGGTGAGTGGAACATCAGTGTGCCTGACTATAGAGTCACCTAGGACTAGAGTGTTGGGTATGTTGTTATGCCTTATGGGCTGTGGTTGAGTAGCACACTTAGTCTGTGGGCTATGTGTCATTTGAGTTGTGTTGGGGGGTTGAGTTTGCTTGTGTTTCTGCTTTGGAGGTCTCTGTTGCTTGGGCATATTTTTATTGAGAGTCACCACAAATGTAGGTGTGGGTTTTGTGTTTCTCTGTGTGTGCTTTTGTGGTGTAGGTTTTGAGGGACTATGTGATGAGTGTGGTGTGATGCAAGTGTTTACCTTCTCCTCTTGACTGTCTAGTCCAGTCTTAAACTCACTTCCCCCTCAACAAGTCATACCCACATTAACACTGCTGACAGAGACTTTCCATACTCTGAAACAAACTACCTATCTATATCAAACAAAGCTCATCATTAGCGGTCTTCAAGAAAAATCTTGATGAATGGATGTGAAATAGGGAATTCACCCCGGGGATCACCTCTGTGAATCTGCTCGACAAGGGCACAGGAAAATACTTTTCTTGTGTGGCAAAAGCTAGGGTACCTTTTTGGCTAGGCTTATACAGGCCCAAGGGCCCATAGCTTAGTACCTACCTATGAACCTACCTATGAACTAGACTAGGTATTTTGTTTTTTGACTTAAGGAAGATGCACTTCTAGAATTAAATAATGCCGCTTCATCACGTAAGTAATTACTACCCTGGCATATACTTGCCAGTGATCTGTTTAGAGATCAACGATATGAAGGTGTGTGGCTTGGCCAGCAGTGTTAATGTGGGTGTGACTTGTTGAGGGGGCAGTGGATACAAATTTGAAAATCCTGGCTACACCCCTGGGCTGTAACATGATGGAGAGGGAAGAAGGTTTTGTAAGAAATGGTGGTGTTTCTGAAAAACATCAGATAATCAACACACATTTTGCAAGGTTACACACTAGCTTTTACGTTTTTAAAAAATAGTTGAACACAGATTGGAGGTCATGAGATCCAAACATGCGATTGTATATATATCCAAACTCTGGCTCTAACATTTATATGCCAAACTAATCCATATTGATTGAAAGTGTATGCTGTGAAAAAAAACTTGGTGTTGTGATATCACCTGGAGGGAATGTGGTCTACTTATATGGATCCTGGCTTAGGATTTAAAAAAAATTAACATGTATTGGGCATGTAGGTAAATACTTAGCAAAAATTAATTAATGTCAGCACTGTGGTCTGACACAATAACAGTAATGGAAAACATACATTCCTCAGGCAGTGGGGCAGTGTCATGTGTCATAGACCTCCTATTAAAAGAACCATACAAATTGCTGTACACGAGGGATACAGTATGTTAAGTAGGAGGAATAAGATATTCCTTGTCAAAGTACACATGACAAAGCTAATACAGACATCTGCCCTGTTTTGCATTTCAGCTGTAAGCCTGCTCACCTCACTCTCTCAAAATACGAGGATGTAGTTCTTGAAGTGAATTTAATAATTGATAAAACAACACTTGATATCACTTTTGAAAATAATACCATATGGCAAAAAAAAATAATTGTCAGATATATAACAGCTTGTAGCAAACTTTACTAACCTGTCATTAAGGAGTTGCTATTGACATAGCATTACAGATTACAAGAAAATTCCCAGGAATTTGATAAACAACCAAGTTATTCATAACCATGTACAAAATATACGTTAATATCAATAAGTCAGACATTGCTCTCTTCGTGACTGCTTTGTGGGAAGTAAACTAAGATAAGAATTTAATATGTTTCTCATATGTGGATTGGAACCCACAGCACACCACAATGTCAGCATGTGGGCTGGTGTCCTTATGGGTCAATAACCCAAAAGAAGTACCAGATACTCAGCGTAGGTGCAAAGGATTTAATTGAGCAAAAGTTCACAAACACAAATCCATGGATTTGTGTTTGTGAACTTTTGCTCAATTAAATCCTTTGCACTTACGCTGAGTATCTGGTACTTCTTTTGGGTTATTGGCATTATTGGCATTATTTAGTACCTTCCATCTCTGGTGTCCTTATGGGTCAAACTAACAGACAACATAACTTGCTTCTTAATACACAGGTACTGCTTTACTAACCCTGCAGTTAAAGAATTGCTGTCTATAAAGTGTTACAGATTCTGAACATATTTGTAGGAATCCGATGACTCACCATGCACAGACTAAACATCATTATAAGTAAAATATTCTTCTCTACATGACTGCTATGTGTGAAGTAAACCAAGATAACAATTCCATGCTATGTTCCCCTATGTGGATTTGAATGTACAGCACAACTAGCTATAGATATGGTGGTTGATTTCTTTATAGGGTGAGCAAATAAGCAGCATATATTTTTTCTTAACAAACAGGTACTGCTTGTGTTTATTAGAATAACTGCAGATAATGGATGCATATGTAAACTTGCAACATTTATTACACATTATACTCTATAGGAGTACAGCTATTAACACATAACTGAAAACATATGGGAAAGCAGTTGGACATGCATTCCTTTTTGGCTTAAATAAAGCAGAACTGTAATAAGAATGTTCACTTTATTATGATGACTGAATTAAAGAACTTATTTATGAGTTAGTATTCAGTCATATACTGTTGTACTATAACAGACAACTAGGACATATGTAGTCATCAGTGGCTTAAGTGCTATGTGCATTGTCAATGAAACAGGAGGACAGTCAATATGTAAAATGATGCTGATATATGTTTCAAACAGATGTACATCTACAAAGTTAAGAATTATGTATATTTTAAACTTTATTAAAAGAATTAACACCATGGGAATCAAACCCATACTTACATTGGGAGACGTTACCACATCTGCTTAATTATCCAAATAAGCTAATTGTCAGAACTGCTACTCAGTGGTTATAAAAGCCATCTATCTGATATATTTAGGACACAAATATATCTCTACATTCCATACAAATGGTCAGCTATTCATAGGATTGAAGAACTTACTGTAGGGATCTGTGATATCTCTCCACACCTTGGTGATCCTCCAATGAAACTCCTCTGCATCATTTTGATGCCAATCATCATAGCAGTGGTGAGCCTGCACTCCAGTGCAGTATATCCCTGTACATCTTTGGTGCTCCTTGGCAATCTGGTTCCAGATGTCGATCATAACGAAGTGCCTTGGCCTGACTCTTATCCAATGCTTCACTCCAGCATAGACATTCAGCATCTGAGTAGTCTCCTCCTTGGACCAGTTGGATGCACAAACGTTTTACAGCCTCTTGGAAGTAACCATCTTAATACTCCAATGTAAAATGTTGTATAAATGCAAAAACTGCAAAATGCTTACTGAGGTACCTCTCAGCTTGCAGTTAGCAATAGTCTGATCATTAAATGTATCAAAATCAATATTTTAAAGTGGTGCTGATGTTATGCAATCAGATTACTGGAAGATTATGGGTGCATGGCACACACGGTATCATTTATCGATGACTATTGGGTTCTTGCGCACTTCACCTGGGTGTTAAGCCAAATGCAGCTAATTTACACGGACATGTGCAAACGGGATTCCAAAACCTAGATTTTTAATGACAATCATTAATTTATGTATAGTGTAAAAGGTACTTAAAGATGGATGCACATTAAATTATCTTACTTTCAGTGATAACTTGAGTCAGAGGTAGACAAGGTAAATTGGCACTTGCTAGCATTTCTGTTTTGGGGAATATTACATCTGTTAAACTTACACATTCTCTCAGGTACCTGTTTAGATTATTTTTATTTAAACCCTGTGCTTTAAGAAATCATTGTAACTTAATACAGTAATGTTTGATTAACCTTTATGCATACAGGTGTTGCTATTTTCATTAAGAACATGCAGTAATTCCCTATATGTAGTTGTATGGTTAGATTTATATTGCAAATGTGAGCCTTAACAAAAAATAGATTTAGAGATCATTCATATTTCTTATGGATAAGTACTTATTGTAAATACATAAACCCATGAATTATGTTATTATCTATGTGTGCTATGTTCTTTTGCTGTTACAGATATTTCTCCATTGATGTTTTTTAACAAACATTATAATAGTATGTTCTTTTGCTGTTATGGATATTTCTTTATTGATGTTTCTAAACAAATATCATAATAGTTTGTTCTTATGCTGTTATGGCTATTTCTTCATTGATGGCTCTTAACAAAAGTCTTATAAGTACTGGTTCAATATACAAAGTATTTATGCACTTTGAGGCCTGCTTATGAATACTGAGGTTTTCCAATACTTTCTGGAATTTGTTAATTTGTTACTTTGTGTAGTATTTTAAGGTGCAGTGCATGCAGGCACGTGACATGCTACGGTCATTAGACCTCCATTCAATACACATATAGTATAAGGCAGGGGTCGACAACATTTTAGTAGTGTTGTGCCAATGACAGGTAGGGACTGCCAGCCAAGCATAAAAAAAAGTCTTTCTATTCAGTGCAGGCTGTTCCACATTGAATAGAAGTGGCTCAACTTTGTGATTTTTGATTGGCTTGTGTACCGGTATATGAGCCAATCAAAAATCGCAAAGCAGAGCCACTTCTGTTCAATGCCAAACACTGGGTTCGCTCTTCAGTTTTCATACATGCATTCACTCATTCATTCTCTCTCTCCAGTCTCTCACACACAGTCAGCATGCCACTAAAAATCTCTCCACGTGCCACACTTGGAACATGTGTCATAAGTTGCCACCCCTGGCACAAGGGGCTTCAATCCCACAGACAGCTTCTAAAGATTTCATAAGTTATGTCAGTTTTACAACAGTTATGTATGCAGAGAGTGTTGTTTCTTTTTATATGTCACATTACTATTTGTCACAGACAGTGTTTCAAAGGCTTTATCATTACAAAGGAATGCATACTGTTTATAGTGACATATGCTGTCCACATAATCATCTGCATAACTGGGCTCCAACAGGAATATGATCATGTTATTGCCTCAGCCTCATGTCATGGCACTGCTATTTACTGTCATATTGATATTTCCCAAACATTGTATGATGCAAGTACATATAGTGGGGGTCCAAGCCATGCAGCTGCAAGTATGTTAGTGCAATAAGTTCATAGTTTTCAGCAATGTGTAGCATACATGTGCTACATATCAATGTCACTGTTTTTCAGCATAGGGCCATCTGGCCAGCAGGTGTAACATCCATCATGCGAGTGTCTGCGGCCTCTATTACTGTCTGAAATATGTCATGCTGACATTATTCTGTTGACTGGACTGTCTTTCTCTTAGCTTTCCTACTGCAGGATCTGCAGTACAACACAAAAACTCTCAAAAGCTGGAATCTATGCTATTAACTGTATTTCATACATGTCAATGCTCTTACTCCAGTTGTTACCCTCCATTAATAATGTGTGTCATTCTGCCCATTCCTAGAACAGACTTCATCACCCTCATCAACTGTACAAACAAGTGGTATGTCTATGTAAAACGTACTGCATGTTTTAATGCTGTTCAAATGGTTTCTGCTGGCAATTATGTGATTAATAATGCTGACTTCCCTACAATAATTGAAGTTCATCCATCTTTGGCAGCACTGTCTTCCCAGGAGGAGTTGTCAGGTGTGTGTTTTCTTTGTATTCATCAGATATGCCACGTATGTTGGCTATGTAACTTAACTGTCTACTCCACATTATGCAGATTCTGTGACCCATACACAAACAAGACTACATGTTAAGTTATTATTATCTATAACATTGTAAATGGATATTGGTCTACTCATTGAAACTAGAACAGAAAAAAAAACAAATACTGTACACACATGTATGCAAGGAGGCAAGCCCCCTGCACCCCCGCGCTAGAGTGGGGAAAAGGGAATATCCCTTATCTTCACTGTACTGTGATGTACAACAACAAGTTCCCCTGCCATACACCAGTAAAAAAACACCATACCTGCACCACCACAGGATTCCTGCTTTTTCGCAAAAGTACGTTTCCGGATAAATGCACTTTTGCAAAAATGGACTCATCTAACTGATTTTTGCTGAAGTGTAATTTTGATGTGTCAAAGTAGACCCAAAGATATATGTGTCATATGTCTTTAATGATATCCAGCATGTGATGTAAGCACATTATCCTGATCTGTGTAATTTTTCTCTTGTTTTAGCACATCAACTATCTGTATCCTCTATTAGCCCACTCATTGATCATGCTGTGGGATTTGATGTGTCTCAGTATGGTAGCATGGCCCTTGGTACACAGTGAAGTGATTTTATGATACAGTCAGGCCAAGATGGTGCTAATCATGTTGATGCAACTGTAGCCTTGGACATGGAGGGAAATTTGTCTGGCCATTCTGACAATGAAGGAGGATCAGATGTTGAACAGGATATGGCTTATAAGCAACAGGCCCAAGCTGAAACTGTTGCTGATGTTGACAGTGCCCTATAATGCATTGACATTGGCCATCTCAGTTGACATACACATGCAGATGGTGTGCATGGCCAAGTGTCAGAGGGTGCTCACCTATTGCTACAGACAAATGAACATGTTAAGGATCAGGCACTTGCCCGTGCCACAGATCGTGTTGAACACCAGCTGCATGTGCTGCATGAAGTGCAGGAGTGTAGAGACAGTGTGGTAAAGATGTCATTGGCTGCTCAAAATGAAAACGTTGTATCTGTGGCATGTTCAGTAGAAACACTGGCCTCTACAGTACTACAGAAGTGTCACAGGGCGAGCATGTCAATTGCCACATGGTTAGAGGCAGGACACCTGTCAGCACAATCTGCTTCGACTGCTGGCCCATCTGATGTGGTCCCATCTGGCATGACTAGACAGTCAAGTCACAGTCAAGCTCCATCAGCTCAGCATGCTGTCATCTCCCCATCAGTCTCCTCTGTGGATCAACCTGAGTGAAGTGTTTCTGTATATGGTAGGGACAGAGCAGATTGCGGTGTGTGCCATCTGTGCTGTCACCCTAGACTGTGTTACAGTGAGTCCAGCAGTTAAATAATCATATGTGACTCCATGTATTACACTACTTAATCCATACTTTACTGTGATATATTTTTCTCGTGATATTAAAAGTTCTGCATTATGTCCTGCGTTGTTTCTCTTTTTTTCGCTTATTATAGTGTAGAGCTGGAAATGTGTTGCACTGATGTCTGTCCCTTATTGTTTTCTATAAACTGATACAACAATCTGAATCTGTATGCATACCTATGTCATTTGTTCCCAGAGTTGATTATTCCTGTTGTGATAGATTTGTATATGTTAATAATGTTGTATATTATGATTATGGTGTTATGTCTGATGCTTAGTGCGTACATCTTCTGGATACTTGCCACAAGATGAAATCTGTGTTGCTGTGGTGGGGCAACACCTGGACATCAATGTTTGACCTGTGTACTCATGTATGTGTGGCTTGTCATGACTCAAAGATTTGAGTCAGATGCTGTCATGTTGCCTGGGTCTGCACTTGTGGTCACATCCTACATTACCTACGTCTCTGTCTTCAGCCGCCTATGTCCTCCTGCTCCTCCTCTGATACCTGTGGGATGTCATCTTCAGACATCTGGGGTTCTTAGGGTAGTTCATCCACATATACAGCTGGAAGACCACCATGGACTGTGATTAGCATATTGTGCAGCATGGCACACACCATTATCATATGTGCTGCCTTCTTAGGTGTATATTTCAGTGCACCCCCTGGATATGTCCAGACATCTGAACTTACTTTTCACTACACCAAACACACACTCTATGGTGGTCCAGTTATTGCATGTGCTCTATTATAGGCCTCCTGTGCAGGTTGGATGGATCATGGTATGAGGTTATTAGCTACGGCTCAAGGGGATAACCACAGTCACCTGTTGTGAGAAATGAAAGCAGATTTGGTAAGTGTGGACATTGTTGGGAGGGGTATCCTTAGCTTACATCCTAGCTGTGCTCCCATACTTACCCAGTAGTAGTCTCTCAGGTATTTTACCTTGCAGGAATGCAGCCCTCAGACCATTTTTCCTCCATTTGGCAGCATCATCAACACTACCAGGGTGTGTTGCCATGATGTTTGCTATGCTGCCGTCTGCTGCACACACAACCTGGCAGTTAAGGGATTGCTAGCCCTTTCTGTTTAATTATCAATCTGCTTCAGGAGGTACTGGTGTCTTGACAGGTATGTGTGTGTGTGTGTGTGTGTGTGTGTGTGTGTGTGTGTGTGTGTGTGTGTGTGTGTGTGTGTGTGTGTGTGTGTGATTGCACCAAGTACATAGGAGAAATTTGCAGTGCTGTAAAACTTGTGCATTACAGTTAATCACTCCATGGGGGAGGATGGAAAGTGGATACAATCATTGACATTGCTGCACATTGCCGTCATGAATCTTGCTAGGATAAAGCTGGCAGCTGTCTGTAGCACTCCGACAGCATCCCCCATGTGTCTCTGGAATGTTTGAGATGAAAATGCACCCAGGTTGAGACACACTTTTGTTTCAGGGGGGATGAGGTTTCCTCACAGGGTCCACTTAGACATTTGTGGGCACACATGTTGCAGATAGCCTGCACCAATTGTCTGCCTAGCTGGTACATATCAATTATTTGCTGGTCAAACAACTGGTTTAGTTGCAGTCTTGCTCTGACTCTAGCTATCTGCCTTCTAGGGTGCACAGCAACATCCTCATTTACGGCTTGTATCACTGCAGCCTGTTGCAGTTCATTAACTGCAGATTGCATTTTTATGTTATTTTTGGGGGTATTGTTTTGGAATCTGAAAAAATCTGTAGTAGTAGCCCGTGCTCCTTGATGTCTGTATTGCATATGCCGAGAATTTCAGAAACAGAGTCAGCATTGTACTTTGTCACAGTTAAGTTGCGTTGGGTGCACACAATGTGTTAATGGAATCAGATGGATGTATGCAGAATCCATAATTATCTTACGTTGAATAGCTAAGTAGTCTGTGTGCTTTCAGTGTGTGTTGTGAAATCATGTCAGCATATGTTGCACTGAAGTCTTCCTTCAGCATGCTGTGATGTCCGTAAATAGCTTCTGTGAACTTTATGGAATCCATTCCAGGGTAATAGTAGTGCACAAACAATGTATTCTAAAGCAGCATGTGCATTATTTGCAAATGGATTTACCTGTAAAAATAACAGAAAACCAAGATGTACACAGTGATTTTGTTATGAATAATATATATAAATACACATAATAGTAATTTTCTAAAAGTAAAATAATATACTGCATGCATATTGAATGATTTATGCAAAAATACTTTACAATTATGTCACTGCATAGACAAGAAAATCAGCACCACTAACAGTGAAACATCAAAACTGACAAATCAGTATAACTGAAATCTATGTAAAACAAATGAAGCATTTTTGTTATGTATGTTAAGCCCCCTCCATTTCTCATGAAGGCAGTTTCTATAATCATCACAACCTAGCCTGAATCAACATTTTTGACAAGTAGACAAACTGTCATATCTCTATTACTCAGTCCTAAAAAGTTTTCTGTATTCCCTTTCATGAAGTGTTATCATGTCCAGCACTTGAGAATGTTTTTCTTTTTTTTTTCCCTTTGCAGTAATTTTTCTTAACTTTCAATTTCCGTGCGATTTCTATCTACTCAGCATGTTTTCTTTGCCATATCTGTTGTGTGAACTTGTGCATTCACAAGGATTTCCAGTATCTTTTTTCGCATTCCAGTTTTCTCTGTTACCGTTATTTGCAGCCCTTAATCTGTCCTGCAGTATGCATTTCACTTGCTTGGTATACCTCAAGTGCTACATCATATTTTCCTTCCTTTCTATGTTCTTTTCCTTTGACAAATGCAATATGATTTGTCAGAGCTGCTAAAGAGATGTGGCTCACAAAACAAAAACAAGCACGTTCTCTAACTGCTGTACATGCTTTAATTAGATGTATCTCTCACCACAATGCTTTCTATCATTTTCTGTGCTTCATTATCATACTGCTGTGACTCCGAGTTCTTACTAATCATCATATAATTGAGTTTTGCTATTGGTTGATCAGTGTTGCTTGCTTATGGTTATTAAATAACTATCTTTTAGACAGCATATCTCGACATTATTCTGGTAGCACTGAAATGAAAACTGAAAATGCATCACAATCCTCACTTTCAGGCATGAAGCAGAGCCATTGTTTTGTGTATATCACCTCAGCAATATCTATCTGTATGCTCTCATTTGTAGAGGGACTTACATTTTACTAATTCATATTTAAATAGTTTGGAGTGCATTGCTAAGTAGTAGATGTCACAAGTGTCCTTTAGCAATACTAACCCGTTGCATTATTCATACATAAACACATTTAGTTTGCAACTATTTGCTGCTTCTTGCCTTCACTCCAGCTTTATGCCAATGTGAATTCACATAGGTCACCCCCAAAGACATCAGGTCTTGTGCAACACTTCATTCTAATGGACTCACCCAAACAGCTTAATGAAACGCAGCTGTTCAATTACTATATATTCACTCCCCTTCTGTTATGCTACAGTATTGTGCAAGGAATGCTAGTCAGAGACATAGAGATACTAGGAGAAAATGCCTGAAAGATTTACTGTTCTTACTCTGATGGAATTATCAACATTACTGCCTTTTCCAAATTGAGGTTCTTACACCCATCAAAGATTTCCAGCTTGTCTTACTGGAAAGGGAAAGGTATTCCACTATTTAGTTTCCCTTTGATGAAAACAAGTGATTTTTTTCAGTCCTACAAAGCTTGATTTTCAGATTCATGCTCCTGCACCAAAGAGGCATTCCCATATTTATCATTTTCAAGTCCATATACTCCAAAAGGAATTATTTTTTCATAGCATGGCTTTGGCTTCCATGGTCATGCCTTTATTGTGTCCCAGGACAAACTTGTTTGCCATATGGACCACTCATACTTTTTGCCTCCTTGGGTGGGATTTCAAAACACTGGTGTAGTGAGAGCAAACAACCTCTGAGATCCTGGTCTAGCTTTAGCAAACAGTGAAACACAACCTTCCTCCAGGATGACATCATCTCAAGGGATGGGAATACCCTATTAAGTATCTTTGAATGCAAAGGCATTGAAATGAAAGGTGCCTTGCTATGCCCAAAGCTGATATGAGATTCTATATAATTCTACATTAATGAATCTCATTACCTTTCTGAGCTTATCAGTGAAGCTATCCACAAAGTTGTCATGGTTGCAAAGTATTGCCAAAGTTCTCAGGTGCAGCAGCTCCATCTGTATGCCAGACCTGCTGTTGCAGGCAGGCTCCCAGCTGCAAGATATAACTGGAGCAGCACAGTCATGATGATCTCCAGAGCAACTGTTCCACCTGTTAGGCAGACTGGTGAATGAAGGCATGATAGCCAGCATGGACATCATGCTGACATTCACCCTGTCCAGGAAGAGAGTTGGGCATATGTGGCCATTTGCCCACCGAGGAATTAAATCTATTAAGAAAAAAAAAAACACTATAGTAAAACATTTCCAAAAGCATTTGGTGGATGGCTTTCTCTATACAGAACAACACATGTGAATGATCTGAGACACTGAACATTTGAAAACTTTATTACACCTCCACATGTATGTGGAAAATGGTTATGAAGCCAGTCTGTGTTCCCACCAGGTACTGCCTAAAGTACCTAGATTCATATAAAGATGAAGCTTCTGCCCTGCCAAGAAGCCTATTTTTTCATGGGATTCACCATTAATTTGGCTTCTGTGGTGCTGCGGTAGCGTTGTTCCCTCACAGTAAGACGCTGTCCAGTTCGATTCTCAGCTACAGCGTCTTCTGCGTGGAGACATGCGTGAATGGGCGTACCTTCTTTGAAGGTTGTGCATCAGGGCTGGTACCTCGGCATGTAAAAATCAACTACCAATCATTAGCGGTCCGGAGTTCCGCTGTGGTGACCCCTAACCGGGAAAAGCCGAAAGACACAACAACATTGTTCAATGTCTAATTATTTCAGTGAGGCAAGTCCAATTAACCTTTTGGAATCTGGCATGGGGATTCCCCATTCCCCATTAGCATCCATTGAATAGGGACTTAAAAAGACCTATCTTTTGGGCACAGATGAGAAGTAACACACTGCACTACGCAGTTGCTTCATGTTCAGTTTGGGTTACTCCATTCCAGTGTCCTTTTTGGAATCTAGTCCCTTTACTTCTGTGGTATGACTCCAACCATGCAATGTTTATAAGTCATCTTTGTTTTCAAGTATATGACATTTTTTCTGTTAAATTCAATGCACTGGAAGCAGGGCTCTCAACATTTATTTTTCCTGAGTCTGATACCTGTGCTTGGCAATAAAGTCTACATGCTAATGTGGCTAGCTATTTCATGAGTGAACAGACAGCAATTAGATGCACTCTTTACTTTGCTAAAAAGTAATGAAACTTACTACGCACTGTCATAAAGCATTTTAATAAAGACTAAAAATGCACACTAGCCCACAAAATAATTTAGGAAAAGCACATGCACATTAATACAGAAGCAGAACATTACTGCATTGCATAAAAATGCCGAAGAAAACTATACTGAAAAAACAAATAGTTTTGTCAACCTGAGCAAATGTGTTTGATTATGCAAGTTAAGATGTTTTATTAATCCCCATCGATACCAAAAGAAATGCATTCAAAATATAAAACCTTTCAGATTTGCCCTTTGGATGTCATTGGCAAAGGTAAACATTGCTTTGGACTAGAGATGTTTTCAGCATGTTAATGTGAGGTGTTTAATTAAAGCTGACATTCACATTAAAATGCATTAGTATGTATCCATTCTTTTTTTTTCTTTTCCTAGTAAAAGATACAAAGAAATGGCCTGACTAAATAATTATCAAGTGTGCATTGTTTCATTCTGACCTGCTATGCAAATCAGCTCCTGTTGGCATCATTCATAATGGGCTGTGAAAATTACCCTTATTTAAGTTATTGCTAAGTGCTAGAGGTCATTAATTATGAAAACTAAATAAATGACTTGACTTTTCATTTACATTCTTGTGTATTTATAATGTGAGAAACTATATAATCTGATTGTTCCAGTAACTCTTTATACTTGAACATACATCCTTTCCTCATACACATTTGTTGAAATGAACTGGACTACTGTTGCCTTAGAAATAAGCTAAACATTATTCTGGAAATTACCACAGATTAGCAAATATTTCTCAAAGCAGTAAAACATCAAGCATAATACAGCATAACAAGCAGTTTTTAAAGCATGTCCAACAATATTTGGAAATCTTCCGATTCATTTTAAATTATTACACATCCATTGCTTTTCTAATGATGCTATAATGCATTTCTTTCTCTCTCTCTGGATTTTGAAGCTCATTTAGTCCATGAGCATCTCATTTAGATGATTTATTCACTTCGGAAAAAACATGTATTATTATTATTATTATTATTATTATTAATAAGATGATGACACAACAGGACATGTTTTATTCATGTTTTAAATGAGTGCAATATGAAGTAATATAACTACTGAAAACATATCTTTCTGAGACAGGATTGCCATGACTGGAGTATTTTCAGAGCTGGAATAATTCAGCTCAATTCAGTATTAATACTACTAAGTAAAATGTTTAGTTAGTCTAATGACTTCACTATCAGTCACCGACGGCAGGATTCTGAAAAAAACGTGCCCTAGAATATTTCACTTTGCATAGGTTAGTGAGGACTCCTAGATCAAAGTATCAAAATCCAAGACAAGACAAACTACGAACTATGGTTGAGTTTAAAACACTATTTTATTATCACTCTCCTGTGTCCTGTTGGACTCCTAGATCACAATGTCCAATTCTAAAACAGGAATTGTGCTTGCTATGTCTCAATACTTAGAAAATGTACTCTAAGTTGTGGAGTAGAGCATTGAAGTCGCCAGTGCTATGTAGTGTAGCAACTGATTGACCTGTAGCTGGGATATGATGTCTTAGGCTTTAGATGGATGAAAACCCTAAAAATATACAGGTGGAGCTGGTCTCAGCTTGAAGTGAACTGGATGGGATATGTATGCTGAAAATCACTCACATGTGCTCTGCCCTTTGTACACTATTTACAATCAAGTCTAACCAGATTCCTGGATCACAGCCGCAAGAACATGCTATTCCTATATTTCTGGAAGGCAAACTGTGCACATGACAAAATCATACAGCTCATGCATGCCTTTTCAAGTCTAACATACAGGTACGTGCTAGCTGCAGGGTGAGTCAGGACCACCTGTGTGTTCAGAGTTGTAGGTATTGATCCTAGGCGGAGAACATAAGAACTGCATACATAGCATGCTCATCTAGAGTAAAATTGTTTCATGAATAGGGCTTGGGATTCATTAACAAAATGTTTTTAACCCCTTTTTTGTGTATGATGTGGAGGTTGCAACAGACATAGGAGATTCTTGTATAATGTTTGAATAATTCTGTGTGCATTCTACTCCACTCAGCATGATGTCAGGTGGGGGTAAGTACGCTACGCACAGAGTAGCTTTGTAGGAGGACGGAGGCTCTTCCCATTGCTTTGATGACAGTTTTAGAACCAAGGGGTAAATGGTTTCAAGTCCTGGTGATATTGTCTTCAATACTTACAAATTATCTAACGTTCAGATGTAGCTTTGAGACTAGAATTAATATATTGCGCTCTATCAACAAAAGTTATATTTGGTTAAAAACATTATTTAATCATTCTCTGAGACTCTGGAAGGAATAGGTAATGAAACAGAGCCTCCACTGTCAAGTAACACCACTCAAATTTTAGTTAACTGGTCAGCCCTAAGGTATAAAAATGTACTGCGATGCAGATTCCACACAGGAGTCTTGCAGACACTACCCAAGAATCTCCTATGCATAAAGAGACCACAACACCATATCCAGGTAAAGGGATTCAGAAATATTCTGCTTTAAAGAATCATATTAACTGTGTGTGTTATGATCTGACTGTAATTGAATGCTTGCTTTTAATATGGAGCTCCTCAAATTTACCTAAACCCTACAGCTCTACTTGTATAGCAACACTGGTACTCTAAGGATTTAAGTTGCTTGCCATACCAGTCTTGATATACAGGTGAAGTTGCAAGTCTCCAAAAGTGACCAGCACTGCAACATGACCTGTATGTCAGACCTGGGAGTGAATCCATGCATCACAGGTTAAAACTGTTGTGCAGGCATTTTTGATGTTGACACATTTAGAGGTATAAGATGGTATTTCAGCACATACACACTAGTGAGGTTATATTTCAGTTATCCTAGACACTGGAAGGTAAACTCACATTGAAGCACTTATGGTGTATGTATGGAGTCCTCAGACTCATCTCCATCACCATGCCATATACTGCAGGTCAGTGCCTCCTGTCCATTCACCATCCCATATACTGCAGGTCAGTGCCTCCTGTCCATTCATCATCCCATATACTGCAGGTCAGTGCCTCCTGTCCATAGACACTAGTATTTGAGTAGGGGTAAGGATAACGTTCAGAATGTCTGATCCTGACCACAACTAACTTAGCAAAAATAAAGCACTCTTTCCAGATGGAAAAAATCCACTTAAGGATTTAAGCAGATCTTTATTCAATAACAGACAGGTGTTCTTGTCTTTAGAAACTAGCATTGCAGACAACCAGGCTGCATGTCAGCTAATGTTTGTATTTAAGGCAAACAAACAGCTTAGATTTGACCTGTCATTATATAAACCCACA
This sequence comes from Protopterus annectens, assembly GCF_019279795.1. NCBI lineage: Eukaryota > Metazoa > Chordata > Ceratodontiformes > Protopteridae > Protopterus > Protopterus annectens. The sequence continues at coordinate 1,165,086,709 of NC_056732.1, read as the reverse complement.
TCACTAAGCAGAAGATTTACACTGATGTTCAGCAAAAATGGAAATACGGTAAGTGCAATCACTTTGTGATCTTCATTCCTGTTTTGGAATTAGGTGTACTGCTCCAGGAGTACTCATTTTCCAGTACAGATTTGTACCCACAGAGCAGCTTTACAGAACTGAGAGTGGTGTAAATGTTCTGAGTAGCATACTATCACATGCATAGATTAATTTGAAATCCATCCCATTCAGTATTATAATGCTTACATTCCTTGAATGCTGCGCTGTTGAATATTTACATGAAACATAGTAATGGATATTTAAGTAAAAAAAAAAAAAAGATACCCCACATGGCCACCATTCGTAATTCTATAAAATGTAGACTGTAGTAATAGGTGCTAATTTGAAATATCATATTTAAACAGCAATATCAGCAAACTAATGGCTGATGTTTCCGCAAACAGCAATAACCACAGTCAAGAGGTGAAGTCAAAAGGTAGTCTGCATTACTTGACAGGACTTTCAAAGGAAAAAAAATGGAAATACAGTTGTGGAAGACACACAATTTGTTTTATTTTATTTTTTATTTATTTACTCTGGTTTAATAGCCTCTTTTCAGTGGAGAATCGAGTCAGGCTAGCCACTTGTTGGTGTAAAGATTAGTACCCCATGTAAAAATTGGGAAAAGGGGTTTGATGAAAGCATCAGCAATGACCTCAGATGGTATTTGTACTGAGTGTGGAAAATTTGATCATGACACAGGAGAACTTTCCCTACTCGACATTGTTGCAAGTAGGACCCTTTTGTAGGAGCACTTCTTATTGCCTTTCCAGGCACAGAGATAGCCCATAGAAACTGGGTTGCAGATAGAGACAGAAGGAGATAATGGAGTGGTGGCATGTATCAATACCAGCGAATATGTGCAGGATACTGAGGAGATGGTTCAAAGAAATCTGTTTGATGGAGATGAGACAGCAAATGATGGATATGCATAATTACAGCCCTCCAGTCAGGAGTGTTGCAGAATGTTAATCAAAGACATGGTGATGGAGAGTAAGCCAGAAAATGAAGGAGATATTTCCTTGGGGGACATTGTGGAGAAAATACAAAAGGAGGGTGCAGAGACAATCCTGAAGGATAGTGGTGAGATGGAAAAGAAAACATATGCAAAGTAAAAGAAGGCAAAAGGGGAGCGGCAGAAAATAATATAGAAGAAAATGAAAAAAGGAAGGACATGGTAAGGATTAAAAGTAAAGAAGACAAATAAATGGACAGGTATGAAGTGTGGGACAGTTTACTAGTTTCTTTGGGTGTAAAAGCACATGAGGTAAGAGCATTTATTCTTAATAACAAAGAGACATTTTGTGACATTATATTTGAAACTGATTTTTCAATGGAACATTTTTTGGAGAATATGAAAAAAAAAAAAGACTGTAACCCATGGAATTTTTATCTGATAAAAGCAATTAACAGGGAAACAAAAAGGAAATCCATAAACAATTTTGAACAAAGGTGGAAAGAGATACTTTGAAAGCACATTTGAAAACTCACGGCCCGATTCCATAAAGCTTGAAGAAGCTATCTGTGGACAGCACAACATGGCAAAGAAAGCCTTCAGAGCACCTGCTGCTGATGCAATTTCAGAAGACAAGCTAAAGGCAGCCCAAGTGCATAAGTATTCAGTGAAGGATAATTAGGGATTCTGCGAATGCCGGTAAGATTCTAAAACACAGAGTGTACACACCATGCAACTCAAATGAGACAAACAGCCATGCAGACTCCATTTCTGAAATTCTTGACATATGCTTTTGAGACCCCAAGGAATTTAAGTGAATACTATGGATTACATCAAAATCTATAGTAAAACATCAAAAAATACATAAAAGTACAACCTGCTGTTAATGTACTGCAACAGGGTGCAGTGATACAAGCCATAAATGATGCTGTGGCTGTGCAGCCTAGAAGGCAGCCAACTAGAGTTAGAGCAAAGCTCCAACTAACCCAGTTGTCAAACCAGCAAATAATCGACAGATACCAGCTAGACAGACAAATGGTGCAGAGTGTCCGCAGCTTGTCTGCCCCAGACATGTCTGTGCAAACTCTGTGAGGAAATCCCATCCTTCTTGAAACCAAAGTGTGTCTCAGCCTGGGTGTGCTTGCATCTGGGACATTCCAGAGACACATGGGGATGCTATGGGAGTATCACAGACAGCTGCCAGTTGTATTCTGGCAAAAATCTTTGAAGCAATGTCCAGCAAGTTGGATGACTAGATACATGTTCCATTTACCCCCATGAAGCAATGAACTGCAATACACCAGTTTTACAGCACTGCAAACTTCCCACATGTACTTGGTGCAATAGGTTGAACACACATACCATCAAGACACAAGTGCTTCCTGAAGCAGACTGATACATAAACAGAAAGGCTGGCCATCCATTAACTGCCAAGTTGTGTGTGCAGCAGATAGAAACATAATAAGCATCATGGTAACACACCCTGGAAGTATCGATGATGCTGCCATTTGGAGGGAAAGATGACTGAGGGCAGCATTCCAGGAAGGTGAAATACCTGAGGGACTGTAACTGGTTAAGTGCAGGAATACAGCTAGGCTGCAAGTTAAATTAATCTCCACAACAGATGACTATGGTTGTTCTTGTGAGCCATGGCTAATGACCCTGTACCATGAAACATCTAACCCTGCACAGGAGATATACAATAGAGCACACACAACAATAGGAAACACTATAGAATATGTGTTTGGTGTACTGAAAGCTAGGTTCAGATGTCTAGACGCACCCAAAGGTGAACTGCAATACACACCTGAGGAAGGCAGCAAAGATGAGAACAATGTGCACCACACTACACAGTATGATCACCAGATCACACAGCAGTCTTACAGCTGCAGGGGTGGGTGAACTACCCCAAGAACCCCAGATGTCTGAAGATGACATCCCACAGAGGAAAGAGACAGAAGTTACAGGTGTAGGCAATGTAAGGTGTAACCACAAGTGCAGGCCAGGAAACATGGCAGCATCTGACCCACATCTTTGAGTCCTGACAAACTACACATACACGAGTACACAGACTGAACATTAATGTTTATGTGTTGCCGAACCACAACAACACAGATCACATCTAATGGCAAGTACTCACTAGATGTACACACTGAGCAGTAGGCATAAAACCATAATCATAACATATTCCAACATGAACATATGCAAATGAGTAAAATAAGCATCATCAACGTATCAAATTTAATATGTTAAATTCTATGTCTCATATCCTGTGAAATATATTTGTAATTGTCCTTTACTTGTTTAAGATGTTTTTCTGTTTGTACGTCTGGAGCTTTTCTCCCCGGGCCTCCTCTGAAAATGGACATGTATCCAGTCAAGCTTTTCTGGTCAACAAATGTAAAAATAAATAAATAAATCAACTCAGGGCACAACTGACACACATGTGTGTAAACACTCAGATTGTTATATCACTTTATAGAAAATAATAAGGGACACACACCAGTAATACACATACATATCTCTACAATATAATAATACGAAAAAAAGAGAAACCACAAAGGACATAATGCAGAAATATTGTAACAGTTAAAATTAAATTTTGAAAGGTATAAAAAAGAAATATGGACATAGGAAAGAAAGAGAGATCTGATATAGTGCAATAATTATGAAAAAGTTGAAAGCCAAGTTAATCAATAAAAAAGCAGCCCCAAAGATACTTCCCATTGGGATTGTTAATGCTCTACTCCTACTTAACTACATCCTAAACTCAACCTTTCTCTCAGTAGGAGCTCACATACTTCTAAATATCCAACAACCATTTTTTCCTACTTTATTTCTGTTACCTCTGTATGAACCATCTGTTTTTCCTTATTTTAGATCTGTTACCATTGTATGAACCAACTTTTTGTAAATAATACTTATGATTATTATTCCTTTTAACTTGTATCTAAATTCATCCTTGCAATTGTACTTGCATTACTATACAAAAATTGCTTATTATATTCATTATATTCTTAATGCTTTTTTATTAAAGATTTTCCCCGGGATTCATGAACCTTGCGCCAGGCGCCAGCATAGCGTCGGCGTTATAACGCCAAATATGGC